>NW_020897691.1:26057601-26513381 GCF_003984885.1 Neopelma chrysocephalum
CTCCCGGCCGCCCGCCCGCTCGGCGGAGCGGCGCGGCAGCCAGAACGCTGCGGCGAGGCCCGGCGGGCGCGGCCGCCGCTCCCCGGCGCCGGCAGCCCGCGGCCTACCAGCAGAGGTCCCTCCTTGGCTAGTTTTGCGGCGTGTTTTTGCTGCACTTGAAACTTTCTGGAGAAAACCCGGGCTCAGGTCCGCGTCTTCTCCAAGCTCGGGCAGAACCGCCGAGACAAAAGCGCCTGCCCGCCCGCCCGGCTCCTCGGGAGCAGCGCTCGGGGAGAGCGATTCTCGAGTCGCTCCATTTCCCTCCAGAATTTGCCTTTTTTCCTTCGACGCCGCCCCGGGCAATTAAATGGAGCGGGGGAAGAGTGCCCCCCTGCCCGGCGTGGGGGCGAGCGCGGTGCGGGCGGGGTGGGAGAGGAACTGGGTGTTAAGTGTTCCTGAGGAAGTTGCACAACGAGAGAGGGACTCTGCTTGTTTACCGGGTCCTCTGCTTTCTTTTTTTCCTCCCCCCCCCACCCTTCCACCGACCGGGATCCGGGAAAAGGAGGTTGCCTCTGAGTGGAAAGAAAAAAAAAAATTAAAAAATGTTACCTTCTCCTCCCTCCTCCCCTCCCCCCGCGCGGAGGAGAAGGAGGAGAAAGAGGGGGGCGAGCTCTTTTTTTTTCTAGGGGACTGCTGGGGACTCGCTCCCTGGCCGCTCGCAGCCGATCTCCAGGCATCCCTCGGCGGAGAAGTCTCCCGTTCCCGCGGGAGGGGCCGGCACACGCCGCCTCCCCGGAGGGCTCGCCCCCGCCCGGCCCCGCAGCCGCCAGCGCCCGGCCCCGCGCTGCAACTTTTTCTCTCACGCTCTCGCGTGCGCCCGCTCCGACGGAGAGGGGGAAAAAACATGGGGGTGGGGAGCGGGCGCCGCTGCGGCCCCGAGGCGGCGCCCCCCGCCCCAGGCTCTGCAGCCCCGGCGGCGTCTCCCCAGCCTCGGCCGGGGGCGGACGGCTGCTCCGCGGGAGCGCCTTCCCGTCGGCCGCCGCTGCCCCCGAAAAAAAAATTGCTTTCCTTCCCCCCCACCCCCCCGAAAAAACACCGCCCCACACACGTTAATGAGAACAAGTGTGCCTATATCCTGTTGTTATATGCACCGGCAGCGGAGACGGGGAGCGAGAGACGGGCGTGTGCGCGGGGGGCCGCTCCCCCACCCCGGCCGCACTTCAGGCGAGAGCGCGCAACTTAACAGAAAAGCCGCGTCCTATTCCCTGCCCCCCCCTCCCCGCCCCCGTCGTCGGCAAAATACGCACTCACGTGTATGTGCGCTCGCACACACGGCCGGCAGCCCGGGGCCAGCCCCCGGTACCCCCCGAGGCCAGCCCGCGGAGCCGGCGGCGGTGACAGGCGCCGGCCCCCGCCGCCGCACGCAGCCCGGAGCGGGCAGGGGCCGTTCCCCCGCCGCCTCACATGTCTGCCGCAGCGAGCGCGGCGCACGCACCGCACAGAGGCAGGAACTGAGCACTCGAGCAAAAGACTTTTTTTTTTTCGTCTCTTAAAAAAAAAAATTGCTAGAAGCTTGCGCCTTTTTTTTTTTTTGGTATGTGTATGTGTGTGCAAACTTTCCCCAAAATGGCGGAAATTGGGAGATGATTATATTTTAAATATCTCTCGCACACAATCACACAAAGTGCAGGAGCGACGGAAAATACAAACTCTCCGCTGCGCGCTGGAGAGGCCTTCGCACACGGGGACCCACGGCACATTCAACCGGTATATCCCGGCAGCCGCCACCTCTCGCCGCTTCCGACCAAAAAACCCGGGGCTTTTTCGCACCCCACTCCGCTGCGCATTGCCCCCTTGCAGCTCGCACTTCTCCCCGTCCTTCAGCCTGTGCGAACAAAGAGCCGGGGCTGGGGAGGGGGGGGCTCGGGTGCCAGCGAGCCCCCTCCCTCCGCTCCGCTACCTCCCCGCCCGGCGCTCACACGCACACGCACACTCGTGCCCCCCCTGCCGCCCCCCCCGGCGCCCGGCCGCAGCACCCGCATCACATTGTTCCCAACAGCGCGGCGGTGCCCCGTAAGTGTCATTAAATGGAGCCAACTGACAAGCTCATTGGTGGGGCAAGTCTGCAAAATGTCTCTCCCCTTCCCTTCCCCCTCCCTTCGGAACCCACTCCCCCCCCCAAAAAAAAAGGCCCCCCGAAACACATTTCCACAGCTCCCTCCCCCGTATATATATATATGTACATACACATACTTGCGTGCGTGCCTGTGTATGTATATAAATATTTAGCGCATATATATATATATATACGTGTACTCCCTTCATGTGTTTGGGAAGAGAAAAAGAAATACCAGGCACCTCTCTCTTTCTTTTGTTCCTCTTTCACACTCGTACACTTATGATTTAGTGAGATCCCCGGTGCCTCGGCCGCTCCCCAGCCACTTGCGAGTCACTTGCCCACTTTCCCCGGCATTAACTTCCATCCTTTCTGCTCGAGGTGGTGGGGGAGAAGCCCCCCTCCCCTTCCCCAGATACGTTTCGTAAGGGAGGGAGAGGAGGTGCGTCTCTCCCTTTATCTCTCGCGCTCTCGCTAACTTTCATCCTCACCTAGGGGGAAAATTAAAACCCGTCACCAGCCTTTGCCATCGCGGCTCCCTACACGGCTTGCGGATCAGATCGGAACCCGCCGCTCCTTACCCCCCCAAATTCTCTCTTTCTCCGTCTCTCGAGTAGTCCTGACAAATATGGTCCAGGGCTGCGGGCACAGTGAGCATGCGCCCGCGGAGCCAGGGCTGGGGAAAGGGGAAACTGCCGCCGCCGCCGCCGCCGCGACTCCTCTTCCTCCCTCGCCTGCGCTGCCGCTGCGCCCCGGCGGCCCGCACCCGGCACCCGGCGACTGGCGGCGGGCATAGCCCTCACCCAAAACGCTGCCGCCGGCAAGGGCTCCGACGGAGGTGCATCCTCCCCCTGATTCACTGCCGACGCTGGAGGAATAATAAGGAGACTTGTGCAGCAGACGCGCGCTATTTTGGGCGCTTTCAAAAATAATGCCTTCTTGCACTTTTCGGGGAGGGGGGAGGTGCGGCCCTCGGGGGTCCCGCCAGGTGCTGCTGAGGTTGGGTGGTGGGCACCGGGGGTCGGGGGTAAGCCTGTCTGTGGCTCTTGGCCCCATCCTCCGCGCAGAAGAGACGTGGGAAGAGGCAAGACAGCTGGGCTCCAGTAAGGAAAGTGCGGGTCCTGCGGGAGAGGGGCTGCCCTGCGGTGCGGCCGGCGAGGGGACACCCGGGGTGGAGGTCTGAGGCCGGGCAGCACGGAGCCAGGCTCCTTCTGCGCTCCCGAAATGCAGCATCCGTTCAGTACGGACACGGTCCTCGTGATGGGCCTTGTCTCATTTGCAACCTAGCCAGCTTACAAAATAAAACTAGTTTCAAATGTGCCACCTGCCTGAATCCTCTCCATCGGGGCCCTATATTCTCAAAGAAAAATGCCATCCTCAGCATTAATTTTCTGTCACTGGTTCAGAGAACGGTAAAAACTGAAGGCCCTTTTTGTTTCATGGGTTTATCCTGGATGGACTTCCTTCGCCTGCAAGGAGGTCTGTTAGCAAAAGAACATTACACAAGATAGACCTACATGAGGCCTAACTGGAGAAGAGGGAAGATGGAGGACTGCAATCAGATGTGTATGATACTTTTAAGACTGTGTGTACATATATATATGTAGTTTGAGGCAAAGCATAAAACAACACAGAACACAATTATACTAATCCTAAATATTTTTTTCGGGCTATATGCTGTCTCCCTAAGATCACTCTGTCCTAAAGGCAAAAACTTGCGAAGTGAATTTTGAATTTTTAATAGTTTGGCATATTATCATATACCTCTTAACTCTAAAATCTCAATATATCTTTTGTTAATCCCAGTAGAGATCAACGACCAAACTTTGTCTTGATTGTAAGTATGCCCCCTTCTACAATTACACTGCCAACTTTCGCCCAAATTACTGGAACAGAAATAATAATAAATACTAATAGATAGCCAGGAATAAATATGAGTTAGGTATCAATAGAAGTAAATAGAAATAACAAGACTAAAGAAAACCTTTTTGCTATTATGGGTATATACTGTATTAGCGAATGATCCCCACGATGGGGACAACATTGCATTGGACACAGGATAGAGATGGGCCATTCTCTGACAGGACTTCCTAGTCTCAGCATCTGTTCAGTAGAGTATTTACTTCAGAATGTGTGTTAAAATATTTAAGAATCCAGCTGGACAACTCTGCTCCCTTAAACTATGCCCATGCTCAAAAAATTTAGACAACTAGGCTTTTACTGCACTGTCTTGACAGTTTCTATTTATTTAAATTATTTTTTTTTCACAGCAATAAAATGGGGCTCATGCCTAAGTATTTGCAGGATTGGTGCCTAAGCAAAATACATTGTAGTTATTTTATGAGGAGCTATGATGAGATTCTCCCACCCCTTCAGCTGAAATGGCATTGCATATAGGCTGCAGTTTTCATCAATAAACATATGTTCATTAGAAACTAATTACAGAAAACAGTATTAACCTAATTGTAATAATTAGTGATAACATAACACTTTAACCCTTCTAAAACACAGATGCAAAAAATAGTGAGGGATGAGAAAATTCCTACTTTCCACCAGTGAACTCTTAGTTGAGGAAATTTATGTGTTAGAAACAAAGAATAAGCTGTAACTGAAGTACTTCAGTGCTTTTTTAAAAATATTTTCCCAAAGTTGGGAAATGTTTTAAGTCAGATAGTTGCCAAATAACTAGATCATTCTATTGTAACATTGAGTTGGCTGGTATTTAAAACTCTTTAGGATGATCAACCTGTACTGATTATTCTCCAGATGATATTGATGTTTTGAGGGAGGGTGTAAAATACCCTATTACAAAAATACATTTCTAAGAATACAACTGATGAGTTATCTGCTGATATTTTATTTATGCTTGAAAGATTTTGTCCCTTTCCTCTGAAAATCTTCAAGGGAAACATAGTCATAGGAGTAACCCCTTACAGAAAATGATGACACAGGTGGAAAATTATGTATGTTGAAAAAGTGTATATTGATAACTGAAACCATGGATTTGAAACAGCACAAGCTGCTTTATTGTTTCAGTTAAAATAAAAGGACCTGTGAAATTAGTAAAGGTACCTCTGTTGTTCTCTGTCTCTTCTTCGATCTTTGCCCTAATCATAATATGTTAGCTTGTGATGTATAATAAACCCATTATTTTGTCAATAGAAATTTATTGAATAAAAATAGATTAAACATTATTCAAATATGCTCTTTAAACATTAGTTCTGTTGCAATTTTATTTAATACTAGACTTCCATCTGTATTCCAAAGGCAGAGATTTTTGAACACTTGTTTTCTATATGTAAGTATGGCATTTAATATGATTTTGGCAGTATGTTTAATGACAGATTTTGGAGTATCTAAATTTGGCCTCTCTCTGAGTATTCTTGTAACTCACTGAATAGGTGTTTGTGCTGTAGCCAAATACTGATTATTTTTCTAAGAGCATGTGCATGAACATCCAAATACATGGCTTTCAAATTCCAAATCTTGAATACCATTTAAGGGGGTGAGAGCAAAGAAATATATGTTATCCATTCAGTTAGGTTCATACCATTGTGTGATCTAATGGTTCCTCAGCAAGTGTCTACATAAACAGAGAAAAAGAGAATCAGTATTTACATTTTACCAAATTCCTGACATTTTGGGGGTCTTGAGTTCTGCAATACAGATATCTTGAAGATGGTTTTATTAATAAAAAATAGTCTGCATGGGACATTTTATCACTCTTTTTCTAGGAACGTGTGCAGCTGATTGTGTGGCCTTTCTTACCAGTGACAATCATCTGTCTACCATGTGATTCTTACCCAACCTGGAGGACAGGAATGAGGGCTTGAGGGCAATCACTAGGAAAAATATTGTGTACATTATTATGTAAAACTCTAAGCTAAGAAAATGGAAGTGTGAAAGCTTTAAGAAACTGGGGATGAGGAGAGATGGTGTATGTGCTCATCTAGGAATAAAGGCAAGCAAATTGCAGACCATGGTGATTCCAGTTCTCCTCAACAGTGCTGTCTCCTTCTCCAGAGAACTTGATGCCCACACTGATGTGAAGCAATAATGACTCACTTATTATCAATAGAATTGACTGGTTTTGCCACTAATCCCAGAATAATTATCCAAGTTGATTCAGATGTTACACTAAACTGAGTACCAGTAATACTTCCTAGCTCGAAAATATATGTGCCTGCCCTGGCCACATCCCAATTCCCTACCAGAGTGAGACTTGGGCGCACAATGGTCTTTTTTTCCTGGGAGGAAAACTCAAGCCTGAATACTTGAAGGAAACTGCAGCATTTTCCAGGCAGGCTTCAGCCCCATATGTACCTGGATGCAGTCTAGGTGCAGCTTTGGGTAGCTTCCTTTTCCAAAACGAGATGTTTTGAGGCATTGTAAAAGTAGGAGTTTCAAAGATTTCATCAAAGTTGCAAGACTACAAAGATGTCCAGAGGTGGTCTTCATCCTGTTTGACCAACCTGATCTCCTTTTACGATCAGGTGACCCACCTGGTGGACGAGGGAAAGGCTGTGGATGTGGTCTATCTGGACTTCAGCAAAGCCTTTGACACTGTCTCCCATAGCATACTCCTGGAAAAGCTGGCAGCCCACGGCTTGGACAAGGGCACTCTCTGCTGGGTCAGGAACTGGCTCGAGGGCCGGGCCCAGAGAGTGCTGGTGAACGGAGCTGCATCCAGTTGGCAGCCGGTCACCAGTGGTGTCCCCCAGGGGTCAGTGCTGGGCCCAGTCCTTTTTAACATCTTTATCGAAGATTTAGATGAGGGGATTGAGTCCATCATCAGCAAATTTGCAGATGACACCAAGTTGGGAGGGAGTGTCGACCTGCCGGAAGGCAGGAGGGCTCTGCAGAGGGATCTGGATAGACTGGAGAGATGGGCAAACTCCAATGAAATGAAGTTCAAAAAGGCCAAGTGCCGGGTCCTGCACTTTGGCCACAACAACCCCCTGCAGCGCTACAGGCTGGGCACAGAGTGGCTGGAGAGCAGCCAGGCAGAAAGGGACTTGGGGGTGCTGATCGACAGGAGGCTGAACATGAGCCAGCAGTGTGCTCAGGTAGCCAAGAAGGCCAATGGCATCCTGGCCTGCATCAGGAACAGTGTGGCCAGCAGGAGCAGGGAAGTGATCCTTCCCCTGTACTCTGCATTGGTGAGGCCACACCTTGAGTATTGTGTTCAGCTCTGGGACCCTCAGTTCAGGAAGGACATTGAGGTGCTGGAGCGGGTCCAGAGAAGAGCAACGAGACTGGTGAAGGGACTCAAGCACAAGTCCTATGAGGAGAGGCTGAGGGAGCTGGGGTTGTTTAGTCTGGAGAAGAGAAGGCTTAGAGGCGACCTCATCACTCTCTTCAACTACCTGAAGGGAGGCTATAGCCAGGCGGGGGTTGGTCTCTTCTCCTGGGCAACCAACAATAGGACAAGGGGACATGGGCTCAAGCTCTGCCAGGGGAGGTTTAGGTTAGATGTTAGGAAGAAATTCTTTACAGAGAGGGTTATCAGGCATTGGGACGGCCTACCCAGAGAGGTGGTGGATTCACCATCCCTGGAGGTTTTTAAAAAGAGATTGGACGTGGCCCTTAGTGCCATGATATAGTAATTGGAGTTGGATCAGGGGTTGGACTTGATGATCTTGGAGGTCTCTTCCAACCCTACCTATTCTATGATTCTATGATTCTATGATCCTGAAGAAATTCAAAGCCGTATAGGGCAGTTATGGGATTGTCAGTGCAGAACTTAATCCAAAGCAATATTGCCTATGAAAAGTTTCGGAAGCATTGAACCATCATAATGAATTGTAAAAGCAGAAAAAGTAATTTGTAAGAGTGGGTCAAGTGCAAATTAGTAATATTGATGAGGACTCTTGAGCCAAGAGAGGGCTGAAGTTAGAAGCTTGGATATATGGGTTGGACATTAGGGAAGGGCTTGGAGCATCGGTAAATCTTAAATCAGTTGAAGGAAGCAGAAGAGGGCACCGTTTCGCATGCAAGAGAGGAGAGGTACCAAGGTACAGCAGAGGTTGTGCAATCTGGAATGGATGATACGTCAATGAATAAAGGTCCTGTGGGAGGGGAAAGGTGAGGGGAGTAGTAAAAGAGAGACTTACCACAGAGGAGAAATGGTGTGGAAAGGAGCAAACAGGGTGTAAGGGAGCAAGGAAGGAAAGGGGGAAGAAGGGAGGGAGCCTGTGTCAGGCAAAGCTGGAAACAGCAGGAGATTTGCAGTCTTTAAAAATGGAGTTTAATAGATGAAGTTTGAAGGGATAGTAATGAGCAATATCTTCATTATGAGTGAAAAAGAGGGCAACCACCACAGGGCTCTTTTTGATATAGAACTGTATTCCTGCATGCTCTTTTCTAAGGTGTATGGCACAGTCTTCATATAAGGGCCATTATCATTTCCCTTAGTAAAAGGCTTTGACTCCAACTGTGCTTAAGATTACAACAGCCTTGCAGCAGAGCATTACATTGGACAGCCTGTTCAGGCTGGATACTCCAGACCTGTCATCCAAAAGCTAGTAGTCACTCTGAGAGCTAAGGCTGTATTTTTAATAAGCACAAGGAAGGCAAGTTGATGAGGCAGCACAGGAACAAACATCACTCTGGGGAACAGGAGCTGAATGAGAAACGGTTGCAGTCTGCACTCCTTAGGTAGAAAACAATTCCGTTGAAATAGGCAACAAAATCAGGGGTTATTTTGATAATTGTTTGTGGAATTTCTGGATCTATAACTGCTGCTGAAAAATGTCTGGAAGTGAATAAATAACTCATGCTGTGGGTCTGCTTGGATAGCAAAGCCTGACAGCATAGGGAAAAGAGGAGGAAGTCCCATCCGAGGTCCTTAAGACACAATGGCAGGGTGAGAACTTGGTCTAACTTGCTCTCCCTGGAGAGCAATAAAAGAGTTTTTAGAGCAACATGTGTCAGACTTAGTGACTCACAACCACATGTGGACATTCCTAGTAAAATATAAATTGGTACTGCAGTAGATGAAGAGGAAAGAATCCCAAATATTGCTTGTATTAGACGTAAGAGCAGATGACTCAAAGTATGCATGCAGACTCTTCTTTCTTTATTTTCAATCCTTTTTGTCTAATAATGTGTTCCAACAAGTAAATAACTCCTTTTTTTTAAAAAAAAGAAAAAGATACTGATGATGTAAGACAGATTGCATATAACAGGCAATACATGCTTAATGTATGTGGGATAATGCACAGGTTCACACTGAGCAAAGAGATTTTTCCTTTTACACTGGCTAGTGCAAAAGCCCGATGCCAACTCTTAAAGGCAGTAGAAGGAAACCAGAAATCAGCTAGGCTGCAGGAAACATTGAACGAAGTTTTTTTGGACGTTGAGAAGAGGTTTTCCTTACCTGAGAATTCAGTTAGGATTGCAGCAGAACGAGTATCCACTAGGCCTACCAAATATGACTGCAATTGAAGCAACAGACAAAGCATCTCCTTTTTGCTGTTAGGTCCAACATCCCTTGTAGAACAATAAGATGAGTCTTTTATAACATTTTTCCAGTGATGTTTTGTCATGTGGATATGCAGCAATAGCATTCCCCTCTTTGACAAGCAACAGAGAATATTAATGGGACCTGTTTCTGAGACTGACAACGAATGGATTATTCAGAATCTGAGAAATTTATATGTCATTGCCAATGATTCTGAGTCATCAGGCTTTGCGGAATCAACTCATACAATTCCTGGGCTGGAATAGTGGGCATTGTGCTATCAATATATCCATATATGTAAATAGTAAATGTAATGTAAGTGTATATGTAAATGTAAATTGTGGCTTCAGTAAGTGAAGGGGAGTTTTTGTACTGGACTTTTAAACTATGCGCTAACCCCTCATGCTAGGAAATCAATCTGCCAAAATCTCATTTATTATCTAGAAAATAATGATGAGTGTGAACTAATATTCTTAGTAAAATAAGTACACACAATAGTAAGAGGTGGGAATACCTGTTTGCTGTAGAATTTAAGTTTCGACAAACATGTTTCAGTGGAGAACTCAGTCTCCTGGCTACCACAACGAAGCAGGCAGGATATTCTTTTTGCTCTGAATACAGAACTCTATACGTTAGTAGTCTGTGCAGGCTAATACCTATTTGTGGGAGAACCACCTCATGTTGGTTTACATTTACAGTTTCCCACAACATGATTTGATTTTAGTATCCACTGATAATAGAACTGATGCATGCTCTTAAGCTTTCAAGAGGAACAGAACTTCAAAAACTATACTTTTGCTGAAACTAGTTCATTTTCACATGTTCCAAGATAAGCTTCACATAACACTTTGCATCAAGCCCTCCTAACTTCTTACCCCCCAGGGAATTCTTTGCAAATTGAAATCCTCTGTGGCTTAAATTTTAGAAAGAAGGTGATGTAGCATAGAAACATCAACTGTATGATCATTAATATTATTATAGTATTGTACTGAGAAGCAACTTCCAAATACTTAAACTGGAAAAATTAATCTAAGACTGAAGGACTTTTAGATTTGCAGTGCACAAATACTGCATTTAGGGGTGTTGGCAAGTTCCCAGGGAAAGTTGTAAGTTCCAAGAAAGCACAGAAGAACTTTGAGATATTGGCTAAAAACCAACAATGGACTTCTCTGGCTCCAAAGAGAAAGTCTCTTCCGCTCTCACCAGTCCTCTGAGTAAGCATAGATATAACTAGTAATTTCATAAATATTTGATCATCCTGAAAACACCATGCATATTTTTCACTTTATTCACAGAAATAATGGCAGTGGTGATGATGTGTAAGTGTACTGCTAGTACACAAACCTCACCTAGGGGCTATTCTCAAAGGCTAACTTATGGTGTCTCTCTTATGTACTGAGTTTGGAGCTAAGGCTTCATAGAAAGTCAGTGGATGAATGTTCCTCAGAGTGGGATTCAAACATGTACATCAAAAAGTTTATTGCTTTTATTAAATATACAGTGAATTCAGATATGCACCTTACATTACAGACTATGTGAATATCTGACTTGCAATTCTCAGTTCAGAAATTTTTGCCAAAAACTGTCTGCTACATGATGATAATCTCTTTCCATTCATAATATTTCTGACTTCATGTGTTTTGGATGAGATAGTTCTAAGCATCAATCCAATGAAAAAGAGATATAAACCTATCTTAATGAGCAAGAAGATTACTCTCTCTATATATTTATTTATTTATTTATATTAAACTACTTTCTTTCAGCAACTTGCGAGGTTGTTCTTCTTTATGGAATGTAAGCCAAGTTTCAGCTGGAACAAATAATTGAGTTATATAAGGACACATAAAAATAGACTGACCCACATCTATAACAACAGATCATATTATAATAAAATGCTATTTCTTGTATAATTTACTGAAGGCAGAAAGTACCTGTATAAATGTACTTCTATAAAGAAAGCCATGTTATATTTGACCTATATTAGGCATCCATGGAGCTCTGCAATATGTTGGGTTACAATCATGTGAGCCAGAACATGAACAGTTTTTCTTCCTGGTGCAACACCATTCTGTAGGGAAGTTGGGTATTCAGTTCTGAGTATAAAGATTTGCATTAATATCAGAAGATTGATATAAGATGACATGGTCGAAGAAGAAGAAGAAGAAGCTGCATACAAAAATATTATGCAAAATTAAGATTTTTTTATTTCTGGAATAGGCCACAGTGCTGTACAGTTTTGTTTAGGTTCCTACAACCTATCAGAATAGGTCTCTAGTGAGCACAGTTCTGCACAAATCAGGGAATCTGCAGCTGCAGATTTAAATTGGGTAAGAAACATTATATAAACTTACTGCATATGCTGCTTCACCTGCTGTAATAGCTAATACGTCAAGACATGCCTATAGAAACAGACACATGCCTATGTGCATGGCAGACAAGGTGGATGCTCGGCTGGAATTCAAACCAGTGTGTATTTACAACTGCTGTTGCCCCCCCTCTTTTGCACAGCTTGAAAATTTACAAGCTGACATGGTATATTCCAAATATTTTAAGTTGTAGTTCTCTTCAAAGCTAAAAAATGGAAGTATAACATGGTAATTGTGAATATTTAATACTTTACAATACCCACAGATTAATTTTATCAAGAAATATAGGTTCCTAAACCAACAAACTGTGTACAACAAGAACACCTTTCTTTAACTATAGCTGGCATTATTGGTGCCCAAAGCCAACTTGTGAATGCTTAACACTCAGTTAACTCAGAATTAGTCTTCACAGTAAGAGCATGATGTACTCCAAAATAATGAATATTTCTGTGCCAATTTCTATTTCAGATGCTTGATTTTGTCTATTGCATTTATTTATTTACAATGTCACAAAAATCCTTTCACAACAGGGAAACTTTCCCTACTATTCTTTTATAGCTATTCACTAGTACTCTAATAGGTGAAAAATAAATGTTGGTAGAAACTAAGCATGGAAAATTTCAGCCTAAAATATTTCTTGAAGTAATGAGTGACTGAAAATAGGAAATTAGAATGAAAATAATTTCTAACCTCGTTGCATCTCCTTGTACCTGTAATGTAGAGTTCATAATATGAGGCAGGAGGGGGCAGAAGTGGGTGTTTCTGCAGCCTAGATCTGGTTGCTTCACCAATAACACAAAAATCTAACCAATCAAGTACAGCATTGAAATGGCAAAACCTGGGCTTCTTTTGCACTGGTTAGCCTCTCTGCATTGAAACAGATGTAAAAGTAGCTACTTGAGGCAAACTAAGGCTTCAGTTGCCACCTGAGCTTAACTGAGAGAGAGCTTCATTTCAGCATGCATTGACTCAGATGTATTTCAGTTGACTGTTAATGAGAGCCAAACCCAAGCATTCTCCATGATATAGAGCCCAGTTCTCTTAAAACTAGGTCATCTTGCACTGGCTATTGAAGAACCATCCAAATAATTTTTTTCTTGCTTCTGTATCAAAGTGGACTGAATTAAAAAAGAATTCTACATCAGAAATTTGCAGTAGTTCAGGATCAGTCAGATAGGTAGTAAATCAGTTCTGCATAATAATTGATGATTTCTCCAGACAGCACATATGATCAGATAGACCCAGAAATCATGCCAATATTTCAGGTACTTAGTGGATTAGATAGCAATGTTGATGTTTTAAATTAAATGCAACACTATAGTCAAGAGGACCCTGATCCCTCAAACAATGTGACTGCCTTATTCTCTGTGTGAGACTGCAACAGTGTGATCATTATATATGTTTTTGAAATTAGGCAAAATAAAAAATTAAAAGATAAAATGCACTTGTAAACCCGCTCAGTGACTGGTCAGCCAAAAGCCCAGAGAGATCAATAGGATATTAATTCCCATTGGGAACTGGGCTCAAAAACCTTTATACCATTTTGAAAATTTTGGTCAAGTCTAAAAATGATCAAGTATTTCTGGAGCCAAAACCTCATGGGTTTAGTGGACCATGTGTTTATACATTGGAACTTTAGGATCTGAAAATACCTCTGACATTGTGAATGTTAAGAAAAATAAAAATCATTGTGTTTTACATATGCTTGGCATCAGGAAAGACTGATCTATGAGACCAAATATAGGCTACGTGAATTAAAACAACTAAACCAAGTTACAACTGTATTTATATGAAACTTCTGCATGTAACCCTCTCTACAGACTGCAGTGACCAGTACAGATTCATCTGATCTTACATATCTGATCTTTCCTATTGGACCCAATGGCTTTGTGAAACCTTAACTAACAACTTTCTAAAAGGAAACATCTGAACAACTGACCTGTAAGCAAAGTTAGAATTCTGTGGACAGATTTGTCTTACAAGGGTGTACCATTCACTGAACTGATTTAAAATTTGCCTGCAATTAATTCCATACCTGGCAACTGGAAAACATAGGAAATCTAGTTTAAAAGCATAGTTTTCAAATTGCAGAAGAGAGGAATTCAATTGCTCAAACCTGAATTGAAGTCTCAATAGGTGTTTGCAAATTATTTCTTTGTTTGTATAAGGATGGCCATTCAACAGCAGGGGTATAAAGTTGCAGATCACATAATAAAAATTTAATTTCCTTTCCTTAATCTGTTCTCAGCTTCCAAATGTTCTGGGGCTCTCAGCTCAAATGTTCCTTTGATGGCCGTCCCTAAAAAGCTCACCCAGTGTGATGCAGTGTTATGGCAGCCCTGGCAACTTGCAGTGACTTTACACAACTGTGCAGCCTGTGAGAGAGCAGCTGAGGTTCACCCAGATCTGGAATGCACAGCTGGGAGATCTCCCCAGCTCCAGTAATAGCTCCCATCCCCACTCATCCTCCCCCATCACTCCAATCCAATGTAACTGAAGAGACCCTGTAGACTCAGATGGCAAATTTAAAATGTCTTTGTCATCTACATATAAAAACCTCTGTGGGCTGCAAATAGCTCATTGGGGATGGGTAAATAAGTAACTCATTCAAAGATTTCCCTTTTGACTTCTGAACCTAGCTTTTGACAGCAATTCCTCTGCTAAGTAATTATTCCCAGCGAGCAGGGTCACAAAGAAGAAAGTAGTTCTTGATAAACAAATTGACAAGAATCACTGGTTCCTGACAAAACCAAACATGTCCCATGCCCCTCTGACAGTCCAAAGACATGATGCCTTGACTGTGAGGATGTGAATCACTTGGTCTTTTACAAGCAAGAGAGAAAGAGTAAAGTCTTAGTATCCACAGATCCAAGGTGCAGGAAGTATTGGTGCTCGTGGACTCAGTAGAGTCTGAGCAGTGAGCTCTTCCTGGTGACTCTCCAGCCAGCTCTTCATTGCTGCCATAGGAAAAACATCAAAAGAGTCACGCAGGACATTTTGCAGTAACATGCGCTGGATGGGGATTCATTAGATTCTTTGAAAATTTGGATTATATTGTTCAGATATCTTGAGTTAAAAAAGTCATATTGAGTCTTGACAAGTAGCTTAAAAATCAGCAGTTCTGATCTTCAAGATGAGAAAACATTTCACTTTTTCAATATGATAATTGTTCATTCCTATGTATAGAAGCTGAATTAAAAAAAAACTCACAAGTTTGACCTGTCTGGAATAACTACTAAGGAACCCGGAGCTAGGTAAGTGATGAGCAGTCTAAATTAAAACAGATAGGAATATGACCTTATCATTGCCCTGTGCAGGGCCAGGAGTTGGACTTGATGATCCTTGTGGGTCCCTTCCAACTCTGCATATTCTGTGGCAAGTATTGCATATATAAGAATATGTAACAGTTTTCATATATATCAATATACACCATAATTTTTGCAAACTGTTGGGAAGGTGGGCCTTAGCCTTGAGTAATTCTGTGAGGATGGTAAAAAGCATTTGGAAGACACTTTTGATGCATATATTTTTATTTGAATATTCTTCATCTTTTTAAAAGCAAAGCTTGAAGTTGCTTTGAGGTTTGGCACCTTGGAAGTTGCTCCACTGGAGCCAATTAATACACAATGCTTGTGACTGTATACAATGTAATTGGATCTGATAGCACAGTCTGTAGTGAAGATGTCCCAACATTTCTCACTTCAAGACACCTCTTATTGTTACTTTGTCAAAGGGTTTTGACTGAAAAATTTATTACCAGGTGCTTTTCCTTAGCATTATTTTCTTGTTTGTTTCTTCATTTACAGATAAAATACTGTAAGGTTTTATGAGGACAGGGCTAGACAAAAAGTGTGTTATGTTGCCAGAGCTGAAAATGGTGTAGGTTTTTACATTGAAAGTTTTACTCCATCCAGTTATTGAAGTAAAAATATTAAATTTGACAGAGTGGAGGTACCTTATGCTAAGGAATTATTCAAGGCCACTCCTCTTAAAACCTATCTACATTTGAAAAATTCCATTGTGCCAGGGTTCAGAAAAGACTAGCTAGATATTTAGCTGAAAACTCTGAAGAGTCTGTCTCTGCTGTGGACCTACTCGAGGCTCCAGAGACTTAATTGTTCCTGTCATTATAGCCAACCTCCACAAAATGTGTGCCTCTCAGGGACCTTTCTATTGACAGAGCGCAGAAGAGAAAACAAATTAATTTGAATGCAGTGTAGACAAAAGTGAAATTTAGGAGTTAGTGATTATATACAAGGAGAAAGAAAGGAAAGGGGTGTGATGAGTGAGAGGGTGGGACCATGAATAGCCATGTGTACATACAGGAGACTGCGCCTGGGAGCTTGTGTGGAAGATGAGGTTTAAAGGATGACAAAAAACCTAGGGGAACAAAGGAAGAGAATTGAGGTTAGCTGAGCAAAGTGACCAGGACAAATATGTGAAAAGAATTAGATGAAGATTTCAAGGAATGGGGACAAAAATTAGTACCAGCCATACCAGGGGTTAGATAGTGCAAGAGGGCTTTCTGGTAGTTTGGGAGCTGGTCAGTGTTTAAGCTGAACTATTGAGGTAGGTAAGAAGACAGAAATGTAAAAGGCATGAAGAAGACTGTGAATGAGAGTCAAAAAACATTTTAAAGGTGCAATGCAAGGTTAAATGCAAACTTTTAACACAGAGGAAATGACGGCATTGACACCGCTTTTGAAACTTTAATTTGAACCCTTGGGCACAAGCACAATGATACAGTCCTGTGGCATGATGATAGACTATTTGTTCTACAGAAATCCAGCCTTACTCAGGGAACCCCATTATAACAAATCTCCTCTGGGTTTCCACAAGGTTATATGTTGGAGGTTACAAAACTCCTGCTTCATTGAGTCTGGCAGTCAGAAGGTGTGAAATGCATTAAGCAGTGGATTGCTAGAAGGGAAGCCACCTGCATGGAGATGCTGAAAATTAGGTTCCTACTTTTCCTCTGACAGTTCTCATATGATACTAAACAAGTAATTTCCAAATGGCCACTAATTTCACATTTTCAGAGAGCTACCCAGAGATCTGAGATCTCGTTTGAAATAGCGTTGGCTAGTCATAGCTGAATTCTGCTGGAATAATGCTTCAGACATAAGGACTTGAAAAGTTGGATCCTTGGTATGTTGGACAGTGAATATTACAGAATAGGTTTGGCTTTCCCATTCTATGGCAGTTAATGCTTCTCCCCTCAAACTGTTCTTCAGGTCCAGATGTTCCTCCAAATAGAGAAGCAGAATTAATTCTTTTGTTCCAAAATTGATTTCAACTTGAATACTTCAATAAACAACTGTCTTATTTATGCAAAACTACATGGCTTTGTTTGTTTCAACTTGAACATTTAGTTCAGTCCTACAGGGCTTTTGGCACTCTTTTGGTTAGCTTGTGATTCATCTCATGCAAGGGGTCAACTATGTTCTTGAATTAAATACATAAGGAGAAAAAAAAGTGATAGTTTTTGAATGAGAAAGCCACTGTATCTTGCATTTACTGAATAAAAACCTATGTGGTTAAGTTTTGTAACTAAAATAGAACCTCTACTTTTGGACAGAAACTGGACTAAAATTTGGAGTTACAGTAGAATATCGTATCAACAAATTAATTTAAATGGAACAATAGTCTGAATATTGTATTAATTTTATTTTCAAACTCAAGAAACACAGACTGTGATTGTCTCATACCAAGTAGAGTTCATTAAATGACAGCTAATGTAGGAAGATACAGAGCCAAAAATGTAGGGTAGAAAAGGAATATTTTTTGTAGTAGTATGGGAGGATGAAACTCAGAGAAGTGTTTTATATCTTTTAGTGAGTCAGGTATCACATACCAAAATGAGTGCCTAACAGCAGAACAGTTTGCTGTGTAACTTCTCGGGCTAGAGGACTGAAAGCAAAGGGTTACATGAGGGAAACCATAAGCATGCTTGGTTCAGCTGAAATCAAACTCAGGGCATTCCTAGTCCTGGAGGGGTGTTTACAGCTCATGATGTTGTAATAAGAAAAAAAACAACAAAACAAATCAAAAAGAAATTCAGACACAAATAACTGCATCAGAACTGCAAATAGCACAGACAAATTTAAATTTATTATTCACCAAGAGTATTAAATGATGGAAACTTCAGATAGAATCTGTCATTGGTAAGTATGTGTAATATTTTTTTCCTTTTTCTTTTTTTTCCTGTTGTGGACATATGCACTGTGGCACCTTGCATTAACAGGTCTCATATCACCTTCCCCCAACCCAAACATTCAGATAAATTTATAGTACAGAAAATATTGTTCTCCCACATAACTGTAGACTGACAGCAGAGGCACAGGAAAGCTCAGGGCTCCTAAATTCCCCAAAGAAAGTTTAAGGAAGAAAAAAGAAAATTCCTGAGACCCTGTTCTGTTTTCTAACACAACTGTTCTCATAGCAGAGACAATCCTTTCTCTTCTAAAGAGGTCACTCAAAAAGAAGGAATGTTTTTTGCTATTTTTAATGTGTATGAGGATGTATGCTCACAGTCTCAAAAAAATTCCTTTTTCATAGGAAAAGTTAACAATCTGTTACAGAAAAATGACTTCAACCTTCTAGGTTGTAAGAACGTTACTGAATTTGGATTACAGATTTAAAATATTGCAGGAGCTTTCTCTAAGCAATTTTCCTTCAAGGAAGACAATGTCTTGTACTGAAGAAAAGTTCATGAGATTAAAATCAGAGACACTAAATAGTTTTTTAAACATTCATTTAATTTTATTTAAAAGAGCCACTTTAAACCATTAAAGAGATGATTTAAGGTGAGAACTGTATTCCCTTACCTTCTATATGAAAGAAAAGTCGATGAAGGGGCTGCAAGGAAAAACTCATAACTGTATATTCAGATCAATGGTCCAGCATTTTGGCTAAAAAAATTGAAAACATTGTTTTCAGTGTTGCAATAAGGTGACCTTGCAAGTTCCAGCACTTATGATCTTTTGTTTTCACAGCCCACGGCCAGAAGGAGCCATTAGACCCTGTAGTTTTACATCCTGTAGGATACAATTAGGTTTCAGCCAGACGTGTTACTGTACTACATTTAAAATTAAGCTATTAAGTTAGATGAATAAGGTTCCAATGCCCAAAAAAGTAAGAGATTTGTTAGCCACAGTCAGAATACAGAAGGTAACACTTGTGCCCAAGGCCATGGCAAGAGCTGACAGTCCAGTAGGTGATGTGATCTCAGAAGATGAACCACACTTTGCAAAGCAGAGGAAGAAAAAGTCCTCTCCAGTCCTTGGCAAATCTAATGTGGTGGTTATTTCTTTCCACCTATGAAATGAGTGAAAATCTGCACGTATAGGGAGGACACGTTGATCACGACAATAGAAGTAGGGATCCTCAGCACAGCCTTAAAGCATGAATTTGTTCTGCTGAGGTCCCATATCCAGGTGTGGTTGATCTCTGGTACTTAAGAGGAATATCAAAAGACTTAGGATAACTTGCTTACATGTTGCTAATTGTTCATGAGGCAGAAAAATGCCATGCTGATTCTTGCTGGTGAATAACTAATGGCCCTCTGCATGAGATCCCATTGCAATGATTTCTTTACTACACAGTTGAAATTTAACAAGCATGCTAAGGGTGATGCCTACACTATCCCTGAGGCCTGTGGAGGGTGGCAATAAACATCACTTCACTGGACACAGACTTAATAAAACTGGAGGGAACTGCAGTCAGCTCAGTGGACCTACTATACTTTTTCTCAGGAACTGGATTAAAGCAAATCTTTTTAGCCTGAACCTTGCTTGAGGTTCTGACATGTCCTAAACCCTCTGCCTATTTTTAAAAACTGTCAATTTGCCACACCAATTGAAATTAAATCGGAACTCTAATTTTATTTTTGATAGCATACCACTAGTAAACTAAATTAGTGTTAAAAAGAAATTGCAAGTCTGAATTGCCAGCCTATTTCCATAAGAAAATGACAGTATAACTGCCGATCCTTTGTCTTTAAGAACTGTTAAATCTCAAACAAGCTAATTCAGAAAATAATATAGGCAAAAACTCAGATTTCAAAAAAAAAACCTAATCAAGATGGATACCAACATCAGTTAATGACACACCAAAGGCATAACATTTAGGTGTACATTTATATATATGTACATCCAAAATGTAAGAAAGTAAAATAAAACAAGCAAGATAGTTTTTGGCTAACTCTTGCTTTTAAAAGGGATCTCTGTTTCTGACAGTTGATGTCAGACCAAGGAACAATAGAGAAGTATACTAACAGACAGAAGGCCTATGCCAATTATTTTTAATGTAGGATCACAAAATATTTTCTTGCATTATGATAGCAACAGTGAAGTGGTACTGGTGTGAAACTCATAAAAATAAGATCTTGAGTATGTTGATGTGTTAATGAATTTTTATAAGTGACCACAAATAGCACTTGTGAATGGAAATTTGCAGCATCTATTCAGAAAATTCAACCACTATTACAATATTGTGAGGGGAAGAGGAAAGGATAACATCATAACAAGTCCCACCTCTAGCTGAGGCTCTGTGTGAACTGATGGATGCAAAATTCTCTAAATTGGAGATTTGTGGCACATGAAGGATTGAGCACTGTAAAATGTGAGCATTCGCACAGGTCCTGTACAACTGGGCACATATAAAAAGGGATTTTGATTTTCAAGTCTCCTTTGTCTCTGTTGGTATGTGCCACTCCCTATCTCTTGAGTCCCATGGAACATACCTGGTCCTTAAAACTGAATGATGGGCCTGAACTCTTGTATTTTGCCTGTGTGATGTGAAGTTAAAAGGCTTAGTACAACAGACTTGATTTAAACAAGCAAACAGAAACAAATATGATATTTACTTACTGTAGGCGCTTTCAGAACCTAAGGTTAAAGAGCCATCTGTTTCTCTGGTGTAATTCCACTGGTTTCAACGGAATCAGGACAGGATAAATTTGATGCAATACGTTCACCTGGTCACCTAGCACACAGCAGAGATGTTCCCTTTGTGTGGAAGGCTGCACACAATCAGTTTGCCATCTAGTGGCAACTATTTTGAACACAGATAGCACTTTAAACCAGTATGTGATGATTTTAAATAGCTGGGTGTATTAAATCAGCTGAGGTGTATGAAAACATACATTGTCAGGGAAAAAATATTTTGAAGCCTCAAAGGATAACTGCATGTATACCCAGCATTGTGCATTGAGACAGGAAAAATGTCAAGCTGTCTAACAAAAACATTTTCAGTTGCTCTAATACTTTCTGTACAGCATGACTGGATATGTATCACCTGTAGCGTTTTAGATAAAAGAAGATGTAACAACATACTGATGATTAGACACCTTCTAATTCACCCATCTCTTGCTCCTGTCAGTCTCTCTCTGGGATAAAAAGAAATGCTATTACTCAAAATTTTACATAGCCAAACTGTGGCCCTACCTGGGTAGTCTCAGTGACTGGAACTGCAACTGTTCATGTGGGAAGAGCAATGACATGGCAAAGTCAGATTGTTTGTATTAAGGTTATGAGTTACTAATAGAAAGGCTACTCACAGCTAGAGATCATACACCATAGCTACCCAAATCGGCTACCAGAGTCTGCTCAGGAAATGTAAAAAAGATGTACTTTTTGGTGGTGGGTGGCCTGGTAGTACTTATGCACTTATGTGAGTGGATTTATTTTCCTATTTTTAGTGTTCATTTGGCTGTTCTTGAAAGTAACTGGACATTTATCTGCTTGTAATACTTACACGATCTTTGTTACTATACTATTCCTTGCTTGAGTATTATTACCATATGTATCATAACACAGGAAATGTACCCGACACAGAAAAATGCTATTATCTTTTTATAATTGATTCAGACTCGAAGTGGCAAAGACTTCTGCCCTGCCTTCTGCACAAGGATTTCCATAAATTTCACGAGAACCTCAAAACTCCATCAAAGCCAGCGTCAGATTACAATGTCCCTAGACCTGATTTTAGGATAGTAAAAAAATATGAGTCCTGCATGTCTAAACTCTACTGGGAGCCATTTCCATAATGATGGAGATTAAATACTTGAGAGCCAACTGATGTCAGTCAGTCTAGAAGACATGCCAATAGCTAGCAGTAGCTAACATCTGTGAATGACAGGAACCAGAGAATGACAAAAGCTCGACTATGAACACAGGTCCTTCAGTTTTAGAGTATCCTGAATTGGAAGGGGAATCCCCCAAATGCTGGAAACTTGAGCAATGGGATGGGAAAAATTGGATTTAGAAAAGATTTTAGGCTGCTGAAATTCATATTAGGATGTCATTAGCTCTTATCCTGCAGAAAACCATTTAATAATAAAATCTATTAAACCGGAACTGTACTAAAGAGCTGTTAAAATACATTTTGGAGATGTCATAAATACAATTATGCTTATTTGTTTTCTGGCAAATATCAGTTGGATCTAATGTCAGAGGAGCAGTAAAATTGAGTAAAAATTCTTCAGATGACAAAATTTATCAGGTTTCAGAGCTTAATGATATGTCTGCTTACACTGTAGTAGTCAAAATATAAATATACACAGACTTTTCACTGAGTTACTGAATGCATCTGTACTCAATCTCCCATTCAGTGATCACAGACAACTGCTCAATTTATTGAAAATATACTTTACCCCCATTTGCGAACCTAGTTGTGATAAGTGACTTGCATTCTGTTCTGGGCCATGAATCATACTCACAAGAGTTAATTAAAGTTCTAATGGTAGGGTCAACGAGGTCAAGTGAATGAGTTTGTCTATATGTAATTAGGGCAGAACGGAAGATAATGAAGTTCAACAGGTGTAACTGAGAGCAGAAGCTGTCTATCTTATTAAAGTGGTTGACTTGAAGATTCGAAATTGTTTTTGAGTAAAAAGTTGGGAAAAATATGTTTTTACCTGTAAATTGAAGAAATTTTTCTCTAGAAATGACAAGTCTGAAAACAGACAATGTCCCAGTGCCATCTTTATTCTCACTTTCAAACCTGCTGAACTCAAGCATGTGAATAACACAACTGTTTCAACAACACACATTTTTATTTTCTAGGCAAATGGAGTGTATCTATGATTGCAGAAAAATCAAGATAAATGAGAAAATTTTGTAGATGGAAATTCACCCAGGATGTGGTTTATTCCACATCAGATCAGTTTTAGAATTCTTGTATTTTCTCATATTAGAAGGGTGAGTTCAAACTAAAGATGGCAAATAACAAAAATCATGAATTTGTGGCGCTTTTCAATCTAATAAGAAAATACATAATTTATCCTTACTCCTCTATACAGGCATCTCTTGCTGACAAGCTTGCTCTTTCTAAAACAATCACTTTCCTCAAGTACAGATAAACAGAAAAAGCATACTCCATGAACAGGACAAAATGCATGCAGAATAATTTACTGCATAATCCTAAGGACCCAGTGAAAAAGCACTGAGGCAGGTTTATTTAAACTCTCTCTTTAGACAGCGAAGGGAAAGGTGTGAACACATAAGTGTCCCAATAGTCCTTCCCCAGCAATCCCCCACTTGTATATTAACACATTTATGATAGCTATTGGCAGTGCAAATTTCTTTCTGCTACTTTGTCCATGCTGGAATCAGGCCTTCAATCAGAAGGTACACTTCTGCAAATGAAAAAGGAGTTCAGTTTCCACGCCCAATCAATCCTGGTATCTCTCCTAAGAGCCCCAGAAAGAGATGGTTAATTAGTGCCATGTATTACTGTGCTGGGGACACCATTAGGTCATTTTGTAGAGGCTTTACAGTTACATCTATCCCAGTAAATTTAAACAGTGACTGGGAACATTCCTGAGAAGAGAAATGGGGTTGCACATTGAATTAAATGGTGTCAGGAAAGGTTCTTGCCTGTGCTGGCTCGCACAGCTGGGGAGGATGGCACAGGCCTTGGTCATGTTCCTCAGGCAGCTTGTGGGCAACCACTCTGTCTGGTGGAGTGAGGACACACCAGCCATGCCATGCTACATAGCCAGGAGCCTCCAGGGCACTTTTATGTTGCCAGTATACACATAGTGTGTGTTTACTTGTTAAAGCTTTCACATAACATATAAAATTTATAGCTGAATCAATTATAAAAGAGATAATCCCAGGCCCATCAAGGAAAACCACCGATCCAACTCTGCAAGACCAGAGAAGCACTGACATACAGTGGGAGGCAGGAACACAAATTACTTCTTCCTGAGGAGCAAACACCTTCCAGGTTTTTATCAGGAAAGCCTCAGCTCCTTTGCTCCTTTGTGAAACCCATCAAGATGAGTCACTGGGAGCTTCTCTCTGGATCATCTTTCAGGCTGAGGGGGTGGGACACAGTATGGGATGCAGGGAAAGAGTGTTCTTTGGGATTTCCCACATTTATTATGAGATGTTTAGAGGCAGAACCGAAGGCTCGAAAAGGAGTGATTTAGGTGACTGGTGAAGGAGCAAGTGTGGAAAAGGGTGTTTGTGAGAGTTTAGGCCTCTCCAGTCTGTGAGAACTGGAGTGGATTTGCAGCATGTCCTGGCCTCAGCAACTGGACAAAGTGGGATCCAGAGGCCAACTACTGGGCAGATTGAGTGCTGACCCAGCTGCTGAAGTTGGGTCACAGCTACCTTGCACGTGTATAAATATATCTTCTCACTAATAGGCCTTCAACCTACTCAGCCAATGAGGGGGGGCAGAATGAGACCATTGGTGTTGTCTGTGTTTGTGTAAGTGGTTTGTGACCCTGTCTGTGATCTGTGTGGCATACATGTATATATGTGCATATATATGCATATATGTGATGTATATGCACATATATGTGTGCTATGTGTGCGTGTGCTTACTTGGAATACATTTCAACTTTGCTACTGTTTCATCCTGGGGGCATGGAGCTGCAGCAGCCTTTCCTATCTCCAACTATTTGATCCAGCATGATATATTTTCCTCTAAATGTAGCAGCAATTTTACAGCCCACTCCTCAGTTTTTGTGGGCCTAGTCCTAAAAAGATTTTTCAGTGCTTCACTGTACTTACCAAAAATTCCCACTAACACTAGTGAAAATGTCAGAATATCTTCAAAATGTAGGCTTGTGCTAATCAGCACATTAAGCTTCTCAGCAGAAAGGCCAAATATTGATTTTTTTTTTAAATACAGGCAATTAAACTTGCTTCTTAGACATACAGTGGGGCCAGGGTGGAAAGTTTACATTGCTGCAATTGTGTTATAGCTTCTCTCTGGATAAACAGAAGACTTCATTTTCAGTTCTATCAATCTACACCATTCACAAACAATAAAATTAATTTCTAGTTTGAATAAATAAAGCCCACTAAATTGGTTTCTTTGCCAATGCTTTCAAGCTTTATATTGTACTTGTTCACAAAGCCAACAGTGTCAGTTAACAAAACAAAAGATGTTGTTTACTATTTTTGCTATTAATTAAGCCAGCTCCTTAGATACAAGTAGCTCATTGGGGTTAATTATCTCTAAAAAGAATCCAATTCATTTGCAGTTTGCTAATCAGAAAGAATTATACCAATTTTTGAGTTGAATTCTTTTAGTGCTATGAACATTTTAGAATTTGTGAGCTTTTACAAGGAAATTCAAGGAGACAATTTTCAGGAGCTGAAAGTCCCTAAAATTCACATCTTCTTTAATCAATTATATTGAAAGCTCTTTTACAGTGTATTATCAAGAATAAGGACATTGTTAAAAGGAATTCAACAAAACTTGGAACTAAGAATAGACTGATACATTCAAAGCACATTCCTTCTTCCACTGATTCTCTGATTTCCCATCCCTCAAAATTTATCCATCTACAACAGAGGTTAAAGAAGGAAATAACCTAATTTCTTTAATCCTCATGGAGGTAGAGACTAGACCTCACACAATTCTGGCTCCTCCCACATGGGAGCCAAGCTGTCATATTAAGGCTGTATAATGTATATGTGACCAACACCAAACTGTACGGGCTGTCTTTCCTAGGATACAACTAAGCTATATTTGCTGAAGTTGTAACACTTTCTAAGTTAGTTCCCTTCACTGCACTGACAGATTCTTCTAGTCACTGCAGTATAAGAACAAAAATAGTGGCCACCATTTATTTTTCTAAGTTCCTCTACCCTTGTACACAATATAAATGTAGTTCCTCCCTATCAGCAGATGGAGACAGAGTACACATGTTTTGATGTCATCATCCAGTTAATTAAAAATTTCTCACCACACAACCTAGTCAGCATCCATTTGGTTGATCTTTTTATTTTTTTTAAAGATTGCAGGATAATGAATGTAAGCTTGGGGTTTAGTAAGTTCTCTGATTTTAAAACTGGTTTTCAGGTTTTGGAATTACCTAAGAAATATGATTCTGGGTCTAGCCATACTTTTCAAGGCACAGAGCTCTAGTGCAAACAATCATCAAAACAGCAATACAAATTCTGTGTTCTCTTCCATATGAGATATTCCTGTAATATTGCTGTATGACATAGTTCTTCAAATTGTTGTTAATTATTTTCACAGTGTTATTTGACAGCATGATAAATTGTGGGTGTAAATGGTAACATTCTAAAAAAAAAACAAATCCAAAAAACAAACCCTAAGTAATAAGCTTAGGCAGTAAACTCAGCTGTAAGCTTTATAAAAATTTCCTCACAGTTCATTATTGCATTTGACTTTTTGTTTTGGCCCAGGTAGCAGATAGGAACTAGGTACTACCTTAGTGCTATTAGATGCCATGATCATATTCTAAAAAAGAGTTACTACCCTATAGAAGTATCCTCAATTTTACTTTTAAAAGGTGTTCTCCATTCTGCAATTTTCTGCAGTTAAGGTTTTTTTAAGGTCTCTTATCCATTACATATCACTACAAAGGAAGTATATGTGTACAGCCAAATGTCAAAAAACAGTTTTTATTTACTGTTCTCAAATATGTGAGGGTCAGATATTGATATCCTACCAACATAACTGTTTCCTGTGTGTTTCTGTAAAGCCAACTAGCACAAACTCCTGGGGTTCAAAAGTAATGGAGTACTACTTTTCCTAAAAGCCATAAAAAAATTCTATAGTGTAATGCTTAAAAAAATAGCGTGTATTTAAAAGTAGGGCTTGTTGAAACCAAATTAGATCATTTATTTTAACTTCTATTAAAACTTGTCTTCTGTGTCTCTCTGCTGAATAGCAGTTGTCATTTCTCCTATATCTGGCCTAGTAAATTTTAAGAAAAATAAATAATATAAAAATTATTATTCCATTATCTCAACATGTTGCTAACAGCAACACAACATCTTTATGGTTAACATTCACTATTGAGTGATTCAGTCAGTATTTTGGGTCACACACAGTTTCTGCCACTTCCAAGTTTGATTTGCTCCTATTCACTGGGTTACCAGGTGTTTCCAATCTTGAATTGGAATTCAGGTGTTTCCAATCTTGAAGTAAGGATGCAGCAGAAATATTATCCGTTCTCTCAGAGTATTTAAAGTTTTCAACTGTGCAATAGAAATGGGAGGAACTTCTTAATCTCCCCAACAAATCCATGCCTACAACTTCCATTACATTTCAGTCAAAGTTGGTGACTGTTTCTATCATCAGTCTGGCTAAATTGACTCTTTGTGAAGAAGTAAGTCAGTGAATGTAAACTCTTGTTAGGTTTAATAATGATCTTAGATTAATGCAATCCATTACTTTTTTAATTATTTTGCTACTTATATCTACTGCAAAAGTTTCTGTGGGTTGTTTTCAGCTAATACTTTGGTTTAGATAGTATGATCCTTGAATGAACACTTTTCCTCCTTTTCAAATATTTTTTAATCCTTCAAGCAAATATTTCTTCATTAATTTGCTACTTGTGACTATTTCAACCATTTAGGTAAATTAATTTGCAGGGTTTTATTTTGTTTCAGTCTATTTCTTTGTCATCACTTCAGCTCCCAAAATAGGAATTAACTGATGTACAGATTTTCATGCTAGTGTTTTTGCACAGGAAGGAATTTCACACAATACTACTAGTAATTTCCCTGACAGTATTCACAATCTGGTGCTATCAAATCTGTGACTGAAAGCTCTTGTTTGCTGAGCACAAACTGCATTTTAGAGCAGATAGCATTTATTTTGTATGACTAAAAAGGTATAAAAAATCCTAATGAAACTCACACATATTATGTTAGTGTCAGCAGAAAAAGAAGTTTTTTCTTGGTTCAGTTTCAGAAGTGTCTCCTTTTTCCAAATAACACAGCATTCTGAATCATAATGTGCCTGTAAAAAGTCAAATTTGAATCCATTAAGGAACTGCTCAGCAGAAGTTGGATGTGCTCTAAAGCACACTAAATTTCCTTCTACTTTCTTAATCTAATGATAACTAATTTAATGTGTATTATACTTGATACAATAAAGTGATAGTCAGAAGAAAAATGTTAGCAAAGAACATTGTGAAGAATGTACCACTTCACATCTATAGTCAATAGAATTAATGCTAGAAAATGTAAAGCTAATTAAAAGTAGGAAGTTATAATAACCCCAAGGAACTGTGATCACATGAATGCTGAAAAAAAGCAATTAAAAGGTAGAAAATAATAACAATGTTTGTCTAAACAGCTAAGTTATAGTATAGCTATGCTTTGGCTGACTGTAGCTACAAAAGTATGAGCATTAAACGAGCTAGTAGGATTTTCTCTTTGCTCTTCAGCGGCTTATAGTTAACTCACAGATGTCTCCTGTCTCAATTCAGTTTAATCCAATCAACTCACCTCACTCTGCCCTATACTTACCTATAGAATGTTTTTTGGGGTGAAAACCAACTGCTTCTTCCTGCCGATGCTGGCATATAGAATATAGCAACAGCACTTCCTTTCACTCATCATGTGTCCATGGCTCTCAAGGTCAAAACTGCTGAAACCAAGGTAAAGGGAATTGAGTTTATTTAGTTTTGTATGTCACCAGATAGTATTTAGAGAATTAGAAAACTACTGCGGGGCTTGAATGAGCTGTTGCTTTCATTCTTACAGAATGTTCTTTAATGTTCTCTTCCTAAGAAAACCCAAAATTAAAAGGACGCTTTACACTATAGTGCTGGTACTAAGTACTGCAAAGTGCTTTTTATAAAAACTACTTCAAAATATGTGATATTGTCCCATTTATGAGATATAATTCTTAGAAGTGTCTAATGAAATTCTACATTTGATGTCACCAGTGATTTCCTAAGATTCTTCCTTTAAGTTGTTTTGACATATAATAAATAACCCTGTAGTTTTAAACTTGTGGTTTTTTTTTTCTTTGAAATACCAGAAGATATAGAAAGGGGAAAATAGTTTGAAAATAGGAAGTATTCTGAGATTTAAAAATGTATGTTTAAATTTCTGTAGCAAAGTCAAATAAAAAAAAGAAGTAGAATATGATACAACTAGAAAATTTTCAAAGTGTTTTCATTTTCATGTTAGTTGCATTTCCTTAGCTTACTCAACTGAGCAAAGCACACTATACTTAATACCTCACTACCTCCCTAAAACAGGGACTAAGAGTATTCCAGGTGCAAAGAGAAAACTCCTGTGGCTTTGATGTCAATGAAAGTTTGTCGCTGACTTCAAGGCTAGGAATTCACCTACTGTAATTAGAGGTCAACAGGTCATCGACTGACAGCCGTCCTTCAGTCCTGTGATTTTTCCCTTCAGTCCTGTCTCCCCAGTTTTATTACAGTAGGAATCTACATCTAGAGCAGCTAAGGCTTCACAGAGGCAGTTGCAAGAGGGGGGGCAGTGGATAAAGGAGAATTACATGAAAAGTGCAACTGCTCAGAGCAGTGGAATGAAAATAATTCCCACCAAATATGTGCCAAAGATTAAACTTCAGTGCTTAAAGTTACTTTCAGGGGAGGAAGAGATAGCATGGCTGCCAAACTTGCAACTAGCACATCATTGTAGTCAATTAACATTACTGCAGTAATGGTGTGCACTGTGGAAAAGAAAGGATAAAATGGGTTATTTGGACAATTTTCATTTAGAATAAGACTACAGACAGTGAAAAAGACCTGTATTTAGCCCTCAGACCAACCTGGCTGAAGAGATTAATCATTCTCAGTTTTTGTTTGTCTTTGTTTTGATGTATGGAAAAAAAGAAAAGAGTAAGTCTATCCTGGACATTTTCTTATTGACAAATACGTGTTTGTACAGGTATGATGGCTTTCCCTTCTATATCATTAGAAAATAAAGCTCTTTAGCTTCTTTTCTTGTGAGACATACATGCACTACTCAATATTTAGCAACTACAACATTTAGCAATATAAAAATAATTAGTTTGCTAAATTCACAGTATCCCCACTTCTGTCAATGTTGAATGCTTCTGTAAGTTCATCATCTACCACATAACCACTCACACAACCAAGGCCAGAAGTGAGCATTAGAGCTGGAGTTTCATCCACAGAGGCATCTGCTTTTGCTTTGTAGGATCTCCTATTTCCAGAGGCAGTTTATTCCATTGGCTAATTGCCTTTACAGTTCAACATTTCCTTCATGCATCTTTTGAATTTGTGTAGCTAAAACTTGTAGCTGTTTACTTCTTGTGGCTTTTCTGATAGATTAAGGAGCCCTTAAGTACCTGGTATTTTCTGCCTGTGAAGGTACTTATCCATCATAATCAAATCATCCCTCAGAGATAAACAGATTGACCTCTTTATGGCTGTAGTCCTACTGAAGAAAAACCCCAAACATTTCTAGCCATCAGCTCCCTTTTGTGTCTTTTCTGTGTAGCTTCTTAATTTTTTAAATTACTTTAAAAATTGCTGACAGAAAAAAAACCCAAAAAACAAAAACACCAAAACCCAACAACAAAAACAAAACAAAAACCAACCAACCAAACAAAAAAACAACAAAAACTAAAATCACCTTAAACACCAAAGCCTTAAAGGCTTTTTTTGTGTCTCAATATTGCAAGAGAAACTCATAAATATGAGCTAGTATGAGCTAATGCTCATCTGCAGCCCTTCTCGGAGTCTCTGCCTCCTTGAATAAGGGCTCCACTTACCAGCATAGAACAAACTAAATCAAAATGGAAATTGCACTTTAAAGCTGGCTTAGGTTTTAAATTTTTCACTGTAATCTCACCTGGCAACTGTGTTTTATTTAAAAATGAAGACTTAAAAATATTTTATACCTTAAATTTTCTCTAAAAAAAAGTTATTAATTTTGAATAATGTGTCAAGAACACCACCCAGCTTTATCCTCAAAATCTATGGCAATAAGGGCGCTCAATAACCAGTTTTGAAAAAAAATCTTGAATAAAGGTAAATAAATAGAAAGAGCGGGCCTCTTTCAAGCATTGCAAAGTGGAAATTATTTGTGAAACTTCACAGTATCTTATACATGTCTTTTTTGGTTTTATTCCTTTAGTCTTAGTTGTTCTCCAAATACTTCTTCTTGCTTTTACTATGAATGTGCAATTCTTTTTTTCCCCTACTTTGGTCCCTAAAACCAACCTACATATATATGATTCCTTTCACCTTTCTTCAGAACTGAGTCCTATTCTCTATTAGTTGTTACCTTTTTTTTTCTAAAATTCATTCCTATTTTAAATATGGTGTCACCATTCAAAGAGGTAAATATTGGCTTATTTTGCATTGACATAATGTTTCACTACGTGCAGTCTACAGTCTCTGCTTGCCATTTTGATACAGTCCTCGTTATTTTACTACTTAATTTAGGCACAGCCACTTTTCATAGATTTAATTCTGAATGAATACCTGTATTTGGTACATTTCATCATCTTACTCTTCATTTTTCCGTTTTAAATTCACTTTTGATCAACATAGAGAAGAACTCCTGTAAAACATCAAAACTTTCAAACTCTCTTGCTGTTAGCTCAATTCCATTGATCTCAGGGGACATTCAGCATGGCATCTTCCAGAGCACACTAAAATGTATGGGCTTAGGGCCCATATTTATACATCCAAGTGTATTAACTTAATAATGGAATCACTGTAATAATGATGTTCCTTTTAGATCATTATTGTTTAATGGTAGGTAGTTTGGAGATCTATGGAGGTGTCTTACCAGATGAGTTGGGTAAACATACATTGCTAGTTTCAAATATTTGACAGCCAAATTGGAGAAAGGGCAAGAAGTCTTAACTCATTATGTGAGCTGTACCTGGGCTAAGAATTTATAAAATAGTCTACTTCTAAAACAAAACCTGGAATGCTTTAATATAAAAAAGCAAAATGTAGGCACCCATCCTTCCACTGTAAATCACCACATAGCACAATATTGAAGATGGACAATATGAAATTGGTAGCAATTCTATCTACAGACACTGTCTTTCTCATGACCTCTTTCTATCTGTATTTTTTTAGAGGAAAGTAGATCAGAAGATGCTGGATGGAGGGGATAGGCAGAGAAGAAAACAACCATTAGAAAGAGTGTAATAACTGTCAAGAAATGTCCTCATTTTCTGAAGACATGTAAATTCAATATATAATGGGTATACAGCAATATATGATAAAAAAAGGCCATAAATTGTAACCACATTAGGAGCGGAAATGTACCAAAGAGGTTTTAGTACTTTTCTGTAATCAGCAACAGCAAAAATTCTGCCTAAATATTTCATTTTACAATTCTTTTTTCACATTATGAATGATAGAAATCTATAATTGTTTTCTGACAATACCTGATGTAAACATGGAATTTAGGTTTTCCTGTCTTATGTCCTTTTGCAGGTTGTTCTGGTGAACCTGTTGATATGCATAGTAGTTTTCTACACTGTGTATTATGTGGTCCTATCTGTGTGCTTCGCAGTATTCAAGTAAGATTTCCTTTTCTTTAGTCTAATATGCTGGCATACAGCAATTGGATATCATGGGTAGAGATATGCCTGTTTAAAGGAAGTTCACAGTTATTCTGTGAACATATTTTTCAAATTCAGTTAAATTTTTGTACCTGAACCTTCTTTCAAATGCATAGATTTGCAAATAGAGACTCAAAACTAACATAAAATGTTGGTTCTAATATACTTGCTTGCACTTGCACCATGTAAATTATTGAACGTAAGAGAAAAGATGACGTAAAAAAAGGAAAAAAAAGATTTTATAGTCAATAAAAAAGACAAATTATACTCCCTTAGGAAGTTATTGATTAGCATGTATAGTGCCAAACGTCATAAATAAAAGTGGGCAAGGGCAAAACCACAACTCAGAATGGGACTTGGAGAGCTTGCAGAAACCCAGAGTTTTCAATTTGAAATCCTATTTAAAAACACCCATAATATGTTATATAGTCACTAAGATGTTACTAAACTCTCTTGTTAAAATTTATTCATTCTGTTTCCACAGGATTAAAATGTTGGATGGTTTGGCACCTTTTGATTTTAAGACAAATCCCTCATGGATTAACCCATATTATTTAGGTAACTGAAGTTTGTTTCTCTTTTTTTTCCCTCAGTCAAGAATATATATTGTATGTGAACAGAAACTTGTCTTCCAATGGACAGTATTTTAAAACTGTTTTAATAACACCAATGATTTCTGTATATTAACTACACTGCAATTAAATGTTTATGCACTTCTCATTTCTGTACTGCTACTTAACATTCAAGTGATTTTTAGGCTTTTTGTTGAGTTCTTCTTCTGATCTCACATCATCTGAAGGAAACATTCTACTTTGCCAGGATGCTTCATTTTCATTGCAGAACAATTACCTATTCTCCATCAAGTTCCTCCACAAAATTGTTTAATTTAATTTTCTTACTACAGCAAATTCCTTATGAATCATTGGATCCAGGTCTGAGGAACAGGTCATGTTCAACAAATTGAAATTTTGCTTGGTAATGCTTGAATACAGTGGGCATTAAAATATAAGGTTTTGATTATAGCTCAATCCCTAAACATATCTTTATATATTCTAACACAAATTTCTGCAATTTTTCTGGAGCTCTGAAAATATATTCTTTTTCCTAAACTGTCATTCCTAAAAAATTACACTCATACATAAAATTTTACCAGATTTTTAATCTGTTTTACAAAGGCAAATCTCATAACCCCTTGGTAAAGTATGTAAAGCTCAAAAGTAAATTGGTTAGTTCATCAGGTTAAAAAAGTAATAAAAATGCATGGATGTTTGTACAGTGTCAATACTGATTTCAGACGAAGAAAGAACATTTCCGTTATAGCAGTGGAAAAGAAAATTAAAGCATATTCCATTAGAATTAATTTTCAGGGCCCTAATGTAATTACTGTATCTCATTATGATTTTTTTCCCTAAAAATTTTATCAGTTAGTTTGATGCAACATGTGTATATGCCAAAGACAGCAGCTATGTCATGCAAACAGTTAGTATTCCACCCTTCTTTCTGTCCACCCAATGAAATAACACGGAAACACAAAACTCAACAGCATCTGATTAATGTCTAAGGAAATATTAGAATTAAGAATTAGAATTAAGATCTCTGAATGATGTTGCAAACTGAGAATCAGTTTACTCAGAGTTTCTCTTGTGCTCGTTAAAAACAGAATTATGTCTTAAGACAACCTCAGAATAAAGATGGAAGTCAGCTCAGAAGTGAGGTATCCTTTCTGACCCAGTTTTGTGAAAAGTTTCTACAGCATTTGTCTACGCTAAGCGTAATTTAAAGAAATACTATCTCATGAAATATAGTAAACAAAAATACTATAATACATTTTTAAAATGTTATTTACCACTTTCCACGTGGAGCTTTTCCAGTTAAATTTTTCTTATTTTTTAAACTACTGTGTGAGAGACCTATAATACAATAGGAAGTAATAGATACTATAAATAAAAGAATAAAATAGAAAGGCACAAAATGCTGCCAAATTAAATTTCACTGTATAAATTAAATATACTGAAAAAAAAAATATGGTTTCTCTACTGTCAGCTACAGTAATCATAGGTATTATGTTACTGTAATGGTAAGAAAAATAAATAAACAATTCAAATAAAAATGTTGCTTTTATATGCCTGTGTGCTTAAAAAGAAGAACAAATTGCATTTAGATGGACAATTTTATGAATTACAAACTCACAATTATGTCCTATTGTATGGGAAATCAGGACTAGAGCTAGAAGAGACATCACACATTTTCCATTCAACCCACTACTATCCCAGGTAGCCACACAGCATAAAATCAAACTTTGCCCTAAAAGTGATAATGTTTGATCCTGTTACCCATAATAGCAAGTAAACAAGTTGACAGCTAAGTACCACTCCTTTGATGTGTTGAAGAATACAGGTCACCAAATGCCATGTGCTTTCCTGCCCACAGAACAGGCCTGGCTTGCCTGTGCCATAACTTCTACAGAGCTGCACCCCATGTCAGAGGAGGTGGTCACCACAGGCTGGTGGCATGGCATGGTTCAACACACTCCAGAGAAAGCATCAGGGGACAGAAATGTACCATTTTGTCACCTAGAGAAGGAATTTTCTTGGTCAGATAACTTTAATAGTCCATTTTGGCACCATAATTTTGTTATTATCACTGTGCTGGTAATCCCCATTCACAGTTTAATACAACACGGAGATAGCTGCTGAATGTCAGGCACAGTGACAGCATGATAGCTGTGGCAGCCCTGGTATCAGCACCAAGAAAAACCAAGCTTCTGGTTGTATGGATGGACTGCCTCTGCTCACCTTCTAGCTCTCTGCAATATCTCCCCTTGCAGGTCTCTGTAAATTGTTGTGATATATATATATATTCTGGTACATATACTATATAAATATATGATGAAATGAAGGGACAGAGCTATGAAGTTTCTTACGAAACATAACCCCTTAAGCACAAAATTTTTCTTTAGATGAGAAAAATTTTACCTATGTCAGTATCAACCAAATCTATTTGGTACCATATACAAAGAGTGTATATGTCCCTGAGGAAAATTTCCATGAAATTTCTCCTCTAGGCTATATAAATTGTGTGTAATCCTGTCAATAGACATAATCCTGCTAATTCTCATGTTCTTACATAAAATAGGTGACATTTTAAAGTCTATGGGCAAATCAGGATACAACTCATGCAGATGTCTGTGGCAAAATTAGAAATTATCTTTGTAATGGAAACATAAGCATATTTCACAGAATCATAGAATCATAGAATCATCAAGTTTGGAAAAGACCTTTGGGATCATCAAGTCCAACCATCAACTCAGCACCACCACCATGTTCACCATTAAACCATAACCTCAAGTGCCATATCCATATGCTTTCTTAAACACTTTCAGGGATGGTGACTCCACCACTTCCCTGGGCAGTTCCAATGCTTTACAACCCTTTCTGTGAAAAAAAATTAAAATCCTAATATCTAATCTAAACCTCTCCTGATGCAATTTAAAGCCATTTCCTCTCATCCTGTCACTTGTTACCTGGCAGAAGAGACATATCCCCACCCAGCTACAATCTCCTTTCAGGTACTTGTAGAGATCAGTAAGATCCCCTCTGAGCCTACTTTTCTCCAGGCTAGACAACCCTAGGTCCCTCAGCTGCTCCTCATAGAACTTATGTTCCAGACCCTTCACCAGCTTTGTTCCCCTTCTCTGGGCACACTCCAGCACCTTAATGTCTTTCTTGTAGTGAGAGGTCCAAAACTGAACTCAGTGATCCTGTAAGAAAATTTGCATAACTGTCTCGGGTATTTTAACATTGTATTGCTATCATTTTATATTGTATTGCTATCATTTATATGAGAGGAAGCCTTTCAAAACTGTGTTTGGTGAAAATATCCTATTTTCCTTTACAGTTCTCGTGATATCATTGGAAATAACTTTCTTCATTTGTGGTCTGCTGTTTGCTCTGGTTGTGGAAGAATGGGTTTGGGATTATGCTGTAACAGTTACTATTATTCATATCATCATAACTTCAGTTGGTAAGTAGGTTTACTGCTAAATATTTGCATAGTATCACAACAAATCAACTATGATTCATCTACTGTATTACTTGACTAACTTAATATTCTTTAAAGCTAAACAAATATATATCTCTATTTTTCATCCATTTGACTCATGCCTGTATATCAATCCTCCCATTTAAAATTCTGTTCTGGATTGTTGCAGAATTTTAAACCACTATTTTGTTATTAAAAAAATCACAGGTTCAGTTCACAGTCTAACACTTCATATGAAACAGATCCAGCCTAGATACAACTTCAGCATCTAGGACGTGGGGGTTATTTCAAATCAAAAAATTAATAGTTGTTCATGTCTTGACACTTTAAGATCTACTCATTTAACACTTTAACTCTAGTTCAGAATAAAAAGGAGTTTGGCTTCAGCAAAGTCAATGCAAAGTTTTAAGTTAAATCTTTGAACTAAATCTCTTTGAGGAAAATGAAGCATTTTAGCATTAAAACTTTTTCCCCCCTGAAACTCTTTCCCTCAAAGGAAAGAAAAAGAACTAGCTGCTGCTGTAAATGAGACTCATCATCACTTTTTGCCAGCACCTGGTAACCTGCTTCCTCTTCTCACGATGTTTAGCAGAATGCTCCTACGGCTAATTAGGAAATATAACTTAACTCTATTTTTGCCAGACCCCATTTGGGAATTCTTTTCTCTTTTCTCTTTCTCTCAATGAGCTTAGTATGTTTATTCTAGAATTCAGAAAAAGGAAAAATACCACTGACAAATTAGGACTCCTTTCCTACTACATAGTAATCAATCTTCCATTTTCTGTTGCTTTGTCCATTTGTCTTCTAGCATTTTAGACAGATGGAGATTCCCCAGTTCCTATGACAAATTAAGCCAGAGACCAACAGAGACTTCATCTTAAAAAATTAAGCATAATTTCCCATCTACTGAATTTGATTTCCTGGAATTTAAACTACTGTTATTCCTCATTAATAACTTCTGTATTTAAATCAAGGAATTTACAAAAACTACAAAAGAATCTGCTTTGTACATAATTTATACAGGAAGATAGCATCTGTCATTAAAATAGATGATGCATTTTGATGTCTAAACAGCCCCAGATTTGTTATTTCTTCTTTCAGATGGCCAACCAAACCTCTGCTGGCTGACCTTGAGCAGTCTGCCTCCCAGCCCACTTTACTACCTCTACAGTTCTGTCAATTTTTTGGGGGGAGGCAATATTGAGACATATAATGGCCCTGCAGCTGATCATGGAGTGGAGATGTGGGTCAGCTTGCATGTGGCAGGGGCCAGTGCCTGGCCCAGGAGGGAGCATGCTATGCTATAGTGTTAGCCTGCAGTGTGCAGCCCCAGCTGTCTGTCACACATGGCATCAGCCATTACACACAAAATGTCAGGCTACTTAATTTATTTGGATTGTAACAGTATGTAGGCACTCTAGCAGGGAAATGCTGTCTCTGTAGTGCTGAACTGTGTACAGGTAAGTAATAAGAAGGCATTTCTTTTGCAGGGTGTCTAAGAGGTCGGTTTAGCACACTTATTAGGTTTAGACTTACCTTCCAGTGGGATCCTTCACATGGCTAAGCTTAATGGTATGGTCAGGTATCTGAATAATCAGGACCTAAAGCATTTGCCATTTCAATACATGTAAAATATATAATCTATGAAACATAACTAAGCAGACCTTTGATAACATAGTGCACTGTTTACATATCCCAATCCTTACAGTCTTAAAATTTACATTTCTACTTTTCTTCTTCTTGCAGTTATGTCTGAATTCCCCCTGATGTTACACTGGTGGCTGGCGTTAGGTATAATGACATTCTTTAAAGTTTAAGTTATTAGAATCTGTGTACTATTTATAGTATGAATTGCTTCTATTGATTGTCTGTTGCCTCACTAATCTGAGAATTTTCAACATTTAAAGAGGAAATATAGGTTTTTCATTTATACTTCTTTTAATGACACAGGTAAGTAATGCTGGACTAGCATTTGCATCATCTTAAAAAAAAATCTCAATTAAAACCAGGATGTGCTCAGCTTATGTTAATCTTGCAAACAAACAGAAAACACATAACTTGAAATAAGTCATGATTAAGTCCTGACTAATCAAACTATCTCAATGCAGGTGTCAAAAAGACAGTTGTCCAAACTAGTCTTCCTTGATACCCTTTACAATCAATGGAAAAAACCACACACTTCCAGAGACAAGTTTTATAAAAACTATGTACAGGTATTTAAGATAGATGAGACAAATTCCAGTCATCACATTTCTTCAAAGTGAATGGCAAATGTACATTTCCGAATGTTTAATTTTCTGTAAAATTAAAATCATAGATTTGTAATTGAAAAACAGATTATCTTGAAAAATAGTTTCGAGAAAAGAACTGGTTTCTGTTCTTCTTTCTTATATGATGGATAACAAAGATCAACAGCTGCAGTAAATTCCTAAATGGTGGGGAGATGCAAATAAATTCCCTGTCCTGCAACTAGTTTTGCATCGGCAGCTGCTGGGTCTGGTATCTTTGTGGGTACGTAAATCCTTGAACAAAATATTTAAGTAGATGGGCCATTTTTAAAAAAAATTGAAGACAAAAAGAATGCCAGTTTAAAGTTTTATCATAAAGCTTGTATTCCACTATAAAAATTAATACAAAACAGCCATATCTTTTCTTTCAGGATCTGGAGTAATTTCAATGATTTGTGGAGGACAGATTTTGGCATACTGCTTGTTCAAAGACAACTTCATTTACCCCATTCTAGATGATTTTTGAAAAGGAAAATTAGAACTTGCTTTTATATCTGTATGATTTCTATGGTTTCATTAACAGTGTAATTAAAATGAAGATAGCAGCTGTCTAATGTTTATCTTGCCAGACCTCTTACATCTTATGTTTTTTTGCAATGTCAATGTCATCACTTTCAGCTTTTGTATGTACATTTTCCATTAATATAATAGTTAGATACACTGTCTCTTTTAAAAACAAAGAAGCCATGAGGAGGATAAGAGCAATGATGCAACATTCCTGTAAAATCCTACAAGGAAAAGGAAAACATATGTTTGAATGTAATGTTTGGGTGCCTGTTATCTGTTGTGTTTTATGAAATGATGGGTCTAATTTAGGCTGCAGTCTGACCACTCACAAGCACTGCAAAACTTTAAAGTCACCCTATCTGGCATAAATCACTGTAGGTTTAAAGCAGTCTTTACTGACAAACTCCTGGCAAAGAGGAATCAGTGAACAGCATATACCTCTGCATGTCATTCCATCTTTAAGTTAAAGCTCTCACTTAAAATCTGCCCAATACAATAGGAGGGAGAGGTACAATCCCTAATGTTTGGTTTGACCCTCTTCCTTCCAGGGATGCTACAGACAAGTGTTTTCTACAATGGCTTCAGGCTATTTTCTCTTCTGCTAAGGATCCATTTCTGGTCTGGCTGTGCTGGAAGGAGGAAAGGCAAATGCTACTGAAAGGCACTTTTCTATATATCCCTTTCTCTCTCCCTCAGCTGCCAGTGGCCAATGCCAAAGTATGAGTTTATGCATAGTGGTAATTAAAAACAACAAACAAACCATAGTAGTGGCTTCAAGTTACTCTTTAAGTCTTTAATCATAATAAAATTGTAACAGGAAAATTGCTAGAAGGCAACTTCATCTTAAATATGAAACCAATGATTGGATTTCAACTGAAGTTTGCTTAGTAGAGCAAGACTAGATTGCTGTTTGCACAAGAGTGTTAAATGTTGGATTTACCTTAATCTCACTCAACAGATAATGCCTCTGATGAATCAGTCCCCTGTTGATCTAATCAAACATCTTTAAATTTATTTCAAGTTTTAAAATTTTCAATTAAGCTTCAGTACTGAAAGTACATATATAGTGAGAAGCACATTTCAGAAAACTCCCTAAAAAAGGAGTTTGTTTCTCAGGAATGATAGATATTTAAGTCATTTTAGAGACAAACAAGGTATGTAAATCCAATGTACTTGATAGATATAGACTTAAGAAGTTTTTCAGCATAATATGCTGCGTATTGAACTCAGAAGGGATAACTCTGGAGAGTGAATTAACTGACCTTCAGTGGGCTGAACCATGGATTGGTTTTAGTTTGTGGATTTGTATCTCCAGAAACATTAGTATGCAGATAACTGTCTGGTATTATACATTTGGAAAATGTTTGCACATTTCTTCTAGGTTTGTTTCATTTCAGAACTATAGAAATGGATGGGGAGGAAGTAAGGTCTAATGTAAATTCATGCCTCTGTCCTCTTCCTCACAGAGTTTGTGTGTGTACATAGTGTGCCATGTGGTAAAACATAAGTGGATTACATATAAAGTTAATCCGCAGGTGGAACATGTTTCTATTTTTAACCTGACAGGATTTTCCTCTATGCGTGTCAGCCCAGCTGCAGCTTGTAGCCCAGCCTTAATATTTTTAACTTTTATTTTCTATTTAAAATCTTAAATCACCAGTAAGAGATACCTTCAGACTAGTATGAAGAGTGCTTCAGTCCAAGTATTTCTCCAAAGCACATACCACTAGGCCAATGCTAGAAAAACAATCACAGTAAGAATTCTATTGAGGATTAAAAGCCCAAGTCCAGCTATTAAATGGTCATTGGGTTTTTGCGTTACTTTCAGATATGGAATGGTGAGACAATTTCAACATTATTTATTTCATCTTTTCCATCACTTCTAGTGCTGTGCCCAATGATAAATATTACACATAATGTTAAAGTGTAGGCAGATTTTGTATTATACGAATAAATATTCATCATGTAAGAAACATGAGCTATATCTGTGTAGGCATTACCTGGTTAAAAGCCTTCAGAGTTAATATCTAATACTGTGTGATTTCTAACTGATACACCAAAATGGTACTTTTGAATATGACAAACCTGGCTGTTTTTGGAACAACAGTAAAGTACCCACTTGAACAATCTGCATGTGACTAATTGATAACAGTCAAGACACAGGTGAGAAAGAAGAGCTGCTGGAGGAAATGAAGGGCATTGTATGTTTCACAACAGACCTGTTGAAGACAGAAACAAAAGAGCACCTCAAAAACCAAAAGGAAAACAGAGAAAACAACAGGGACACGTACTTGGAAAAAAAGGCACAAGAAAACGAGAAACGATAAGACAAAACCAGACAAGATTAGTGAAAGAAGAAAAAATCTGCAGACTGAACTTGTAGCACTGGAGTCTCATGACGTGAGACTTGTATGCCTCTTGTATACAGCAATCTGTTTTTGGGCTGATGTATCATGATTCTAGAACAGGTGGTCTCCACGTCCATAGTTACAACTATAATCTGTGGTGTAATGCCTGTGGCTCCTGTCCCGGGACTTTCAGAATTCTCTGCTCTCTGACTCAGACAGTCACAGGAATATTGTCTAATTTAGTTGGTGTAGGTTTGGTATTATTTAACCCTTTGTGATACAGTCTAGTAGTCACAAGTTTACACAGGTATCAGTGGGGGTGTAATCAGTTTAGGAAATGTTTCAAGCAGATGGAGACTTTATCCACTTCCAGGCAGAGTTTGCAGGGAAGAGGATTAGAAGTTGCAAACATTAGGTACAGAAATCAGTGGAACAGTACACAAATGACATACCTTAATAATACCACATATAGAGTAATTTTAAGATTTCTTTTCAGAGACAAGAAACTCCTTTTCATCATATCCAGCCACCTACTGAGACAAATTATAGTTCTTCTTCATTCAGCCCTCTCTCTAAAGGGCTCTGCATTCATCCTTGATCCAAATGGTGAAGTATCTTTCTTGTAACAAAGAACGTGAATGAAAAGAGGGATTTTTTTATTTTGAGACTTTAATGCCTAGGAGAGTGGCTAATGCCACTGCCTTCAATGTAATGTCAAAGGGCAAACCAATTAAAAAAATTGCTCTGGGACAAACAAACTAACTCAATAATGTAAAAACCACCAAATATCAAACTATGGAGTACAGGAAACATAGTGGTTTTTAGTTGGCATTTTAGTAAAAATATAGGTTAAAATCCTTATCGTTTCCTAGTGAAGTAAAGAGCTGGTCATTTTTCCAGCTCTGCAAATTACTTGATCAACATTTCCAACTCTTTTGTATTCAAACTTTAAAAAGCAAGAAAAGCAAAACCCTACAGTACTCATTACTTCTGTATTCCTAAAAATACCAACAATTGCACATCCAATAAATACAGAAAATACAGTATGAATAATACTAGATCACCAGCAAGGGAGATGAGTCACCTTCAGTCATGTACAGTGGATATTCCTGTGGCCGTAGTCTTTTGACCAAGTGAGCTTTGTTAAACTGAGAAAAATGTGAAAGCCTTACACATTCTTTATTCCATCATCTGGTATGTATGTTGACACACCGTGAAGTTAGATCCCTGTTAATCTCCACAGGTATTTAAAGTTTTATTTAAATATTTTGTATCTTCCAAATGTGACGTACTTAGAATATTTAGTTCTTAGCTTAGGCTCCTGTGTAATGATCCATCTGCTCAGTAATGTCTAATACTCTAATCTCTCTTTTTTTTTGGTGAGCTAATCATGGCCCCAGACAGCATGCACTCTCTCATTAGATGGCAGAGAGGATAAAGGTCTTAGGAATGATTATAAAATTTGATGGTGTAATTAATACCTTTATTATTGGCTTTAAAACTTTTAGTGTGAGACTATTCCAACCTCTCCTCTGCTCAAGGAGATTGATATGGATCCCTTTAGAGTCCCTCTTCAGATGTATCAGGATAATTATGCCTGTGTTGTGGGGCAGGCATGCACTGTGATAGACTTAAATCCTACTCCATCCATTCTCCAATTCAGGGGACAGAAGGATTACCTTGCAGTCCTCTCCCAGTTCGTGCATTCAGGTTTCCTCTGCTAGCAACGGTGAAAGAAGGGAAAGATGTGTGCTTAGACATTGTCCTGACATGTAGCATGGCGTGGGCTTGGACTGGGTATTTGTGAGGTGACACTATGACACCAACCACAGACAACCAAAACCTGAGGAAAGGCCTTGGCCACAATCTTTTCAGGTTGCCAACCCCTAGAAAACAGTGGCAATCAGATAGTTGAAATCAGATGAATCGGATGGTTGAAACTGGAGCCTGTAAGGAAGATGAAAATTACTTTGAGTCCTTGTTGTCCTTGTCCTAAATCAAAGATAGTCACAGCCTGGTCATTTCTGTTACATACTTTCCAGTGAAAATAAATCATAATACAAGAGTATTTGCTGTGCATTTGCAAAGTGATCTGTAAACAAATGGTCGACTCCTGCTTCCAAAGAAAAGTTCCCATTATGTCTATTGGAACAATACTGTATGAAAGGATCCATTTATATGTTCTCTCAGAGCAATCTTGTCACCAGATTTGCAGCATCCAAAGGAAAAGTGCTTAAAAAACCCCACATGGGTGATAGCAAAATGTTCAAATACATTAAGAATTACCAATTTCTTAACAGTCTTCAGAAAATTTTCAACTCAAATTAAATCTACATCAATGGTGTTCAAAGTATACTGAAAAAAAGTGCTTTGATTCACTTTATAAACCTTGATGGGGTTCCACACAAAGAGATACCATTAAAATGGACAAAAAAGATCAATGCATTTGATATCTCATATGGTATCAACTGAAAAAACTTGTAGATATTAGCCAAATTACATGAGCAAATTCAACAGCAAATCATATTTACATTAATTCAAATTTAGTATTTAAAAATAATCTGAATTCTAAGGAATTGTTTTAACAACTTCACTGGAAAATTATACCAAATACAAAAGTGGGGAGTATTCCTTAGTATACTCCCAGGAGAGCGGCAAAGGCAGAGGGTGTTTCAAGAGTGTAGTGGCTTCAATACCCAGGAAGATGAAAGAGAACTTAAGGGATATGAGCCAACTTACCTGCCTGGGAGCAATTTTCCATTCTAACGGAAGATGTGCTGGCAACTAGTCCAGGCAGAACTTTTCAGTAAATCAACAATACACAAAAAGCATTTTAAGGCACTCAAAATCATCAGTGAACACAGTTTATTAAGTTTTGCTTGAAAAAGAAAAAAGGTGAAGAGTATTAATGTCAATTTGTTTCAGTCCCATTAGATTTCAATTGTTAGGTCAGATTCACAAGGGTACCAACAAGAAGAGAATGAGAGGGCTGGAATGACAGTGAAGACATTCAGATCTAAAGCAGTAAACTCCCTAGATAGAATTCATCAGTCAATTATTTGGTATGCCATATTTTCCAGCAGTTTTTTAAGCATTCAATGCTTGCTTTAGAATTAAATTTTATTTCCTGTACATTTGCCATTGAAACATTCATAGAAAAATGCAATTGAATGTAATGTAATTGAAAAGCATCTACTGTTTTTTCCATTGTCAGGAAACAAAAAACTGGGTCTTCAGATTTTGAGCAAATAAAATCAGTTTTGCATAAAAATAAAGTTACATTGAATTAAATTTTTCTCACAAAAATCTGCTTAGACCAGAAGGTATTTTTATTGAAAAAAAATGTTTTTCATCCAAATGATAATATTTCAGACTTTATTTGTTGTATGTATTTTTAGGATGTGTTAGTATCATTAGATAACATTTGCAGACTGTTCCAGTTGCCGAGGTAACTATGTTATTTTAATGATCAGCGGAGAGGATCATTATGTAAAACATTATGTTAATTTCAAACACAGAAAATTGATGTCTTGCTGTTACCTTGAAGCTGAACCTTTTTTTTTCCCCATAAAGTGCCTTTTCCCATGAAAATTAATGGTATAGCTAAGTGCTCAAGTGTCCTTTTCATAGAGATTCAGGTTGGCTTTGGAGGCAAATAAGGAAAAAACTACACATGACAACAAACTACTGGCAGACAAAAAAATTTCAAACCACCATAATTTTTACAGGAAGAGTATAGGAAAAATTGTTCCATATATTTTTAATATACATGGACAGCGGGTGGATATTTTAGGAAAGCATATATTTCCTTTTTAACTTTCAAACATATTATTGTTTAGTTAAGGAAAGTAAATTATAAAGCACATTTAAGTCCTGCTTATGATAAAGTGTGTGTATTGTCCATGATACAGATCATCTGATAAAGAAATTTAAAAACTGACATTAAATTTTTGCTGCTTTTATTACATTATGTATCTACCAGATTAATAGATTATAGCAACAGCAAAAATGCCATGCATTTATGATTCTGTTGCAATCACAAATGCTCTTTCTGAGCCTGAAGTGAGAACCTTGCAGATGTTAGTAGTTGGCAGTGCATTTCTGTTCTCAAACCTGCTTTCTCTATTAAAAAAAAAATTCAAAATTATCCAAACTAAGTCTCACACAAATTCTAGAGCTCATAATGACAATTGCTGCTATAGCACACTAGCCTCACAAAGGCAAATTGTCTCAGGCTACCAAATGCAACTCAGTTTTGTTATCAGAGTCTTCTTTTTCTCTTCTCCAGAGTTCTGCCTGGAGATTGTGTTAAATTATGAACACTTCATTCTCCAGGTGGAACTGGATGCTTTTATGTATCAGAATATGATATGCTCAAGACATCTGAGAGCTCCTATATTCTCCTGACATTTCATCATAATCACCTGATCCATTTTAGAGTCAGTGAACTCTTCTGACAATACTCAAAGTGCATTTTGATGGAGTCTATATTTATACGGACCGTACCTCTTCATTCCACGGAGCTTCCTTGAATCCTTTCCCAAGGATTTCCTCTGCAGGCAAAGCTCTGACTTCAAAAGGTGGTTGCTCTTTCTTAGATTCTTTATCCATAATTACACCTATTACACTGGTCTTCTGTTTCAACCTCACTACCCCGACATGCTTTTCTGACACACTGAGGTTTGCCAATTTGTACATCCCTATGAGGACTGCAAGCAGAAATGTAAGAATGTGAAAAAAACAGAATTGTATTAAATGAACTAGATACTGTAAAAAGAACATATGATGACATAGCTGGAAATAAGCTGTCTATTAGCTAATAGGATTAGGAATTAATTTCCCCCTTCCAACAGCTTATGCCTCACTTGTCCACTATGGGCGACCAAATACCTTATCCTGAAAAGCTTTGCTTTCATCCCTAGTATAGTGAAAATAGCGGACTAAATTTTCAATCCTCGAAATTATTTAAAACTTTCTGATGGGTAGCTTTCTACTAGAAAATGCTAATTACACAAAATCTAAAATTTCTTTTTGTAGAAATCCGTTGACAGAATATAAGCAAACCACATATGTTACCGTTACCCTCTTGACTACTGAAATACACCCAAACATGATACAAACCCCCCTGAAGTTAAACAATGGAATAAAGCAATACTGAAACAAAACACCTAAAGTGTTTTTTTTACTCTAAACATTTTGAAAGGCCCTTTTAGAAATTGTAAAACAGACTTTTCAGAATTTTTGTTTCATGGAAAGTTTGAGTTCTTGAAAGGAAAAAAAAAGAAAAAATTGAATAAGATCAATTTTTAGTCTAGCAAAACAATTCAAATATTTTTGGGAACAAACAGTTTGAGTTATAACAGCATTTTAAGATCACAGCTACACCAGATTGTTGATATTTTTGAAAAAAAATTGTTATATGAATAAATACAAGCATGGAATTAACAAGTAAATATTAGTTAAGGAATGCTAATGAGAGAGAACCAGTTCTAAAAAGAAATATGAAAGGGGTATCATGAAGTACAAAAAAAAAAAGAAGGCAGCTGTGTTAAACCTGCTAGAGGTGAAACAGTCCACTTCTGCTCCACTGGAGCAGAGTCCACTGGAGCAGAGCCATAAATGGTGTAGAGAGTAGCACAAAGCATGAGAACAAGTTAGCAAGTGAAGGGTACATATTTTGGAGCTTTAATTGACATGAGCTGAGAAATACAGGAAGTACAGAAAGAATTTATAGAGAGTAAAATAATAACATTAATGATACAATAAGCTCGAGGATGTGGGATGTAAAACCGTATGTACAATGAGACAAAAATATCCAACTTGCAGTATTTATCCATTATGAAAAAACCCCTATTTTAATTATTTACATCTCCTATATGTTTATCAGACAGAATCTGTGTTCTGTATAGTTCATGAAAAAACCCCCAAAACTAAACATTTTTTTCTCACAAGGCTGATACTATCAAGAATGTGCAGACAAAAGGGATTAGTGACTACCACAAACCACAGACTGTCTTAAAATTCTTACTGTCTATAGGGATTTCTAAGTAGTTGTTTCTAGAAAAACTGAAATACAACTTACAGTAGGCCAGTTTACTTCAAGAGGGTGTGGTATATTGTACAGCATATGTATAGATATGTACACTGAATATGAGTATATATATGTGTACATGAATATATACGTATATGAATTATATACATATATGAATAATTATATCTTGCAGGTACAGCCTTCTAATTCATATCAACTATTAAACTTCTTAGCTATCCATAGACCCCAAATGGAAATACCCCAGTATTTCCTGGTGAACTGGAAATACTTCATGTACTGTGGCTTATCTTTGTTTCTAAGTTTCAGTAGTTTGAATGTTACCAACACAGTGAAATCCTTCAGCAATACTAAGTCATTTATTCAAGCATTCTGAATCAGAAAATAAGGAAAACATTTTTGTTTGTAAACTTTCTTCATACAAGTTAATGTATGCATTATGATAGCCTTTGAGTTACACCTAGTACATCCAACTTTTTTCAAGAGTCTTGTCTGGTTCAGTGCCTAGGGTGGATGCCAAGAAGGGGAGAATAAGGCTGAAGGGATACTCTTAATTTGGAGTGCACCACAAACTAAATAATTAATATTCATAGACTTGAAAACCTGGAGTTACTGTTCTAATCACCTGCTCTGTGATCATCTAGGCCAATCTTCACAGCAACAAAGACCCGCATTTTTTTCCATAACCCAAACCAATCAGATGTAGAGATGACTTATATGTGGTTTATACGAGGAGGTCATCCATTGTATCGCTGAAATTTCACGAGATCCAAGATCCAGTAGTAAATAATTTCAGTGTTTCAGTACCCTTATGGTAACACCAAAGCTGTTTCATTGTTCCCAGATTGAAGTTGTCTACGTTCTGCTTCAGTCCTTTACGTCTGGTAGATTAAAGAGCTATGGCAAATTCTCCTGCGTAACTGCTTACACGCCATAATCAAATCACCTCTTCTTCCCCGTCCTCTGCTGAGCTGAACGAGGTGCAGACATCAGTTTCGTACTGCGAGGCAGGTTGCCCAGACCAACGCTCATTCCCCTTGCCCCTCGTTTAACTCTTCCCCACTGAGCAGCGTTCGAGAGGCACCGTGCAGGTCTCAGCCGTGCCATACGGCTTCCCACTCCCGCGGGGCACTCACACCTCACCTCCCCGCTTGTACTCCCTCACACGCTCCCTCACCCCTACCCCTCGGCCCGACCCCATTCCTGCCAGGGCGGCCCGCCGCCTGCGCGGAGAGGAGCGCAGGGGAAGGGGCGGGGGGCGCCCCGACGGCAGCGAGCGGAGCGGGGCTGGGCCACCCGCGGCGGGACTCCCGGCGCTCTTACCCCGCAAAGAGGCGCGGGGGACGCGGCCGAGCCGCCCTGGGCCCGGAAGCCCCTCAACCCGCTCACTTGCTTGTCCTCTCCGCGCCGGGCACGACCCCGCCGGCGCGGTCGGTCGGAACAGGGGGGGCGGCCCCGCCCTCTGGCCGGGCGGGGCGGGCGCGGGCAGGGGACGGCCGAGGGGCGAAGCTGCTGTCGGCCAAGGGCACTGAGGAGGGTGAAGCAGCAGCGAGGAGCCGCTGACTGAGGAGTCTCTGGGAAGCGTCTCTCTGTTCGTCGTGTGTCCCTCCCGCGCCCGAGGCAGTGGCGGGGAAGGTGACTCGGGAAGATGGTGACCGTGGTGACGAAGCTGGTGCACTACCTGCACCTGAGGTAAGGGCGGGCGAGCGCGGCCACCGCTCTGCTCCTCCCGCCAGGTGCGACACCTGGGCTGTGCCGAAGCCGCCAGGAGGGAAACCGCGGCGCGGTGCGGAAGAGAGTGGCAGTGGCGGGGGTGTCGCCGCGGGTGGAGCGTGTCCGCTCCCGTCGGTGCCTGACCCGGCGGCCGGTCCCCTGCCCGGACTCTTCCCAGCCGCTCCCAGAAGCGCATCCTGCGGCACAACAGGAGAACAAGGCGTGTCTGTGGAAAATACCCGTTACTAGTTTATAGTTTGGAAAGTTGGTGTCTCTAAAGTACTTGTGTAGCGTAATTATAATAGCATGGATTAGACAAATTGCATATTTTTTCTTTTTTTTTTTTTTTTAATACGGCTTCTGTCATCCGTTTTTCCCAGTATCATGCATTCTAAATAGCATTTAGCCAATGAATACAACTATTTTTGAATTGAATGGAGAGAAAGCAAAAAAGTGTGCAGTCCTGGTGATGTTCCACTTGTATTTTGTTGAATCACAGTTTTTCTTATGTATATGAACACTTTATGTGCATCAAAATAGTTGATCAAGGGGAGCATGCACTGAGCCAGAAATTTAATTTGTGAAAGCAGTGATGTTTTGGTGCAGCATTCTCACATAAGACATACCAGCTCTGGGAGCTGATTCATTACCCAATTTTTTCCAAGTTAGCCAGAGAGTGGAAAAAAGGGCAATCAATTGTACTGTAACTTTTTATTGGTATGATTTACGACTCAAGTCCTAGAATACCTGCAGTCTCTAGTTTTCTGGGTTTTTTTTTTTAAACAATTATTAAGATAATAGTACTTTGACATGAATTACATGAGAGAAGTATATAATGTCACCAGTTTTTAACCTGTTATATTCAATAGGATGTTTAACCGCTGTTTAACCTATTCTGCAAGTCTAACCAAAATCACAACTCTAATTTTATAAATTTGTGCAGTTTTATGCTGCATTCCTTTGCTGGGGAAATAGAGAAGGAAGTCAAGAAGGAAAAAATCTCTGCCAATTTCTTACTCCTGCCTCTCTTTTCTTGCCCTCCTCTGAACAGTGGTTGTTTGTTTAGCAGCATATTACTGCTGTTTTTGAACAAGAGGTTCATGATGCTATTTGCTTTTTAAACATCAGACTAAAAGACGATCTCAGCCTCAAAGACTTAATAATATAATGAGAATTAGGAAACTGCTTAATGCATAAAGCTGGATGAAAGTGGCAAAGCAATAAAGTTGTGTTCTTTAACCAGCAGCAACCTGATCACTGTCAAGTGTTTTGTAGGTATCATGAGAAAAGATGCAAAGAGGCTAACAAGTTCAATAAACTTAAGCTCTTCTCATGCTGAATGAGCATCAAGAGATTGAGAAAATGTGAAGAACATATCTGAAAGTTTAATAAATGCATGGTCAGTGCCCTGTCTGAAGGCGGAATTTGAGTAGTTTAGTACTGGGTGAAAGAAGTCAATAAAATTAGGGGAGATATTAAAAAGCCCATCAGTTTGCTTTTATAGGAGAAGTAGAGCTATTGGAGATGTGGCTGAAAAGGGACTCAGTAAATGCAACATTTGAAGGACTGGAATTTATTAGACCTGAATGAACATGAGTTAGGATAAAATTCCATTTGTCAATGCTAAATAAGGGGATAGCTACTTCACTGAGTTTTGCTGGAGTGGTAAATAGTGGCAGTATTTGACAGGACATAAATGAGCAACAGTTGTTCCCTGGAACCAGTACACATCAGCAAGTGGGTATGTTTGCACACAGAACAGATCAGGGAATCTGTCATCTTTAGTGAGTCTGTAGGCTTAAAGTGCAGATTGATTTTAGCAAATTCACCTCATACTTTTGTCCATTCATATGACAAAATCGTGACAGATAGGGAATGGATGTTTCAATCAATGTCAGTCAGGCATAAACAACTACTATTAGGCATTACCAGATGCTTATTATTTGCCTCCCTTAGCAAGTGACCAGCAATATAAAAATGAATTCAGAAAAGAGTGATGTAGAAAAGAGGGCATACATATGAAATTGTCTGACATATTCCTGAAATACTGTGATTTCTGATTAAGCCATTTTATTAGGATTCTGGCTAGCCATGCAATAATATTTTTTTACTATTCATGAGAATGGAAATTGTTAAAAACCAGTTAAGAGCAAGGAACCCCAAAAAGTAAGCTGTCAGACTGAGTTAAGAATAGTTAGGTAGCTGGTGTGCTGGGAAAAATGCTTATCAGCAGCATTATGACTTTTTCTCCCCCTACACAGAAATCTGAAGGGTCAGTTGTCACTTTTGTATTCCGTGTAAATTCTTAACCATTGAGGCCTGACCCATGAATTGGATTTTAAGGTTATGCTACAGTTAAGTGAAAAAATACTGTGCTGATATATAATAAGAAAAATATATTTAAACATTAAAAACTCTACTTAATAAATTTCTAAGAATACATTTTGTGACAAGATTAGACTATGCCAGTAAAATAGTACACTGGCAGCCCAAACAATTACTATAATCAGATCCTAAGAGAATAGTAACTATGCCCTTAATTCAGTACTTACTGAGAAGCAGATAATTAATTCAAATCACTTTAGGACTTGCACAGTTAGCAGAAATGTGGACATCATAGCAATCTGTCTTTGGATTTGACACCTTGCAAAACATAGGATCCCGAAGCTACAGGAATAATACTAAAACCTTGGGCACTATACAACTATTCTAAAAAGTGCCCTTTCTGAAAATCAGAAGTAAATACATTGCAATACAATACTCCTAATGCTAGAAGAAATCGTGTAGCAGTACTTGGTCTCTTGTACTTACATCAATTAATTAACCCTCATAAAGGATGGTTCTGTGCCCATTTAAGTCCCATTCAGCTGAGTCATAAACTTCTGATTAGTTTCAGTCAGACAAAAGCAGGCTCACTGAATGGGAATGGATCAGCCAAGAAGCTAATTGTAAAAATACTATATTAGGTTCTCAGCAAGGCGAGATGTTTTCCTATAAATATACTTTATGTAATTATCTCTACATAAATGAAGATTGTGCAGCAAGTGAAAGCAGAGCAGTGTACAAAAAAATGAGATGAGCAGTGATTCTTGAGAACAACAAACAAAGGAGATGGCAGCAGATAGAGCAGTTCCCAATGACAACACTGGGCAACACAAGCAAACCGCAGACAAAGACATAGACTTATGAATGTAAGACTTTCACAAGGAGAGTGAACATTGAATGCTACCAAGGAGATTTGCACAGTAAATTGTATTGCAGAAATTCAAACTGAAGCAGGCTGTGGTAGTTCTTCATTTTAGGAAATTCAAATGTTTAAGCTACACAGGGGGAAAAGTGCAGTCCCAGGCTTGAAGTGCCTTTTTGGAAGTTCAATATTTTTATCAATTAACTCTTAGTTTTCGTAGCCTGACTCTGAAAGTGGTCACGTAAAATGTAACAAGATTTTTAGTTGAAGCAGCAATTAATAAGGCTGTTTTGGAGCTGTCTTGAGGTTCCTGCTTTTATATGTGAAATTTTTATATCTTTAAAAAGTTGTCCAGCAAATAAAAAAACCTCTTCTTGTACTGTCAGTCACATCTTACTTCATCGCTCTGATTCCAACATCTTTACACTTAACCAAGAGATCTTACTGAGGTTGTGTAGCTTTGGTATGTGCCTGAACTTAACTGTCCGCTTCTTTAAAATCCATGATTTGTATCTGCATGGTTTAAGATGTGGCTGATGGACTGAATCCTACCTGAGGAATGTTTCTAACTGGCCTAGCGCATTTTTCTCAAAGGAGTCTAGTTTCAAGAATTTTGGACAAGACACTGTACTGCGGCTACTCCAACACCTCAGCATGTGACTGTGCATGGTTAGCTTGAGGAAGGAACATCTTTTCTCAGCCTCTCTCCTGAGAGGATGAAGAAGCAGAGAAAGGAATACCTGCTTAGAGGTCCAGTAAAGGTTGAAGCTGCTGCTGTTGCTGTTACAAAAGCACACAGTCTGAACCTCTTGGTTCAGCATCCCTGGCTACCATACTTGGGCAACGTGTTTCCCTGTGAAACTTCTTTTTCAGAAGTGTCATGTCCCTCTTAGAGCATCCCAGGGAACAAACTACCATGATTTCTGAGTCCATCTGAGTGGGGGCTTGGTGCTGGTGTAGTCATGTCTGATAGTCAAGTAAAGGATACAGGGTTCTGCTGAGTGCTGCAGGTGAGGTTATAGAGCACACGTGTTATTTTATGGCTCTTTGTGCTCTTGCACTAGCACACAATGGACCATTGGCTGGTCTTTTATTCTTACCAACCCCTCCTCCCCCCCTCAAGCCAAAGGTATACTTGCACATGATGTTTTTTACATTTGTAAAATTATAGATTAAAATAATTATCATATAAGAACACAATAGCCTGAAGTGATGTTGTTGACTTCTGAAGTTCTTGAATTAATTTTTTTTAGAAGCTTAATGTGTCTTTAACCTATGATTTTTTTTCTATCTATTGTAGCCACTCTGTTGTTTCTTATGCCTTAGCACAGAAGGATGCCAGGTTGAAAAGAACTTTCTATCTCTCTGGGAGATATAGAAAGCTTATAAAAAGGCTACCATCTTTTATCCATGTCATGAACATACTGAGCTTTTTCTAAAGATTAGGTTTTTTGTCCTTCTTAATGGGTGTGCTAGAACCTTGTTCCTTTTGATAGTTAGAAATAGATTTCTAATTTTCTACCTACAGTTGCCAGTGGAAAGTTTCTACATATTTCTTTTCCATTGACATTGTCCATTAAATGAAATTGATTTTCCCACCCATGATATCTATGTTTGTGAGAACTCACAAACAGCAGTTTTATTGTTGCTTGTTAGCTTCTCATGCTGAGTAGATTCTGCTCTTTCCCATGTGATTGTCCATGTTTGACCACCTTTCTTGATTGTGAGTGATTGGAAGTGACACTGTGATTTTAATTAATGTCTGATTAATGTTTGTGATTATATTAAAAGTCTGCTATCTAGTCCGATATAGCTGGATATACATAGAACTGCATATACCTTTTTTATTGCTGTACAACACTGTGTTTGATGGTTGCCTTATGACCAATTAGTATTCATTTCAAACTGATGAGTCCCCTGGCTTATAGCATAAAATCTAGTTATTAAGTCTATTAAATGCATGCACTTGTGTATAATTTTTATTTTTCCAGTCCCCTTATTAATCTATTTTTTCCTCTATAATATCCTGGACTTTCTCCAAATTGATATCCCTAATTTCATTCTGTGAGTAAATTTCTCATGCTTCTTTCTGTGCCAAAGTTATGAATGAAAATGTTAAATAATAAGATCATTAGTAAGAGGAAACCTTGAGAAATTTTAATAGGAAGACTCTCCCAATTCATCAGTTTGCTTTTCAGTGTAATGTATTGCTGTGTCTTTTCAGATAAGCCTTTCCCCAGTTTACAAACTTCCACTGTTCCTAATCTCCTGTTTAACTGTGTATGTAGTTATGTTCCTTATGTGTTATAGTATCAATTGCAATACTGAAGACCATATAGGATACTTCTGCTGCAGCCCCCCCCATCCTTAATACAAGTTATTATCAAAATCTATATTTATTTTGGTAAAGGTAAATAATGTCTTGTATTTTATCCCAGGTTTCCATTCACCTCTGTGTTTCAAAATGTCCTTTCCTTTGAACTTCTTGAAAAAAGACTTGCACACTATCAAGCTCAGAGTAACTGGTGTAAAGTTGCCAGTTTTTCAGTTTTTCTCTTTCTAAATTATATTTGTTATATTGACATTCTGTGGTAATGTGGCATCACTTGAGCTGATAGATTTTTGTAATTATTCACCACTGAATTCTTAGGGGAATTGTTTCAATATCTAGGGCAGAAGATTATCTATTCTGCCTGCCTTAATTTTACCAAACCTTAAAAACTTTGCTTCCATCTTGAATGAAATTTAGTATTATCCACAGATTTTCATAGTTGTCTGGCTTTTGCTGTCATTATCCTGACGGAATATTGAGTCAGAAAGGTTTGGCGTGGCCATGCCAACATTGTCTTTTATCTCAACTCCATTCTTACCGTGCAGCAACTTCACTGCCAATTAACTTTTCTTTTTCCCTATACTGTCAAAGAATAGTATACATAATTTAATTTGTATTGCTAAGTGTCCTGTCAATTGTCAGGACTCAGGACTTTTGGCAATTCTCATTTTGTCCCTATACTTTTTGACTCTAAGACAGAACTTTCTTGTCATCCCTTGCTATCCCTCCCCCCACCCCCCATCCTTTCTTGTAGACTTTTTGCTCACACCTTATATAGTGTTTAGATAAATCCATTTATTTTTTTCAACCAAAGATGCTGCACAGTTCTTAGTTATTTTTATGGAGTTGCCAACTCTTTTTCCTCAGAGCATACTGAACATCTGAGAAGCCTGTGGCGAGGCTGTGGGACAGAGAACTCAAGGTCTTACACTTGGAAATCATTTATATGTAAGCTTGAACACATTTTTTTTTTTTTAAAGTGTCAGCTATGAAAAAAGCATGCACTCAGCAAAATGCTGTTAGTTGTCAATTCAGGTCATTTTGACTAAAAGGGATTACTAAATGATTGTATGTCAGCTCTGCAAAGAAGTCACCATCCTCTATCAGCACGTTTGTCTCAAAAATGGATATTTGTTCATCACTGCTTTGAAACGGCTTAAACCACTTTCCGACCAATCTGTGATAAATGACAAAAAAATCTCGAATTAAGAGTGCCAATCCAGCAGTTTTCCCTCAATTGAACTTGACTAGATCTTTGACTAAAGAAGGCCATCACTAATATTTTGTTATCATTTATCGTTTAATTTCTCACCATTGTGCTCCATGTGATACCTCCTGGAAACCACACAAAGGAATTATCAGAGCCCAAGAAACATGACCTGGGACACTCACCACTTCATCTTTTCACCAGGCTTGCCAGGTGCGATAGAAAGGAAGAGGGACACTTGTACTGTTTAAAGGTGGTGGGTGACTCTTGCCACCGAGGAGAAGACTGGATGGTGGTTATTTCTCAGACAGTGTCTTCTCTTTCTGGTACTACCTGTCAAACTAGGTGTTGCCTGGGTATACCATGTGGTGGCTTTTCTAACACTGGAAGGGAGATGGCTTTAATAACTGTGTAGTTTTTTTCCTTATTCTGTTAGGGAGTAGGGAGTACAACAAGAGTATGTGTGACAGACACTTAGACCTTCATTCCCTCACCCTCTCTGCTCAGATGCTTACTTCCTTCAATCCTTCCTGACATATCCTCTCAGCAAAAGTGACTGCAGTAAGTAATTGAAAACCCTAATATTATCTTTTTTTTCCCCTGCAACACCGATCAATAGAATCAATGGATACTTGATTTCTATCGTGTAATATATATAAATTTTTATCAGCCTCATTCCTTCTTTGTATTTTCAAAACTTCCTTCATAATCTCTTGCCAAAAAAAACCTCAACAGTGTGGCATCACAGTCCATCAGCTTGGAGAGAAGGGCTGTATCACTTTAATAATTTTTCTTTCTGCAACACAAAGATCAAAATAACAAACAGTGCTGTATAAAGTAAGATTTCAGAGGTCAGAGATTTAAATCAGGAGCTTGAAGTACAGTGAAAAGTAACAGAAAATCAACTCAAGAAAAAAATACAGGCAGGCACATTTTAGAATGTGCTTACTAGAGGCCAGCAACCCAGAACAGCTCTTAGCTGCTATGTGTCCTGCTGAGCTGTGGGAATTTGAATGGTTGTCAGATGGAATAATTAGAAATCAAGACATTTTTCAGAATTACTGATATGTAAATCAAGCGATGTTCTGGCAAGAACTCGGTGACTTTGTGAAAAAAAAAACAGTATATAGTTATATTTTTGTAAAAAATATTGTTCCCATGGAGCATAGTAACAAATAGTGAGAGAAAAGAAATGCATGTCAATGACAGTGACATTAAAAATATCCACCCAGACTGAAAAGCAGAATACAAAAAAAAATAAGTGTCAAGTATGACGTTTGGAGGCAAGCTGAACACAAAAATGTCTAGCAGAAATGAAGTAGTCATAGGCATTCAATAAATTTAGCAGTTTTGAAGAGCAGAAATCCTTATACTTCATGTCCTCCCAAAAATAAAGACAAGGCAAATATTATTTATGGAGTTAAAAATTCTGTTTGTTTCTTCCTTATGGCCAGTCAAGCCTGGACAAAGATATTTTTTCTTATTTTGTTTAACTCTGTTTGTTTAATACTGTTTTCAAAGTTGGAATGTTTGTAGGTGGTGGAGTGGTGGATCTCCTCTTACTGGGGACAAGGGCATGCACTGACATCATGGACTTTATCATAATTCCTGAGGCAAAACCAAACGGCCTAGGGATTTAAACCAAGTGATGAAAACCAGACCTACTTCCCCTTGCTTACACGTATCTTTACCTTCATTCCCTTTCTCTGGAATTAACATTTCCTCTTGCAAAAATGAGAGGATCCCTTCCTCTATGCAAACCAACCCCTATAGTCCATTCTATAATAGTATCCAATTTTAAATTTTTCTCCAAACCTCAGATTTCTGGAGATGGATTATATGTTATTGAATCTGAGTGTCAAAACCTGCAAGGATACATTAAAGCAGCCTGGGGCACATCCTCAGCATTGTCTGTATATGATTTGCATTGCAGCTGTACAGGGCAGCTTGGTGAAGGGGATGGATATGGAAACACCAAATCCAAGAACCGTACTAACAGCTTGGTGTATAGTGCTGCATCCAATACTTAACTTGTAAAGGCAGGAGTCAAAAAAGGCAGAAATTTCAATAAAAGCTTAATTTTACCATGTAAAAGAAGAACATGTATATAAAAATATTGTTCCTTGTCTAGCATTGAATTGTCAGATTTTACTTGATGCTAAGAACTAGTAGTCATATTCAACTTTTTAAAAATACTAATTATAAAAATGGAGCATAGCTGAATGAATGTGACAAAAGAAGCATTTGTGAAAAAATGTCAACTTCTACAAAGGAACACAGACTGCTAGAACACGTGTTTTTGGCAATGAAATTACAAATTCCAGAAATCACCATTCAACAGCGTGTTTATGAGAGTCAAATGCAAAGTTTAAAAAAACTGCAACAGTATGTACTCACTATTAAATCAAGCAGAAAACAGTAATTTCATTAAATAATACAACTGACAGAGGAACTACAGAATCAGAACTATGATTCTTGTCAAATATTTTGCCACATAAAGTTAGGAGGAGGAGTGGTTTTACAGTCCTTGATTATCAAAAAATCACTATTGACTAGTGCGTTTATAGGAATATTTATTGTTTGAAATGAGATTCTGAAACTCCAATATACAATTTATTACGATGGACCTAATGTGAAAAAAGCCTTAAGTGTCTATGAAAAGTTTTGCTAAGTGGGTTCATTAGATCCCATCAAAATTTGTAATAAGAGATGGTCTCAGCATGCAGGAAAGTGAAGTAGTGGTTCAGTTCATGCTTTGCCAAAGTGTGACTTTGAACTAGTTAAATGGCTCAGATGATCACTCATCTGAAAGGGAGCTGCTTCAGTTGAGAATTGGGATCCTTGCTGGAAGATTACACTTATTCAAATGACAGCAAGGAGAGATGACACTCAGCTATCATAAGAGTGTAGTACATCAGTACTTCAATAAAACTTCTGTAATACTTTTGATTGGACACAAAAAGTGAACAAAGATTGCAAGTGCAAATAATCTTCAGTGTAAAGAGGGCTAGACCACTTTTAATAAGAATTGCAAAACAAGGTTAATGCTGTTGCAGCAGTATGTTGTATGTCCTCTTTGTCTTGGACCAGGAGGATCATTTTTTTCTTCTGAAGGCTGGTATGTGATACACATTTAAGAGCTGTTAAGGAATAACAGAATTCCAGCACTCATTAGGGTTTCTGATTGCTGTGAATAAGAAATTAACTGTCTAGAAAGAAAGTAATGTGTGTTATTTTTTACCTCACAAACCTTACCCTTTCCTCCGTGAGGAAAGGAGTCTCTTTGAGCCTCTCTCTTGTAGAAGAGCCAATGACTCCTCTGGGTAGAGGCGTCCATTACAGTCCAGGCTGCTCAGATGTGCAGATGAATGTACATATGCAGAAAGACAATTACAGTTGTGATAACATCTGACAACTAGGAGAGAAATGATCTTTAGAACTAGTATTGGTCCATCTCAGATGATTAAATTGAGTCTTTGCCACAGAGGTGAGATGTAGGACCTTCACTCCTGGACATCACTGGTGTGGGATCACTACAGCAAAGGGTGGGTGAAAAGAGGAGAACTGATCACCCGTGTATTTTTCCTGTAGGAATTTATAATTCTGTAAAAGCAATTTTGGTCCTCTCTGTTCTTCACAGCAGAGAAACATATGGCCCCACATTTGGTGGCCAGTACTAGCAACAGATTAACATCTTAAATAAACACTACATTCTGCTATTATGACAGTAAATGCTATTAGATCCAAGCATAATGAGACAAAAGATTCTATAGCCAGAGGAAAGCACATATTCTTTACAAATTAGGGACATGGTATTGATTTATAATTACATATATGAGATAGAATGGTTTATATCTCCGATAATCTTTAAAGGCTTCCATCTGCCCCTAGACAAACTTAAGAAGGAAACTTAATTTGGATAAAAACCTACTTGGATAGTTAATTCAGTTAAGGGATCATTTTCTAATAAAGTTGAAGGATTGGGCTGTATGATAATCCTTTGAACTACCTGCAACAGCAAATTTGTCCTAAGCTTTTGTTCCCCACTGTGGCATTTGGCTTTCTGGTAAGTGATATACCCAGTATGGTCAATAAAAGCTGACAGAAACAAAATTGAAGGAATTTTAAAAACTACTGCTATTGTAATACTAGTAATAGCAATTAAACTGAGCAAAATACAAATGATAATCCTAAAAGAACATTAAAATGTGTCTTTGTTAAATGCAGTAGTGATATGAGGTAAGTAGATGTTTTTAAGATTAATTTAAATAAGAATTAAGAATGCATGCACATGTACACATATTTGCTACAAATGGGATCAACAAAGATTTTCAGTGTTATGAGTTAAGACAGACATGAAATTAGGACAGAACAGGGATGTTTAAGTAAGTGTCAGTTTGAAGTGTCTTAGTCTCTCAGGGCTGTGCTCCTAAGCAAAAGCAGTTTCCATGCAATGAACTGCCTGGTACTTACTGACTCCCCCTGTGCTCTTTGCCCTTGGCAATTTCCATTGAACTCTTTCACACAGCAGTGAATGTCCAGTTCAATTTGATAAATAGGAAATCATAATAAGCTGTTTATAATAGATTTAAGTGTAGTACAGGATGTTATGGTTTTTTTCAAGATGTCTTTAGAGCTAATGCAGAGATACCATTTTAATGTTCTGGCCTTTATGATGTTGTCAATTTAACTATTTACATCAGATTTGTAAATCCTTCATGACATTTTTGCTAAAGGAATATTACTTCATCTACTGCGCTGCTAACAACAGCATAGAGTTTTCTTAGGTAAGTGAGAAGTTCAGGCCAGTGTCAGAGCTTAGCTACATTAGCCATTTGTGGTGAAAGAAAAGCCTCTATTAATGCTTATGCACTAGGATTAAGATGACTTGAATGCTGTAATCCTTCCTGTTCGACTATTGGCATCATGCTGCCATCTGAGAACAGCTGTTTCCTCCTTAATCTGATGGAAAAAAATGGTAGTAGATTGTTACTTGCACCATTACAAGCTCAGTCGTTCCAATTTATGTTTTAGTAAATATGCATATTGTATCATAATAAAAACCTTTTAAATGTATCCATGTATTAAATATAGTATAGTCTTGCTTATTTTTGGCATCTGCTTTAGTAAGTACCCAAAGAACCATCAGACCACCAGCACCAGCACTTTATTTTTAGTTCTGTAGTTAGGAGCATGCTGTGTGGAACAGCAGGATCCAAAACTTGTCATAAGGTAAAAAACAGGCATTTGGGGCATATAAAAAAAAAAAAAGAGGAAGCATTGCATGTCATGAGACTTTGTAATCACCACTCTTGGCAGAAGGCCAAGCACTGAGTTTGCAAAATCTTTTGAAGCTACTGGAGCTGGAGGGTCCTGCCTTCGAACTGGATATCAGGTTGATATTTCTGTATTTCCTGACAGCTGCTACTTTCAGGACACAAAAATATGTTTGCCTCAACTATTCCCTGAACTTCAAATTGTTGGGGTACTTAGGTGAATCTTGGAGTTCCAAAACTCATCCCTGAGAATCTGATTTGAACACTGTTGGATCATAGTCCCTTATAGGTGCTGGTTTGACTGACAGCTACTGGTATGTGCACATATATTGAATACATTTGGTATTGGAGATAAAATAAAATCTTGCTAAATGACAAAGTATTCCTTGAAACAGATGGCTGAGCATTTGTATTTTTTTAACAAAAGTCTCCTTTTGAGTTGGTGACACACAGAAGAGTGACCACTGTTGGTCATGAAGTAGGAGAGTTTAGCCTGAAGATCCTATCCCTCTTTATGTATGTTTTCTGAGTTTAGTTTGGGGGCACAGTGAAATGCAGACATGGATAAAGGGGAGTTAAAAATGGGTCATATTGAAAATCAGGCAAATAATTCTGTACTTTTCAAGATTATAAACTTCATTATAATTTCAAGTGAAGTCCTTTGAACAGAAAATGCAGATGTCAGTATTTACAAGAACAATGAAGGCAACAGACAGCACTGGGTTTGCACCCACCATTGATTGTCCAGCACTGTGTATGTGTGCTGTAGATCATCCTAAGGATACAAATCTCTTTAATACATGGAAAGGGGGAAAGGATTATGTGAGTGTCAGCTTGGGAACTATTGTGCTCTGATCCATTATTATCAACAATCCTAATTATTGACAGCAGAAATACTCAAAGTCAGCTCTGAACTTCCAGCAGCAGAACTCCCAGCTTCTGTGAAAAATGGGCTTATGGCCAAGGTCTCCCAAAATCCATCTACACTAGCCCAATAGCTGTTGAGGGAAGTGAAAACAAACCTTCTGTCTATTTTGCAAAACACAAAATATTCCTAATAGCAGGATAGAAAGTTAAAATGGTCCTACTCTGCTGTCTACTCTTCCTAGTAGATAAGCACTATGAAAAACAAAATTCCTTCATGTTTGAGGTTGATGGTTCCATAGGCTGGAACACACCATGAACTGGCTGCACAGAGACTGAGCTTCTCATTCACTTCTAGAATCATGCTCTGGAATTTGTGCAATACTAATTTGTAATTCAAAGGATCTTTGAACATACTCTTGTATTAGCAAGATTCATGCTGAGATTGTTAACGTAGCAAATAATTTGATTTTGCAGTTCTCCTTTGTATTAGCTGCTTCCAGTAATGAGACTTTGCATGCAAATACGAATAGTTGGGGCAAAATAAAAAACTGCAAGCCCTAATAGATGAAATAAAATATTGCAGGTATTTTCATGGCACTGCAGAATGTATGAATAGTGATCAAGTGTTTAGGAATGAAATGGAAGGAAACAAAATAAAGAGTTCTCTGCTTATATTAAAGATCCGTTATGTAAACTGTATTTAAAACCATCTTAAAACAGATGAGTTCTTGTGAGTATTCTCAAGGGGATTTCTTTTATTTGCACCATCTACCTTGGTTTAGTCTGAAGTAAATACAGCTTAAAAGTCATTCTTAGGTTTCAGCCCTACTGACTCAAATGTAACACCAAAACCAAACAATCAGCAGGGTAGTCTGTGAATGTAATTTTTTGAAGGATGTAGGAGCTGATAATATATACTGACATTTTACGGTGAGAACAGATCTTTTCTTAGAGAATATTCCAATCCAGAGGTATTATTATTTTTACCTTTTACTATCGCAAAATCTATTTCACGGTTTTAATTCTTTAACTCCAGATGTCACTCAAAATGTTGGTGATGCAGAGGATGTCTTTCTGTTTGTCCATTGACATTTTTGATATTTACATTTCCAATCAGGGCATATATGCAACAGTTTCACTGACTAAAATGCACCATTAAAATTTAAATGCATGTTTATTTTACGTATACATAATTCACTGAATTAAGATAACACCAAACATCCACTATGAGCTAAAAACTTGGCTTGCAATTTAGAAAGGGGCCTGTGTTCTGCAGATAAGTACACTGTCAGTGTTACTCTGTGTTTAAAATGTTTCAGCTACAGGGGTTAGAATTGAAGAATTGCTTCATTTCTGCAGAGCAGGAGCCGGGCAACCTGTGCATCACAAGATCGATGTTTAGGACTGAGTTCCTGAGAATTATTTGTGACTGCATGCTAAATGTGATCCAGATTTCCATAAAAGATGATGTTTTTAAATCTAATCAGAAAATCGTATCCTCAGAAAGTAAGTTCAAGAAATTCAATCATAATGTAAATAGGATGTGTTACTTTTTAAAAAGGTTAATTTTTAAAATAGTGCCACATGATAAAATTATAGACTATAAAAATATTTTTCCTAGTGTCCTATATACTGAATCATTATTTCTATTTTTTGTCATTCATATGGATTTACACTGCTTCCATTGTTACAAGGAACCAGAATTATTTAAATTATAGTCTGTTTAAACAGACTAGTAGCTCTGTTGGTTTGGATGAAAAGTTCATCTACCTGGTATCCTACCATACAAGAGTTTTACAGAAGGGACGATATTCCCAATGCTTTCACCAGCTTGCAACCAGATGTTACCAGGCAATTCCTGAGCCAGATGTTCTTTCTATGTGTTTAGTAATGCTCCATGGCTATCTTTTCTGCGAACATGTTCGGTCTTGCCGAGAACTTGTGTAAGCTTTTAGCTTCACCAGCATCCTGTGGCAAGCAATGCCGCTGTGTAATGACACTTTACGTGAAATGCCACACCTTTCATTTTGTTCTGAATCAGTTTTTTTCATTGTAGTTATAGTTAATTCTCCCTAGTGCTGGTATTGGAAGAGACAGTGAACAATCCATTGAAATTACTCTGTTTTTTCCACTTTGATGTTTGTGTCTTGGTAATTTAGGTCCCTGCCTTCATCTGTAAACCACCTCCCCTGCTGTATTTGTTTTTTTTGTGGTGGCTTTTTTGTTTTTGAGGTTTTTTTAATCGATCCTCTAATTTTTGTAGCTGGCAGTCAAATCACTAGCATTACGTATATGAGCAAGGCATATTCAACTGAGCCATGAATTAGAAATGGTATTTAATATAGTTTAAATCTGAATTTTTTTTTAAACATAAACACACCTTTCATTGTATTTTGATTGGATGTTTGGGACAATCAGCCTCTTAACAGGAAACCTGATCTGACTGTACAATTTAGGCAAATACTTATTCTATATTAATGCTCATTGTTTACTTCAGTAAGAATGTGTTATGTCAAAAGAGTTTGCCATGTACTTTTATGGCTTAAAAGTCTTTCTGGCATACACCAAGAATAATATAGTAAATGCTATTGGTAGATTTGTAAGTATATTCCCAGTATTCTTCTGTACTTTGCAATATGCCAATAATTTAAGAATGAAACATTATCATCTATTACAACACTTCTGTACTTTCAGTCCCTAAATATGAATAACACAAAATACAGTACACGTACTGGGTCCTTGCAAAGCAACTGTGATGAAGCTTTATTTTAAAATACTAGCTATGCTTTTCATTGAAGTACTTATGCACAGTCAAAAGAATGAGAAATTAGGTTGACTAAAATAGTTACAATATACTAAACTGAATAGGCAAAACTAGGGAATTCTACTGATTAAAGCAGTGTACTTGAAATATGGCAACATCCTACAGTTGTTACTCTTTCACAGCTTGTTGGCAGCTAAAAAATTATGTACCTGCTTCAAGGGGAAAAACATTGCAGTTTTGCCCATTGCTAGTACTTCAGACAGCACTTAAGACATTTAAGACTATTATGGTTATATATTGTAATATATATTTCTCCATAACATTACAGCACACATTATACATTGTGCTGATTCTTTGTGAAAATATCTTCCTGTGATTACTTTAATGAAATGCCTTTTGGATAGATAGTAAACCGATGCTTCCACAAATACATAACTCTGACACTGGCACTAGGAAAAAGCAAAATCTTCAGTTTAAAAACTGCTCCTATGAGCATCTGCTCTTAGAATAACAATAATCTTTTATAGCAATTTTGTCTTAATTCTTAGTGATGCTCCAAAGCAACCGAAGGGAAGACACTAACAGGCTAAGAAAAGAAAAAAAGAATGATTTTGGTAGGCATGCAGCTTTCCCCCCTTAACTGTTTATTCACAGCCAGGATGCCAAAAACCAGTGTAGAGACGTGGTGTTTGTGCCGTTGCTTTGGTAAAACTAAAACTAATAGATATCTGGAGGTTCAGTGGCTGAAGATTAATTTTCCCAGTATTTGCAAGTGCTTTTTGGGCTTTTGCAGTCTTGAAAACCTGCCTATTTCAGTGAGAAATGGTGTTTTTAGAAATGATAGCTCTACTAGTAAAAGCCCTACTCTGGCAATAGAAAATCACTTCGTACTGATACAGCCACCTAAATACCTGAACAGGTGTTAAATGTTACAAGTACTTCTACATTGATAAAATTTATCTACACTAAGGTGTTTTTCTTTACCCATTCTGCAAGAGTCAACTGGCAAAATTAAAGTGTAGAAGGCCACCATGAGAAAGCCCCCATTCCGTAATTCCTCTAATTCTTTTGGGAAGTGCTCAAAACTTGGGTACTGTTGACAAGTGCCAAGCCTGAACTGTAAATGCTATTCTGAATGTGAAAGGGAGAGGGAGCTGACACATGGTAATCCCATCATTTTGGTGGGAGCCTTGGGGGGAGTAATATGAATCGTTGTGAAATTTCACATTGCTATTCCCTCCTCCCATCTGTTTTTTTTTTCCCCAAAGGAAAGGGTAGCCTAATCTTTTACCATAGTGCTATTTCTTGAAAGACCTATACAGTACTAAGAATGATGTTGAAATAAATCAAATGGTGATCTAAGCAAAAAATGCAAAAGAAAGCAGAATAAGAAAATATTGGTTGTCCTATACCCAAAGAAAAAAATAAGACCAAAAAAAACAAGCCACAGGGAAAAAAGAATTTAAATATTTAAATATTGCAAATCCCTTATGAATCCAACCCCAGAGGGCAGACCATTCACTCATGAATTTATTTATTTATTCCTCAGAAGAGAATTTACAAGCCCGATAACAGGCTGGTGGACCATCCAGCTCCAGCAGCACCAGGCCAGCAGCAAGGCCAGGGGACTGAAGTCTTGGTAGGAGCCGACCTAGTGCCTGTCTTTTCTGTATCCCCTCAGAGATGAGCATGAAAGAGCCAAAGTGTTGCAGCTGATGCTGAGCTCACAGGACAGGAACTAGTGGCTGAAATATTAGTCCAGGAAAATCAGGAGAGGCCTAATGTCTGACTCTTGTGGAGTCACCATTTTGCTTCATGTTCTCTGGCAGTAGAAAAGCATCAGTATTCTACTGTCCTGTCATTTATAACCCCATTTCCCAAGGTTTTTTCATCCTGTGATGAAGTAAGGCTACCTTCTTCACAAGCACTGATGATCTCAGCTATGGAAGTCTGATAATTTCTTGTCCTACAATGTAGTCATTTTCCATATAATTTATCAATCTGCCTTTTATCTATTTATCAATATCTATAATCTCTGTTGCCATAAAAATAGAACCTTAGACAATCTATGGTAATGCCAATTAGGCAATTAGAAAATTCGGAGTGCTGATCATTATATATCTGTATCTGCAGACAATGAGGGAGAAATAATATTTTATAATAGTTTAGGCATGTTTGTTTGTGGCCTGTGTGCTGGTTTTGCCATGTTTGTGATTTGTCCTTCACCTTTGAGCTCTTAAATCCAGATTATATGTGATAGCACAGAAAGAAGCAAAACACAAATAATGTAATTTTTGTGTGACTACTGCTTGATTGTCCCTAACCACCTAAGCTAATAAAGTGTGATTTTATGATATTTATAATAACAGTGTTATAGTTTGAGGAAAATTGTAAAGTCTCCAGGAGTGGAGGTACCTGTGTGTAATTGAAGCTTTTGTACATCAGCCAGCAGGTGATGAAAGCTCCTACAGATGATTATCCCCTCATATACTTCTTAAAGAAGTTCCAAAACAAAGTTAAAATAATTAGGTGCTAAATTCCCTCAAGAGCAGCAGAGCTTATGGTATCAAAGTTATCTTCTTTGTAATATTTTCCAACAATTTTCACTGTCATACATGCTCTCGTACGGGATGAGACTCTTCTCAATGAGAATTTGTGAAAAACTTGAATTACTGAAAGTGCTTATTTCTTGTATCTCAGTTTTAAAGATGGTAGAAAATGTGCCTGGAAAAAGTGGTGAAATGAAAGGTTTATGCAGCTGATTTACTATACCAGGATTGTTAAAATGCTTAATTACTGACAAAGAGAGGATAGGCTGTCTGGAAACGATGTGTCCCTTCAGAAATGTTACCCTTTGTTAAAGCAAAATACAATCTTCAGCTCTTTGCCTCTCCTGTCTGTCTCTCCTACACAAAAGTTCACAGTATATAAAGTAATGCAGCCCTTTTTTATGATCAAGAAAGGATACAAAAGAGATGCTGATGATTCTATGATATTTTAAATTGTCCTGAGATAAGATATGGATGGACTCAGCTAAATTCTGAGATGGGAATATTAGTGACGAGATTATAGTGCCTTCTGTCAATGTATGTTTATTATTTAGTGAAAATATGCCACTCAAAGGAGGTGATTGTCCCACTCTGCTCTGCACTAGTGTGGCCTCACCTTAAGTAATGTGTGCAGTTTTCGGTACCACAATATAAAAAAGACAGTAAGCTGTTACAGAGTGTCCAAAGGAGGGCAATGAAGATGGTGAAGGGCCTTGAGAGGAAGCCGTATGAGGAGTGGCTGAGGGCACTTGATCTGTTCAGCCTGGAGAAGAGGAGACTGAGGGGAGACCTCATTGCAGTCTTCAACATCCTCACAAGGGGAAGCAGAGGGGCAGGTACAGATCTTTTCACTCTCGTGACCAGTGACAGGACTCAAGGAAATGACATGGAGCTGAGTCATGGGACATTTAGGTTGGATATCAGGAAAAGGTTTTTCACTCGGAGGGTGGTTGAACACTCAAACAGTCTCCCCAGGGAAGTGGTCTCAGCACCAAGACTGTCTGAGTCCAAGAAGTGCTTGGATAATGCTCTCGGGCACATGGTGTGATTCTTGGGGTGTCCTGCACAGGGCCAGGAGTTGGACTTGATGATCCTGCTGTGTCCCTTCCAATTCAGCATATTCTGTGATTCTGTGATACTATAAAAATATATAAGGGATAGTGTTCCCTGATCCTGGGAATAGCTTTCTGTCCCTGAGAAGGATGCATGCTTCCACTGATGCAAGTTAGTACCACTGTTTCTATTGATTTTCAAGTGCCAAGATGTAACCAAGGGCAGCCAAGGGCTGCAGATGGCTCCTCATCAAAGACCAAACACCAATGCAGCTGCACGTTGTGACTGCTCACTCTGACCCCAACTTTCCTGTGGCAGCCATATGGCTTGGAACCATTCCCTGGATACTCATCTTTCTCAGGGTACATGTGTGCATCCTCATTTGCAAACCACCCCACTTCCACAGATGGTTTTGTGTCATGCACTACTGTTCTGATTCTGTTTGAGACTCTATTAATTTCTCCCAGTGAACCTATGATTGTATTTGATAGATTGAAATTCCAGGACACTTGATCATAGATGCCCTTGTAGTATTTATGTTATGTATATGTTTACATTTACATACATTTGCACTGCGTTTCCACATATGCGTGCTTGTTTAAAAGATACTTCGGCTTCTCTCTCTCTTTTTTTTTTTAATTTCTTGACATATGGTGAACAGTATTGTACATAACGTGAGTTATTAAATAGTAAGATACTATAGTAAATCAAAATAAATCTACCCACTATAACATAAATACAATTTTTTGGGGGGTGAATATCTTCCAGGTGAACTGCAAATGTTATGTTTTTCCTGCAGAAACTACACAGATGATATCCTGATGTGGCCAAATGTTAAAGTTTAGCCTTCTCTAACACTAGCAATTGCTTCCAAAATACACAGCAGTGGTAGTATATTCTTGCCTTGTATTTCTACAGCTCTGTCTGAACCTTGCTCTACAAACCTGTCTATCACAATTTCTTTGCAGTAGAAGATGAGCAAATTAGCTGCAACACATGATTTATTAAATTTAGTCATTTGTGAATGTCACAAATGTAACCCTAGAGGACTGAGGGCTTACAGGCTACAAATTTGATGCTTTCTTTAAAATTCTTTGTGACCTGTGTGTGTGGCTATGCATCAACCTATAAATACTTATGAACTTTATAGTTATTTCTCGGTAGAGGGTATTGTAGAACAGCTATAACAGTGCTGTGAGGTGTTATTATTCTTGCTGTATGACTGGTATTTTTTTCAGCTTTCTCACTGGCTTTCAATCACAAAGAAACAAAACCTAAAATATTTATTTCTTGTACGAATTTTAGCACAAGTATTCATGTTGATTCTCCTTGTAGTTGTTATTCATGACAGTTACTTTTGAATACCTCTGAAGAGTAAATAAAAACATCAGAAGTACTACTAGGAACAATCTATTTTTTTTTCTTACAGTTTATATTTATAAATTTCTTGGTTCAAAATTTGGCCAATCCTTGTTACAATAATGCTATTAAAAAATAACTTCCAAATATCATATACTTACATTCAATTTTTTCAAAATTGCATGTGCTAAATGTCATTGTCAAAGCTATCTTATAGAAAAGATGTAGAAAAAATTTGGTTGTGTCTGTTGATGATTTTTTACAGAATGCAAGCGTAACAGAAACAAGCCTGGTAAGTTAATGAAATAGGTGAGGCAAGCAAGAATGTGGGAACTTCTGTTCCTTCTTTCTGATTTGTCTCTGACATTTGCAAACGTTATTAAAGAGTTTTTGTCCCATTAATATGGTATATCTCAAACTGTAGTTAGGATCTCGTGTAGTCAAAGTATGGTACCCTTCTTTTGGATTTTAGTTAAATTTCTGGAAAATGCAGTTATGAGTTGATGTGAACCATTTTTAAATTCATGTTGAATTCAAAAGATTGTTTCAATTCAAAATAGCAAAAATAACACTGACAGCTTGAAATATTCTATATTAAGGGTGGCTGAATTTGATTGAATTGTGTAAAATATGAGAGAAGGAAACATTTTTCTACGATTTGTTTGGGATGAAAGAAGATGATGCAAAATGAATATTTTTGTCAGTAAGAAAGAACTAAGAATATTTTGCTTTGTGTTAAATTGAAGTTTTACTGGGTAATCTTCAACCCTTACAGAGAAGTGGTTTTCTTTCTCACAGCCCATGACTCAGTTGTTCCTTTCTTTGTTCTGAAGCATTTCTTCTCAGCGCATAGTGACATTTCTGGATAGCTCTCGCTTGCTCAGCTTAGGATTGTGTCACAATTGTTGTGAGCTTTTCTGACTGACTAAACTCTTCTCCTTTGTTGCTGCTCTGTGTTTTACTTCACCAGATGTTTTCGTGCTACAAATTCAGCTGTGATCAAATCTGCAGGCAACAGCAAAATTAGAAGGGTAGAGGAAGAATCAATGTGCAGACTGACTTAGTTAACATGTGTGGGAGGGAGCATGATTTCAACCTCCCAGCCAGATGTAGACTGAAATAACTCTCCCAGCTCCTACTCAAACCTGATCTAAAGTGGGGGGTGGTGGGAACTGACATGGACCATGAACCTGACCGATAGATACAGCCTGTCTTTTAAAGCAGCAAATCATACATTTATTTTCAAGTGTGTTCTCTGCACTTGCTAGCACCCTCTCTGTCCTGCTTGATGAAACTTCAGCTGCTCAGTTCATCCATTGTTACACCCTAGATACTGAATACAGGGGTCTACTTCCTGACCTAAAGGAGAAGAGAGGTGGAGCTGTGGAGTTGTGAGCTACAGGAGTCTTCTCCACTCCTGCCTCTTCAGTGGGTTTGGTGTTGCTGGATGTTGTTTTTCTCGTCCAAGAGAAGAGACAAACCCAGGGTTTCTGGCCTTCACGAAAGCAGCCTCACAACAACAAAGTGAATGCTCCCTACCACTCCGAAGCGTAGTATCTCAGAAGACATTTCAGAAGGAGCTTCCTCTGTGTGCTTTGGTGTACAAGCCATTCAATGGTTCTGCTCAAACTGTATCAGACAATGCATTATGTTCAGATCAGTCACAGAAGGGACTAGAAGCACCGATGTGAGAAACAGCCATGAGAAAAGCTAATGTTTTCCACAATACTGTGTAATATAGTCAGGAAAGTATCTATGGTGTCATACAAGGTCCTAGTTGCTCTACAGCGTTCAGGGTCCTCATGCTCAGGAAAGATCCGTTCAAATTGGAACAGATGCACAGTCAGGAGGATGGAAGATCTCCCTCTGAAAGAAAACCAAAAGCATGTAGTGTGTTTAATGTAGAAAAATTCTTTTTCAAGAGTTATACAGCTGCCTTGTATAAATGTAAAACAGGATTGAACAGGAATATGAGATACCATGCTCCACATTTTTTATTTTCTCTTCATTTTCATATGCTAGCAGTGTATGTCTGCCTCTGCAGTGAATGCATTCAGTGTGCACCGGATCTAGGTAACACTTTGGGAGAATTAAGGAGGGCCAAGGTCATTACATTCTGAAAATACAACTATTTTTTCTTAATTAGTGGCACATGTGAAGTTATAGTTTATAAAATAAAAATTGTATCAAAACTAGCTTAAGAGAAAGGTGGCATTCAGTGTTATCAGTGAAAATCCTGTAGTTCCCAACATTCATGCCTGACTTTTCCCTTTCCAAAAGTGGCATGAAACATCAGTTGTGGTATTAAGTTTTCCGCAAAAGTTTTATACCTCACGTGGAGGTACTGCAAAGTGTACTAGATTTATCATCTGTTCTGTGTGCTAATGGATACAGAAATCCATGCCATTTTATCCCTATTAAATCACACACCAAATAAAAGTAAACATAGTGATGTAGCAGAAAATTATGTGCTGCATTTTTTGGTACCTTTCAATGTAATTGAACATATGGTGAATAATCCTTATAAATAACTAGATATTATTAACCCTCTTAGTATGGATGAGGAAAGGGAAGCAAGAATTGATGTGAGGGTTTATGCAAGGTCACACTGCAAATAAATGTGGATAAATTACTGCTACAGAAACAGATATACCTCTCTGGGTAAAATTCAGCAGCTGTCTGACCATGAGAAAATCATAAAGCAAATGAGATGAGAACTTCCACCACTCAACTCCTGTGCTGTGATTTACATAAGGTAAGCAGATGGGCTGCAGTGGACGAGATCTGAATTTCTCCAGAGGATGCATTCAAGAAAAAACAAACTGGATAAACTAGATTAAATTCATGTGCTTATTAGTTTTCATATGGTTAATCTCAAAACCAGCATCGGTAGTTACTGTTTCACCTTTTGCAAAGTCATAGGATTAAGAATTACCGAAGCAGCCACCAGAGTGCAGCAGATACATTTTAGAGCAACTCGAAAGAAAAGCGAACAACCTAAGAAGTGATACTCTCTTTTCTTCTGGTCTTTTTTTTTTTTTCCTCTATGGAAAACAAATCAGCACTTTAAATATGTGTGTAGAGGGCAGTGAGGAAGAAGGTGAAAACTCAGAAAGCTGGGAAGGTATCACTTCTCTTACATTTGCCCATATCTTTGCAGTTGCTTCAGTGACAACTGTGTCTTGCTTGCTGAATTCCCCCGTGTATGGAACTGCTGCCTTATAATACTGGACATGTTTTTCATTAAAAAAAAAATCCTGTGAAAATTTGAATATAGGTTACACATTAGCTTGTGGGATCAGGCCATAAGAAATGTTCACCATGTGCTGGCTAGCAAACATGTTACCAGCTTTCTGTGTACACATGTGATTTCATCCCTACCTTTGCTATTCAGGGATATATAAGCTGATCTGAAACACCTTCTACATATCAGTATTGTACATTTGAAATACTGACTGCTCCACATTGCTTATGTCATATGGTGCACATTGTAACTGAACACTGTGTCTTCCATATTTTGAAGGTCAACATAAAAGCATTAAAGGTGTAACTTATCAGACAGATGGGCAATCCTGGAACATGATTCATCTTTATGTGCTAGAATGGAGGTCTAGCATAAGGCAGAGAATTTTACCCTCTAAAAGTGCATTTCTTTCACAGACTTTCAGTGGAGTAAAATCAGTTGTATGGCTGTAGACATCCAAGAGTTAAGTAACCTGTAATATACATTTTTATATTATTCATAGTATTGGTTATTAACAGCTGCAGAACACTCTTAACATATGTGGTTCTTTAGGTAGTGGAGTGCAGCAATACATGAAGTGTGAAGCTTAATAAGGGTTAGATTTCATCTTACAGTATAGAAACAACTTTCCACTGCAAGTCTTTTCTGCCTGCTGGCTGGAACCCTGGAAACATAATTTGGACAAGGGCAGTGCTGCCGTTTTATTTCAATGTGAATTAGACGAGTGAGCTGATGAGACATTTTCTGCTCAGTTTAAAATCCAGCTGAACAAATGTTAGAATAAATAATGCAAGGAAAAGGTTGAAACTCTCCTGCATTAAAAATATACTTTAAAAGTTCAATTTTTCTTTTATTGCAGCACTACATTGGTTGTCTAAACACTCTTGCATTGGTTCCAGAGGGATTTCTGGACCTCAGCAGGAATAAATCCATCTACTGCCATTGAAGTCAGCCTGTGAATTCAAATTTGTCAGCTGACCCGTTACTGTTTCCTCAAGCCAATTCACCTCCAAACATTGCATTTTTACCTGCTGATAATTAACATATCATTAGGAACATGGAATGTGAAAAATCACCCTAAGCATTTAGAAAATGTATACTCATATATTTATACAAAGTATGAAAATAAATGTGGTTTTTCTTTTTTATTTGGGAAAATTTTAAAAAGGAAAATAAATTGTTCTGCAGTGAAGAATCAAAAGCATATGTTGAACACATGCATATTCAAACCCCACAAAGCACTGATGAAGGATGGCACTGCTGAGAAGTTATCTTTTTAGCAATTGCTTTGTAAAGAGAGCACTAACCATGAGAACCCTACGTGATCTGCTTGGCCTTGGTGACTGATTATATTGAGTGTAAAGGCACTGCATGACATCTTAATCTAAATATTTAAACTCTTTGAAGGAGTCTTGGATTCTGTAGCAAGGTAGACTGATTTGCAATCTCCTTTCTCAATGATGTCCTCCTCTTATCATATAAACATAAATGCCTCAAATGGTGCATTCTTATCTAGTTGATTATAGAATCATAGAATTGTTTGGGTTGGAAGTGACCTTAAAGATTCCAACCCTTCTGCTGTGGGCAGGGATGCCACTCACTAGATCACGTTGGTCAGGGCCCCATCCAACTTGGCCTTGAACACTTGCAGGGATGGGGCATCTACAACCTCTCTGGGCAACCTTTTCCAGAAATCCTCTGAGTAAAGGATTTCTTCCTAACATCTAAGCTAAACCTGCCCACTTTCCCTCTAAAACCATTTCCCCCTTTCCTGTCACTACCTACCTGTATAAAAAGTCTCTCTCCCTCATTTTTATAAGCCCCCTTAAGGTTCTGGAAGGCCTCAATGAGGTCTCCCCGAAGCTTTCTCTTCTCTATGAACAACCTTACTTTCCAAATAAGCATGCCTGTGCCTTATTAAGAACACAAATATTAACTGCAAACTCAGGAATTAATGACTGTTTATACCAGTGAAAGAGACTAGTGATATTTTTGTGAGTTTACAGCAATAATATATCTGTAGGTCAAAATTGTTTATCTGGCTCTACTGTAAATTGGGAATAATTAAATGAAAGAAAACTATGCTGGTGGTGTGCTGTCATAACAGGACTGAGTTTGAGCCTATCAAGTTGTCAGACATAGTATAGAAAAAATTGTGTCTAGAGGTAAGCTCCTAAATCCACTTCTATGTTTGAAGCGTGTCCTGATACAGACACATATAAGGAGGGAATCAGTATCTCCAGTCGTTTTATCAGTAATTTAATCCCTATTTTCATTTATTAATAGAACTTTTTTTCTTTCCAGTTCTTCACCCACCCTCCTCGTGATATACTCACAAAAGCTTTCGTAGGCTTTCTTACTCCTTGCTCTCCAGTTGACTGGTACAAACTCGTTCTGGGTTTTGCCATTCTTAACCTCCCCCCCACCCCAAGCAAGGCAGATTCTTCCCCTTCTCCATTTGCAGCAAAACTGTCTTTTGAGCAGCACCTAATAATGCTGCATTGACTACATCTTGTTACTGCATTCTTCTTTTTACGGCAGTGGTGAAGCATGTTATGGTGTACCTTAATTATGATGTGTTTTAAGATGCTTATCAAAAAAAGAAGTTTACATTTTTGTTCTTATAACACCTAATATATATTTAGTTTGGGCAAAGGGCTTTGGAAGGCACTCATTAAACATGGAATGCTTTAAATGTTTTACTTTTATTTCTGTTATATTTTAGCTATTTTTTTAAAGGAAGTTTTATAAATAAGTGGGGTATTTGGCATTCAACCAATTAGCTGAAGTTTTAGACATGGCCGTGTCCTAATGACTTTGGTATTTTCATTTTTAGTTTTTCTGGGTTAGTTTAAAAGAAAAAAGTTGGATCCTTCAGAAAATAACTTTGCATTCTGCATATGCTGTTTAACAATTAACCACATGTGCATTTAAAGAAAGATCCAAGTGCACCAGCATAGGAGTACTGACATATGATGTTTTCTCATCTCATGTTTATATATTTCTAAAGTGAGCAGTGAAAACTGAGGAGTCTTGCTTGTATGCTTATGTGAGAAGTTAGGCTAATTTTTGCCTTTTGGACACAGCCTGAGATGTGGAGAGAGTGCAGTACCTTTGCAGTGGGAGTACAGGGAAATCTTTTCACAGTGCTAAGTTTTGCTGTGGTTTATGTCCTTGTTTTTGTGAGAGTGTAGGGACATGCAGACAATTTTCCTGTGCTTGTAATACTGGGACTCTTCTCAAAATTTCATAGCAACTTTGCCCTTTTTAAAGAAAGCGGGACTCCCTGTTTGGCACTATGTAGAAAGCCACCCTTTTAAGAAACCTATTGGATGAAATTATCCATTTAAATCAATGTCACAATTCAGTTAGTCTGAATATGAGCCCTGTAAAGTCACCAGCTGTAAGTATCAAGGATTATAGAGGACAAACTGATCTTGCTCAGACATGATGGGAAGTTCTGCCCGTTTGCTCCAGCGAACTTCATAGTAGCCGTAGGATGAGATTTCTGTGCTGCTCCTTCTTGGCAGCTCTGTGCTGGAGAACAGCACAGTGTATCATCCATCCACAGCTTGCATGCAGCTTTCCGATTTAGGTGTACAATTTTTAAATAAGTGAAGGTTCAGAACCTGATGCTTGCGTGCTCCAGAACACCTCACATAGCCCAGCACTGAACTTTGCAGATGTTTAATTGCAAGCAAAGGAGTTGCATGATTTGTTTGTTTTAAAAGGGAAAGGTAAACACTGCAACTTACACTCTCATTGAAGTCGATCCATTCACTTATAGAACAAACCAATTCAGACAAAATATATGCTTTTGTGAACTAGGGCACAGATCACAAACCTAAATAATTTGTGTACATTTACATGTTGCCATGGAAAAAAAAAACAAACAAGTTTGAGTGTTATGTTACAGGTCTTGCCTCCCAATTCAAAACTAATACCAAGGCAGTGAGTCCCATCTCATCAGAGTCTGTGCCAAGGCGCAGAGGAGGTTGTGCCCACCACGAAGGTCGACCCAATGCTGCCCTACTCTGGCTCTTGCTGGTTGGTAGAGTGTGGCGTGCTTGTTGGAGCTAATGGCAGCTGGTTTAAGGCCCAGTAGCTCTGAGGCAGCTCAGTCACCTGTGTTCTTGCGTGACGAAATCACTTGCTGTGATTTTTATATCGATAGCTTGTAATCTAAAAAAAACAAAACAAAAAACCCAAACCCTACTTTTTGTGTATGAAAAGTTAAACCACTCACAGAATAACGTTGGGATTCAGTGCAATGGATAATGTACATAGCACACCCTGAACACATTCCTTGCTTTTCTTATCGCCGTGCTGCCTTTGCCACACGGCAGCCTTGGAGTGCAGCAGTTCGCCCGTGGCACGCAGTACCTACGGCCTGGCCAGCTGACCCGGGGCTGAAAGGGCAGCGACTTTTCTTTAATTGTCGGACTTCACGATGCCTTCAAGCAGACTGGACCCTGCCCGGAGAACGCCGGTTTCCCGCACCCCGCTGTGTGTGGAAGTGCACGGAGCTCTAAGGCGGCCGGGGCGCTCCGGGCACCGCTCCCGGCAGCCGCTCGGTGCCGCCACCGCCCGGGCTGCCCTGGCCCTTGAGGCGCCCGAGTGCCCGAGCCGGGAGGAGGGGCACGGCCCCGCCGGGCCGCAGGAAGCGCTGCCGTCACCCGGCCCTGCCCCGCTGCGCCGTCGGCGGGAGGCTGGGCCGCGCCGGGCCGGGGCCGAGCTGCCCCGCTCCGCCTCGGGATCTCCAGAAGGGATGCGACGGTGTACGCCATGAGCTGGCGGTCCAGCTCCCGCGGCGTGGTCCTCACCGCTTACCACCCCAGCGGCGGAGGAGGCGATGCCCCCGGCGGGTGAGTGGGGTTGCGGAGAGCCCGGCGCGGCGGTGGCAGGTGCGGAGGCGGCTCCAGCTGCGCGCCCGCCACGGAGGAGGAGCGGAACCGGCTCAGCAGAAAGCTGCTGCGCGGGAGAAGGTGTTTTCTCCGAGCCCGGGGGCTAAAGGGTTTGCCCATTTCTGCGCCCTGTCCCGCAGCCTCCCAAACTGATTTTCCTTTTTTTCCCCCCTTCCTTTCCACCCCTCTCTGTAATCAGCTCTGCACATCGTGGAAACCCCACGCATTTTGCTGGTCTGCCGAGAGCCGAGTGCAAACAGCAGCCGCAGGCTGTTGTTAAGGTGTTGGTATATGAGAAGAGCCCCGTGGCCGCCCGAGTGCGTTGTCGGTGCGAAATCCAAACTGTTCCTGGTCGGTGCGGTTTTAGGCTCGGAGTGTGGAGGGTTTTGCAGCGGTGAACGCTGCCCCGGGCCCTCGGGGGGCTGGACCCCAGAGTCTTTGGGATCAGGCTGTGGGTGGGATGCAGTGCATAGATTTTCGTATAACCTCTTTGCGCTTTACTGCTTTGCATTGTTATTAATTTTTTTTAACGTGATAAACGGGAGAAAGGTGCAGGTTAAGGACGAGATAAACTTTTTAAAGCATTTGCCATTGAAACTGATAATGGGCAAGAAGCCAGTTTCACATACTTGAAGGTTGAGGACCTACCTCCTAGTGCTTCACAGCATGTGTTTGATAGAGGCAGAAGGCACTGCTGGCTTTTCCATAGTAATGACCAGAGATACTGCTGTGTGAGTTTTGTTTTTTGTGGCCCATTCAATCTTGCCTTTTCCTTGCTGAAAACTGTCAACAAAGGTCCCATTGATAAAGATGGAACTTTTAATAATGCTGAGAAGTCGGCTGAAACTGGGAAGGTATTGAAACTGGCACAATGTTTCCATATGTCCATAGGAAGAGTGTGTGTAATCAAAGGGATTATGGTCTGGTTAAAGGAAGATAGAAGGAAGTACAGCAGGTCACCCTGGACAAAAGATAACTGATGCAATATGATCTGTCACACCAGTCCACAACAGAAGCAAGGACTGAACTGAGAAATACTGCCTACCCTGCGTTAGAACCACAAAGCTATGCCTCTCTTTTCATTGAGGTGCTTCCTTTTCTGTAACTAATGCTATTTATCAACAGCACTTTAATTCTGATGTCTTAACTACATCTATGAGGGCACTGCAAACCTAGTTGTTTCCTACTGAATGTAAAATATGTACTTTTTTGTAAGAAATCACAAAATACGCAAACTCAGTTATTGTTTGTGGTGTTTTTTACCTCCCATAACTCTTCTCAAACTCCCTTTGGAGGAGGAATAAGATAAAAAACACTTTCCTTGCTCCTTGGGATAACTTCTGAGTAAAGGTCTGTGTATCTGTAGACTGTTAAGATTGGTTCCCCCTTTTGACATGTAGCTGCCTAAATACATGGTTCTAAGCTGTCAGACTCTTAGCCCCTAGAGGCCCTGGATGTATGAGTCCTGGGGGCCTCTCTGTGTCTTAGAGACTTATTTCCTGTGCTGATGCCACGCTATTAGGAACAGCATTCTCATGAGATTCCAACTCCTCTGCAGCTGCTTCTGGGGACAGCCTCCTGGGTAAACTGAGTTATTGCAGTGCAAGTAATAGTGATCTTTCACCAATTTTTCTGTTTTGGTATTAAGGGATGGGGAAATAAATGTGAAAAGTGGTTTCATTTCTGTAGTTATAGCAAACAAATGTGCATGTTTAAGCTGTGCAGAACAGAGGATTCCCACAGTCAGTTTGCCTGAGTTCCATCACAGCAGTATTACAGTTTTCCAGGCCATGCCCATTTGCCACTTAGTTCATGAAACTAAAATCCTAAAGGACACCTCTCCACTTTTCTGCTGTGCCACTTGCCTCTCTAAATTTGGACCTTAGGCCTGTGTCTCTTGTTTTCATTAACCAGGATCTCAACTATGTGGTCCTGATTTATCTACTCCCTACTGCCTTGCATCCCCAGTGTCTTCCCACTTCTAAAGTGAGAGAAATTGCAAATATTTTCGTGAGAGCAGAGAGGGAGGAGAATGATCACTTGTAACTTTTTGGTCTTTCTAAAAACAAACAAACAAAACTTTCCTGAAACCTTGTAACATTTCTGTGGGATTTCTCACCCCCCCCCCATTATTCTAACTCCTTTCCTTCTTCATCAACATTCCTAAGATGTGCAGAGATGCATTATAATAATAATGTCCAAGCCCATTTAATTCTGAAACATATTGTGGAAATAAGTTCTTCCGTTTTGCTCTTCACAGAGTGTGAGTGCACCAGTTCTGCAGTCTGGATTCCGTATTTTATTACTGATGTCAAATTGAGCTTATTTTGCCTTTTTAAAAAATAACAAAATGAGAGCAACTTTCAATATCTAGGTTAGCATCTCTCTGCTAATTTGAAAACTCTGCAACTTTTAAGAGGAGTCAGAACATTAGGAAGCCAATGTAATATAGTGCCAGCTGTAATGAAGCAGCCCTTTTGGAAAGATGAATAGAGACACTATGTTGAATTATTATTTTCATGGACATTCAAAACAGTGCATGTTAGAAATTGCTTTGTCTTTGGAGGGTTGGGGAAACATGGGCCTGGTACATGCTGGAAAAGGTGATACATTGGTTGTGCTCCAAACAAAGTGACATCTTAGGAAAGGGCTGTACTTCCTATCCATTTTTTTTCCTTCTGGCATATGAGCAGTCTTGTTTCATAAGACTTAAAAATTTTACTGATCTAATAGATTGTTGAGCTACTTGTCTCTTCTGGTTTTTTAGTGCTTTAAAGGCTCAATGAGCCTGTGAAATATTTACTTTTTGGAAAAGCTTAGCTTACCATTGGTTCAGTAGGCTAAAATCTAGAACAGTCTCAATGTGACTAGGTCCAAGTTTGTCCATCTAGGAATATTGCCCTAACGGTGGTGATACGTAAGATGGCATTAGAGCTGTTGTCTTTGCCAAAGGGAAGTTTATTTTACATTTTGTTTTAAAGTAACAGTTAAAGGATTGACTTCATATAATGTAGATATTGATTGTGGGTGATTTCTGTGGCATACCTAAGTGTTTATCTTAAGAGCTTTCTCAGAGAGATCAAAAAGGCAGAATGCCCAGTATCAAATTCAATTCTAATCGCTCTCTTGTCCATATTGCCTAAGTTTCCTCACTTCCCAGTTTTAACCTGTCTGGTACACTAATGCCTTATTGGTTGTCATGCTACTTGCATTTTGGAGTAATCTCTTTTTCTTTCTAATATCCATGCACCAACTTTTAAATAATTCCTTCTTGGTCTTCCCATGAAACCATTTGTTATTATATGGGCTGTGGAAAGTAAGAGTGAATCAGATAGGTTTTGGTCCAATACCCTGTTTCAATGACTACCTGTAGGTATGTCACCCTCATACATATGAATTTCAAACCCTTATGCATAGATTTCCAATGCCATTTAGGTTTCTGGGGAGTTTTACCCCTTCTACTACGGCAGAAAGGACCCCAGGTCCTGTGTCATATTTGCCAGCCGCATATGACTGGTTTTCAGATAACAACAGTCTTCTCATATGGCTGCGTGGGCTTACCCTTAGGCAATCAAATGCCATCCAGAGAGTCTTCTGTAGGACTATTTCTGTCCTGAAGAGTGAGCAAATGTGTGTGTGTATGCAAATATAAATGTATGTAAAAATTTATTTTTGAATGTGATTGTAAGACTAAGACCAAGCCTGGAGTATTCAATGCATAGGGAATAGGTTATAGCAAAACTACAGGTGAATGTGCATGAGGCAAATAAACTTCTGCTGCACAGCATTTTCAAAAGCCAAGCCTAAAATGCAAACTGAGTAATAGATAAATGATTTTAAATGTGTTGGCCTCTGGAAGTTGACTTCATTTTCTCTCCATACCTCTGTCATATCTGGGATGCTCCTGTTCTGTGTTTTCTCCTGTGCTGTACTAGATTGTCATGTGACAGCTGCCCTGTATCTCTGTTTCCAATGAGTCACTGTGCTTGCTCACCACCAGCCAGCATGTGCACTTTTGCTGTCACTTCAGTGCACTGTATTAACTTACATTGGAAGACCAGTTTGAGTTTTGAAGCTTTGCAAGCCAGTGCCTGTTTAACTTCGTGTGCTTCCAAAGGACCTGTGAATCTTTGTTTTGCTGATGACTTGTTAAGAAAAACTCCAGTGTGTCATAGAGCTTAGGACATGGCTACTCCTCCTCAGAGGCTCTGCAATTATATGCACTCTCCCATCTTTGCCTTATTTAAGTCTTGCGTTTGGTTTACTGGTACTCACTTGCAAAATGAGAACAATAATTTGAGTTTCCCTGAGACAGAACTAAAGCCCAGACCAGTTCTAGAAAGAGTTTTGTAACCCTTACGGACTGGAAGAGAGAAGATTGCTGCCACCCTAGGTCTCCTCTTTCGAGTGACACCTGCTAGGCAGGACCTGCAGCCCCTGAACTTCACCGTTCAACTTCATTACTGAATCTACCTCTCTGTGGGAGAAACCAGCTGAAGCTTGGATTTGTGTGGCAGTGAAACCAGGCAGTCTCAGTTGTGTTTTGTGGTAAAGAAATGCCCCTTTTGTGGGTTACTGTGTAAGTCAGCATAAACAAAAATATTTATTTGTGGGTTACTGTGTAAGTCTGCATAAACAAAAATATTTATTTTTATATATCTTTGTAAATATGGGATTTACATATTTAGTAGTGGTAGCATCTGTATTTACTTTGGGAATGGCTGACAAGTGAGGGGCATAAAATACTTGGTATTTTCTACAGACAGTTGTGATCTAAATCTCTGACTCACTTTTTGATCTCCCTGAGTAGGAAACCAGGTGATAGATGTCGTTTGAGCCTGGAAAAATGACAAAGACTTCTGCTATGAATTGCCCACAATATATGATTTTTTCAAACACTGACCATAATAGACATTACAAATCACACATATAAGTGGAGTTTATTCTTTCCTTACCAGAATAATCTGCCTCATTCATTGTTCAGCTGTTTGCTCAGTTTAATCTCTGAAGTCTTGATAGTTTGCATCTTAAGCCAAGAAGAAATCTAGTAGTAAGCATGAAATGATGCCTTTTTTCAAGGGCATTTTCTATCTCCATTATTTCAGAAAAAAAATCTCATTCATTTCCCCCTCTTTTTCTATGAGTGACTCACTCTTGGAATTAAAAACCAGAGAAATCCAGTATGAAGGACTAAAGCACTGTGAGGGGTACATATAATGCTCAGTGTACAAGCAGTGAACTCACAAGCTGATTACTCACAACTGCCTTAAGTTGGTGGAGCATTTTGCAATTCCATTTGCAATTTGCTAGTACAGCACGGATTTCAGGTCCCCTGCATCATCACAGCAATTGTTGTTCCTAACCCCTGTAACCTTTCATGATGCCAGTATGGATGGCTCAACACAGTACCTTCCATGTGTTGCTTTCCCTCTACAAAACCAGAAAGATCTATCTGCAAAGCAAAGATCTATCCCACTACAGCTGACTTTATGAAATCATAGCAGTCTTTTTGTCTGCTACAGGTTTTACTGAGCAGTCTTTATCTGAATGCATTAGAAAAATCTTTTCTGCCTTGGGTTTGCCTGCTTATTTTAACAGTGTTTATTGTCTGATGCTTACCAACATCTTCAGATAGAGCTGACAGGTAACAAAGCACTAAATTGCTTTATTTAGAATAGCTTTTGTGTCTTTTGTACTTCATGCATGGATAAATATGTAGTATACAGCAGACCCTTAATGTGTTGCTTAGATACTGGTGTATTAATCCCAGTAACTTGATCTACTGTCAGCAAGATGTGGTATCTCAACATTTCCTGCTTCCTTGATTCTGGATTCCCATTTCGTGGGGTTCCCCATTCCCCAGTTTGCACCTTATTTCTTCTATGAATTTATCTTGCTCCTGCCTTCAGTTTTTGCTATATCTCTCTACTCGATTAAAAAGCCCTCTGAGTGCCTGTTACCTGTTGTCAACTTGCTACTCAATTTTATCTTGGTAGGTGGAACAAATAATTCTTTTTGAGCCTTTGTTTCTTCCATCTGAAAATCCTTTTTGTGACACTTTTCTTCATCATTTTCAGCATCTGTCTTTACACTTGTCCTGCTACTTTACTTCTCCTTCAACCCCCAGCCTGAATTACATGCAGTACTTCAGTGTCAGTCTCGTGAGTGTCACCAACACAGGTAAAATCACTTCCTTGCTGATAATTACCACCTTAGCCCACTGTATATATTGCAGTCATGTCATCTTGTTTTTCTAAGAATCCAGAACTCCTTTTGAGTTGCATGCCTTTTCTAAGACCTGAATCTGCTGAAGCTTTTGCAGTGCAGTCCTCATTGTGTAGACATGATCTCTGTTTCTTGTGCTTAGACATCCATTTACCATCTGTCAGTATGATAAAACAACATAATTTCAACAAGCCCAGTTCACTAGGTGACTTAGATTATTCTGTGTCATGGGTGTAGATTTGATTTAATGTCTTTCACTATCAGTGCCAACAGTCTATTAAGTTCTACTCCAGGTCAGGCCCTTAAATAGATACAAAATGAGAATAACTGCTGAATCAGTAGAGCTACATAGCAGAAAATAGGAAAATCAGGGCTTCCTGTATATAGGCTTTCTTTTTTATTTTAATGACATACTGATGCCTGCTCAGCTGGTGTTACAAAAAAAATTCAGGAGCCGTAAGCTGGGGTGAGATAAGAAAGGGTTTAATTATGCCAAGGCAATAGAGATGTTACACGACGCGCGCCGGGCTGTGCCCGGGATGTTACATTTATAGCAATATCTGGCCAATCCCAAGTGTGTCCATCCTCGAACTTTTGGCCTGTCCACCCCCTGGCCCACCTCCTGGAATTGGGTCGGGGGGCTTTTTGAGACCCCCTCTTCATCATCCTTCATCTTCTTCGGGGTACAGAGAGCAGAGTGACCCATTTCCTTGACTCTGTCCTGCGGTTTAGGCCAAGATACAAGCGTTCTCCAAAAAAGACAGGCTTGCCTTGACTAAGAGACTAAACATTTTCTACTGAATATGGGGTGAGAGGATTAAGCAATGTATAAACTAAGGGGTGCTACAGGGAGGAGGGAGAAAGGGGTTTGTTTCTAAAATCTACTTCTATTACCTATAAAACTTATAAGGTAGAAAAATAGGAAAAATAAAAAAGCATTAGGGGCTTAAGGCATCATACAGAGAATGAGATGTCATGCTTGTCTAGCTATAAAGAATGTGAAACTTAGAGGCCTTTTGAATATTTTAATTATGGGCTTTCCCTTTTTTGCTTGAGTGTGTACAAATCTAGATGATAACAGAGCATAATACATTATATTACTAGTTGTACTGTTATAAACCTGTAGACTTTATATAAAACTGGAATGGAACTGAACTTCTGATGAGCAAAGTGCCAGAGAAGCTGTGTAAATCTGAACTTTGGCATTCGCTCTAAGTGTGGCATCAAACAAATAGTTTTTAATTGCTTCTTTAAGTTACTTTTCTTTGATGAGCAGAATTGTTGAACTTGTTTTTCAATAATACTAATGGCATTTGCAGTCTGCTGATATTGGCACTCGATTAAAAGTGTTGTAAACTATTATTGCCAATATTTTACTCTTGTTTCGTAACTATTACTAGTGAAGCTGGAGCTAAAAGCTGTGTTTTAAAAGGTTACTTGCACGTGTTTGTGTAACATTTGCCGTGCCAGCACTTTTCTCTATTGTTGGTGCTTTTTTCACTAGAGTTACTAAATGTGCACCTTCATTTTTTTGTTTCTGAAATGCTACTGCTGAACGGAGGCCATAATTTACAGCAAGTGACACAACAAGGTTACTGCTATGAGCAGGATTGGGTCACTGACTGTCAATCCAGACTCCTCAGTAAATCTACTTAGCCAGGGGAAGAAAAATTCCCTGCTTATAAGTTTTGAGTACTTGCAATGGGCCAACAGTCTGTTTTTTGAGGGCTGCTGGTTTTGCAATGAACTCACCTCTGCCGTGGAGTTGTGATCTCAAAATAATCATGTTCAGGCAGGGAATTTAAATATTTATAGCAAAATAAATAGAAAAAAAACCCCACAGAGTTTGGTTTTTAGTATTTGGATGTGTAAAAAATAGACAGGTTTGCTTTATTTCATAAGTACAATTTTAGACATCATTTTCTGAGGTGTATTTTTGATGATATCCTGAGCAGCATATGGGATGAGCACTCCTGCATTCCCAAGAAACCTGATGTTATGAACTTATTCTTTGTTTATTGTTTCATTCTAGGTCTCTTGTATTACAGCAGAATAAAAGCATGCACAGAAATAATTACTTACCTGGTAACACGCTTTCCTGTGAGGATAAGCTGATCAAAATTCCCTCTTGTTCTGTGACTGTTCCCTCGCCTTCCTGATACAGCATCCCAGTCCTGTTAGCCTAGAAAGGCTTTCTTGATTATTTCAGATACTTTATCTGTCATCTTTCTGGGCCGCGTGGGGCCACGCTGCCCTCGCCAGCCGCGCGGTGCTGCCGCCAGCAGGGATTGCGCCCTCATGGGAGAGGAGAGGGGGAGCTTCAGAGCACACAGAGGTTTGCCGGTCCGGTCTGGGGGAGGGGAGGGGTGTCGGGGGGGCCGTGGGAGTCCTCAGACCCACGGGAGGGCGGGCGGGGCAGCCCTGTATGGAGTGTCGCAGGTGAGCAGTGTGAGGGAAGATGTGGTAACATGGCGGGGGGAGGATAAGGTCAGAGGGATAGGGGGTTCTTCTGGGGGGTTGGGGGGCTTTGGCCGGCTGGGGCCATGGGAGGCCCCTGAGCCCCAGGTGGGTGCGGGGGCCAGAACGGTTTGGTTTTGGCTCACCTGCAGCTACTGCCCAGGTTCAATTTGTTTTGGATTTATTTATTGCGTCCTGAAAGGGTGGTCAGGACAAAGGGATGTTCCTGGGTATTTCCCTGGGATTGAGTGTAGATGGGTGGCAGAAAAGTAGGGAGTGAAAGGCTTGCCCTAACCGTTTTAGTGGGAAAGAAGCCTCTGTATCCCTATGCGGTTGTGAGCTATACTGGCATTGGTACATGCCTTCGGTAGGGTCTCCCATGCCAGACAGGTCAAAACTGAAGGGTTTTGAGCTCATCATGGGCAGTATGAGCTCTCTAGCCTTCTGGCAGTCATCCTAGGAGAAGGACAACTCTAACTCCAAACCCGGGCAGATGGAGCTCTCTTAGCCCTGTAAGGCCATCCATCTAAGAGAAGGATACTCTAATCAAACCTCTGTCCTGAGGACCTCACTGCCATCGTCCAAGCTCACTAGGCCCTGGCGGATGAACCTTAGGATACTGCGCATACTGCGTCTCATCTAAAAAATCCACTGCACAGGCTCTAAGGTTTTACCCACATTTGTAAAGTCCTGTAGCAATGGGCGAGGGTCAAAATGGCAGGTGAAAGGTGCACTGGAAGCTGCAGACCCAACCCTGCATGCGACATTGGTCGCTAGAGACTGACCCTGGAGATGACAGTCTTTTTCGGCAGCACCCTGAATGACCAAGCAGCCTTTTTCAAGGACAGCACTGCTTGCTCCACTCGGAGAGGGGCCTAGAAAAGGTGGCTTAACCAAAGCTTATCTCCCCCTCCACCCGGTTGGTTAACCATGGCCAACAGGCATCTTCTTCTAATGTGGTCACACAAAGATCAAGAGACAAAGGCATACATCTGCCTTCAAAGGGGTACCCAAATTGCACCAAATCTTCGTTCGCGAAGCCTAGTCATGATGATGATCTGTCATCTTTCTACAACAACCTTCTTTCCTAGGGAGGCTTCTTAGGCCAAAAGATGATAATAAAAATGTGTTAAAATATTTCCTCTGCAGGGCCCCCAGTATGCTTGGAGGACTTAAAACTGTTTGAGGTGAAGTATTTGAGGAGGAGCAAATGTGAATGTTTTTATTGGAATTAGAAAAATGGTGGAAAAAATGAGAAAGCACCAAAGTAGGAATAGCATTGTTTTCAGCAAATAAATAAATACTTTATCATGCATACTCAGTGCCAAAATGCAGCAGAACAGTTGGCTTGTTTTGCTTGATTTAACATCAGTACAAATCTTCAATTTCCCACTCCTCCAACTCCTTCTTCCAGTTCAGCAGTCCCTAAAACACCTAGGCAGCTTTTACTCTGACTTCAGGAAATCAGATATTTTGACTTTGCATCCCTATTTGAAAAACAGGAAAATACTTAAACGGTGTGTTTAAGTTGAGAATTGTTTGGTTAATGTTTAGCAATATGTGCTTAGTAAAGTACATTGCTCAATTTTCGGTATTTTTAATCAGTTGATTGTTTTTAGCGGATTTATATGTAATTGTCAGTGGTGGGACTCAAGGCCACTGATAAAGTATCATCTTTATCAGAAATTCTCTGCCTTTAATAAAATACAACTGCAAGGTCCAGGAGTATACTGTATCCAGAGGAAACAGGGAGCTTTGCCCCGGTTTAAGAAAGTGCAAGGTTAGATTTTAGCTGCACATATAAAGCAGAAAGTTCTTATAGGCTTGTAGTAGCCCAGGAATTCATATAATAATTGTGGTTATAGCTGTAGTTATGAGTCTGTGATCCCAAATACAAAGCAAGAGGCTTGGAGCAGTAACCAGAAGCTTTGGCTGCTGAACAGTGAGGAAGTCCTATTGGTGCTGTCACACGCACAGCTGTGACTCACTGGCTGGTCACAGTGGGAGACCAGATCTATGGTTACCATGGGCCAGTGGAAGATGTTTTCTTTCTCAGCAGTTGCGAAGAGGATGAGAGATCTAACAGCTCTGTAGTGTAGCTTCTGGAGCCTCACATCCTGCTTGCCTTTGCCACAACTAGATAAGGGAACACTAGTAATGGTGTTATCGTTGTGGGAATGGTCATTCTCATCATGGTAACTTTTTCCAGGCATGAGCTTTAATGTCCCACTAAACTCATTCTGGTGGCTTGGCTGTATATCTGCTCATAAGAAGCCTGTATTTCAGGTAGACTTGAGGAATATCTTCTTGTTCTGTTGAAAAGAGACAGTATTTCATGAAACTTTTTCTTTCCTCTCAGAGTGTGTCCTAAGGCTTGTTCCAAACCAGCAGAGATTTTGATGTGCAGTGACAGTGGGTGCAGGTCATGGCCATACTAGGCTGAGATAAGTGTGAGCTGAAAAGAGTGAGGAACACCACTGAAAGCAGAGTTTCTTTCCATCTCTCAGACCTTCCTAATGTTTTTCTTGCCCAGGCATTGGCATTTCCAGGCTGACTGAAGTAGGCTGAGCTGGATTAAAAAAAAAAATCCAACTGAAAGCAATATTTTTTGCAAGTGTTGTTTTCAGGCAGATTAGTTCCATAACCGAGCTCAGCAAGTTACTGCATTAGTGGTGGTGTTGGCATAAGAGGACTGAAGGAAACATACAGTGAAGGGAGGTTTGACAGAACCCTCTGGCAGCAGCCTACATCTGTGCCAGGTTAATCTAATCATTATGGGGCTGTGATTTGACAAGTTAACTCATTTTTATGAATCCTAGTAGTGGCTATGGCCACATCCTGTGAGAGACATCTGATATCATTTAGCTCCATTGGTTCAGTTTTGTTAAAAAGATATTTAATGGCTTAACTTTGTACTGACAGGTTTTTAGTCAGTTCAGGTACAGCTTGTCCTTTGATAACCACTCTAAAGCTACCATAAGCTTCATCTCCAGCTCATTTAATCCTGAGTCATACCATTCAGTGATTCAGTCATGTGCATGGCCTCTACCTGCAAAAGGCAGGCTGTGATGTGAGAAGAGATCCTTAGGATCCAGGTACATTGCACAGCAGGGAACACCTGCACTCCTCTTACAGAACTGCTGATAACCTGCCTTCCCCTCATGTGTCACCGTGCAGCCTACCTCACCAAAAGAAACAAAAGCCCTGCTTGGATTCCCTTATACTTTAATGAGGTTAATTAAAGTGCAGTTTCTAAATTACAGTTGTTCGTCCATTGATAAGCTCTTAAAAGCTTGCTGATTTATGCCTTGTTTAAACACACCTTTCTTTGCTCTGAACTTTGCACCAGAGAGATTGCTTTGGTTTCCTTGTGCCCAAGGCAGTACGTGAAAACTGTATTGGAAATGAGCAGTATAATCCAAACAGCTCATATGATTTCCTGTAGGAAACACAGTTAACTTTTCATTTTAGTAATATTTTCTGGTTTAAGTGTAAAAAAAGACTAAGACATTAAATATCTAAGACACTTTACAAATATAAGTAGTTAATAATATTATGTATTAATTAAGATGTCCAAGCATCTGTCCAGCAGCCCAAATTCTGCCTGCCTTCTCCATTCTGAGACGGGTATTTACGCTGTGGTACTTGTTCTTCTTTGAGCTGAAAGCTAAGAAAGAGACTGTATTTGCTAGAACTTCTTACTGTGGATGGTACATAAAAGAACAGATTAAAACAGGATCTTTTTTCTCTCCTATTAAGTAGGAGCTGCTTATGAAAGTTTATGGGAAATGATGAGCTTCATGCTATGCAAGCTGGTATTTGGCACTTTGGACTTCAAATTAGAAAACAGCTTATGAAGATGTATGATATTAAAAGTTATGTGATGTGTTACGGCGTTTTGGTTTTTGGGCCTTGCTTGAGTTTTTGAAAAGGTTGTTTAAGAAAGCTTTGTCATCCTGTTTTAGGGGGTGTGAGGAAGACATTAATGTTTCTCACTGTCCATTTGGAGAACTATTTTATGTAGATCTCAGTAAACACAGACCTCAGTTTGTTATAATTTCTCTTAAGTTTAAATATATGTATATACTTAATCTCTGACATTGGGATTAGTCATAAATTCGGTTTTGATTGCATGATTTTGAAGAAGTTGCTAAGTGAGATCCTTTTCATTGCTGAACATGTTTTGTACTTATCCTTTTTTTTTTTTGATACATTACTTATTTTTAATTGAATGATACATTTATGCCAGTATATTCTTTGTAACATTACTGGATGATTTTCTGTCTGGTGTTAAGAATTTTTAATCACTTACCTGTATTTTAATTTATAACATGGTTCTTCTGAAGACTGATGAAATTTATTTGAGTCAAAATATGAGTATAAAGTTAGATTTTTTTTTACTCAAGGTGGAAAATCAAAACTGTTCAGGGAAAGATACCCTAAAATCATAAGATGCTTTTACAAGTAGGATTAATGCTTTTTGTACTCTAACCAGTGAGGAGATTGTAGTATTTTAAAGCTTTGGTTTTTGTTGTTAACTTTTACTTTGGTTCTGGGGCTTGTTGTGAGCTAGCCAGAGATGATTCTTTGTCCCTGCTACTGTCACAAGAAGCCATTGTTAGTACTTTAAACAAGGAAATTACTTAAAATAACTCCCAAAGTGCCATGTTATCTTCAAGAGAAGAAGCTAACTGATATGTAAGCTGCTTCGAGGCTGACTTCACCTGCTGTGGAGGTCAGAGTGTAAGTTTCCCAAGCCTTCCTCCTGATCCCCAGAATACAATGTATCCCCTACTGACAGTTGTCCACCAGGATCAAAGAGCAGCTTGACAATTTTACCTCAGGATGTCCACCATCACCAAAATGGTTTTCAAGCACTGTGAGTCCATGTGTCATCAAGTCTGCTTCTAGCTGGTTGCCATCTGAGAAGGATGTGAGAGTACAGCTACAGTGAGTTGTCATGGGACTGTCAGCTGCGCCAGGCTGCTAAAAGGAGATACGTATACATTTAGTTTCTTAAGGAGGAAGCTCGTGACCTTATGAGCAGAAGAGGGTATTGGTTTGTATTTTTCCATTGTGAAGGATCCCTCATGCCACAGGTTTAGCTTTCTCAGAGCACTTGCTTTGCATGTTTGTCAGTAAGCTGCTGCTGCTAGGCAAGTGGGAGTTTGCCTGCTTGTTATCCAAGTGAGCTCTTCATAACACTGAGGAAATTGTTAAAGGTAAGGAGATATGAGCAAGGGATCTTGCATGTTCCTTCAGCTAAGTACACCGAGCTCTGCTGGCCTCTGATTCTCTGGCTTAATAGTTTGGAAGAAGGGCAAGGTGTCTGGCATATCCAGTTATGGCAGGCTCTTATGTGGATAACTACTGCACAGATGTGACTCTGGACAGTCTGATTCACTAAAGAATACCTTGTGATAGGGTGCATTAGGATACAATGAACTTGGGGATTAAATGGGATTAAGGGAAAGCTAAGGGCCATTCCAAGTCCTTTGTAGAGTTCTGGGAATCCAAGTCGTCTGCTGTGTCCAGATTAATGAGCAACATTTTGTGGGAAGTGGCTTAACAATTCAAAGGGTGGCTGTATTACTTTGAATGTCTGCTGGTGGAAGAAAGTGGAAGAAAGCCTATCTGATGGCTGGAGGTGCAGAGCTGAGGTGATGTGAGATGCTGATGCCGTTTTCATGGATGTAGACCCATCGCTGTTTCTGAATAAAGAATTATTCTCTGCTGTGGCCTCAGAGAGTTGTCTTTTGCATTGGGCTGGTGAAATGATTCAGTTGTGCATTTAGCTGGCTCTGCTCAATGTTATCACATGATCATCTGGTAGTCCTGGTAGCAATTACCCATTTAATCTCTCCTAGTAAAGAGATACCATTCCATGAATTGGACTGAATGTACAATGGGCTGGCTGCCTTACTGCTTGTGCTGTCTTGGAGGGGTCTGCCAGTAAGGATGGGGAGATCCCAGGGTCTGGCACATGGTTGTTTTGGGGTGTGGATTTAGGCTGCTCTGAGAAGAATGCTCAGAGGGTAGTGTTGGCCTCTTGCAAAGTGAGCTGGCCTGGAGGTGTTTTGCCTGGGGGCATCCCCATGAGACACTCTGAAGTTGCACTGGTGTGAAGCTTGTGCGAATAGAGAAGGAATTGGAGCCAAAGAGCACTACTTGGACACTGCTGGGGAAGAGGCAGCTTCAGTGTATTATCTCATTGTTTAAAACAATAGCATATATACTTGGTAATAAAAAGTCATATTTATTCTGAGAGAGCATTGTACAAACAATTTTAATGGATTTACTTCCAAGTAGGGTGTCATGAAACAGCAAAAAAGGGAAAATAAGGTCCATTGCTTAGAGGGCCCAGTCCATGAAAATATCCCTAAATTCATCATTGTATCTCCCTGACTTTCAAAGATGAAGAAGATTTGAGCACCTCTGGTGAAAACACTCGACAAGGAGGGCAGAAGCTATAAAGTACATACACTGGTTTTGCATTTAGAGAACTGAGAATTGAGAAAATAGAATTATTTAAATATATGGGCATTTTTTGTTCTTTGAAAGTCTCCTTTTCATCTTTATGCTAAAATGTGTTGTAAATTTCCTGTTACAGAGTTTCTACATCAGTTGCTATTGCTATGTTGACTTTCATTATATGTTTTAAACCCTTTTCATGCTGACAAGTGCGTGATTCCAGTTCTGTGTCAGTCTGTCAGCGCTTTTGTAGTTCTTTATAAATGCAAAACTTCGTCCAGGTGCTTTATTTTGGCAAAGGAATTATTCTTTATCCTCTGAGATGGAACTGGCTACTTATATAATCAAATATTTCTTGTATCCAAGTAAACTTTTAAGGTTGCAATTGTGCATTTTCAGTGCAGACAATATTAAAAAGGAGTTTACTTTAATAACTCTGGTAGGAAGGGACTTAACTGTGTCACCCTGCCTGACCTCAGAGGATGTATTTGTCACCCAACTCAGACCCAGAGGTGTTCAGTCCCTTCATTGCCTCCCCAGCAGTTATGCTATGTACTGGTTCCCTAATTTTTAGTGTGTATTAGAGAGCACTTCATAGCTGGAAAGCCAGGTGGATCCTTCCCAGCACGGTGAAGTGGCATGAGGGCAGAGTGGGCAGGTAGTGCAGCTGGAAAGCTGGGTGGGGCACCATGCAGCTTCTGCCTTGGTTTGCCTCACATCTGGTTCCCTTTGCTATCTACAAATGTCTCTGCTCTCTACACCGAGGTCAGACCCATTCAGACTGCCTTTTGTTCCTCCACCCACCCATGCCCTGCCCCTTCCCCCCAAATTGCAGGCTGGGAATACTGTCATAATATGATATTTTTGATTTAATTGAAATGAGAGTTTTCATATATGACTTAATATTGCATGCAGCAACTGTTTTTTATTTCCCTGTGTACATATTATACTCTATAAGAACATATGGTATTCATTTGTCGATGTGTCTCATAATGGGAAGTACAGCTGTCTAGCATGAGGAATTTGGTCCTGTAACTAAAAATCACAGATAGCAACACTCAAGAGTGCATTAACATTGCTCTTGCTCTTCTGTACACTGTTTATGTACATATGGCAAGCAAAAATATGCATTTGTATTTATAGAAGCATCTGCATATGGATTGTGCCTTATTTCAGGCTTTCTGTTACATGCAAAGCATTGTATTTAATTTTCCTTGATTATTACTGGGATCTGTAATCATAGCTACTTAATGTTACAAGTAAGTGCTATTTTTACCCTGTTTACACAAAGGAATATGTTTGAAGTTGAAGCTGGGGATATAACCTCTAGATACACAGGGAAAGTTAAAAGAGTTTTGAGTAAAAACGGTATTGTTTTTACTTGCATTTTTTGCTGGCAGTTAACCCTCCACTCAAGTGTTTTGTTTGGGAATGCAGAGTAAGAGTTATGGCTAACATTAGTGATGCAATAATTTAAAAAAGGCAATATGTTTTGTATAACTGATTGATATCTTTCAAAATAGAGTGGTAATTTTTTTAGAAAAATAATCATGGGGAACGTTATCAGCTGAAAAACCATAGGGGGCACCTATATGTTAACATAGAAACTGGTATCTCATGTTTGTAAAATGCTAGTAAAGAAAGGGGTGTTGGTTAGGAAAGAAAACAAAGGATATTCCTAAATAATTTCTATGAAGAATTATCAACTAGATAATTTATAAATCTAAAAAAGGACTTTTTTTTTATTTACCACCAGTATTTAATATTGAAATCCCAGAATTCTTGCAGTCCTTGTCTGCATGCTCTTTGATGAGTGTAATTTAAATTAGAGTTGGTAAGAGCTCTTTTGGTCTTCTGTTTCTTTTTTTCTCATTTTACTAGTAGCAGATTTCACTTTCTGACCAATCTTGAACATTTCCTCTTGCCTCCTTAATATATGAACAGCCCTCCACGACTGTGTTAAGTTTTGATGAACTGGCTGCCTATGTACCCACACAGAAAGGAGACTGCTTACACCAAAAAGAATCATATCTAAGAGTAAATAAAAAATCATTTGTGATCAACTAATAATAAAATACATATGAGTTTTTTAGGTTTTATTTTTCTTTTTGAACAGTTGTTTCTGTTAAATGAAACAACTTGGTATTTAATTTGCATGTTTTATTTACTTTTTCCTAATTTCAAGTGTTCATTTCTTGTCTGTTTTCCCCGTTGTTTGGTTTGTATTACGTTCTCTTTGTTTTCTTCTCTCCTGGAACAAACCAAGATCTCTTTCAAATCCTTTCCATTGAAGTTTTGGTTTTGTATTCATATCCTGATGCTCAGACCTTGTGGACAGGTAGCACTGTACTGAACTTGGTAGGCTAGCTTCCAAACTTGCACACAAACATATTGTATATTCAGATTGGTAGCTGTACATCTATATATTTAATTTGTAAGTGAAGGGACATACCTATGCATATAAGTACCAGTAAAGCTTTGTAGGAGCCTTGTTTGAAAAAACGGACATTTTTATATCTTTTCTGGTGATGTTGAGAAAACAGAGGTGGTGTCAAAGGGGGAGTGGGAAGGAAATAATCTGTAATCCAGAGCTGCTTTCTGCTTGCTTGGTTGCCTACCAATATTTAAAAACTACCAGAAAAATGAGGAGGGAGGTAATATATTAATGTAATTTTGTTTTATTTAGTGGGTTCCTTGCTTGGTCATAGGACACTAAATTTTGGAAGTACTCATTAGCATGGCTCATTACAGAGAGTGCTGCAGACAGTTCAGCTGTTGCACCCCAGGAACAGGAATTTCCCAGGAATATTTGCTTAGAAGAGGGAATTTGGTAGGAAAGGAGACATTGCAAAGATGCACAGCTTTGGCAGTTGCCCTGGAGAGTAAAAAGTAAGAATTGTGACTGGGTACCCTTTTCAGTCTCTTTTCTTTTGCTGAGGTGACAGTGGACTCTTTGGCTGCCCCCTTTGTGTGGTGGGACTGTGGGGATGGGTTGTGAAGGAAACAGCTGGATAAGGGCAGATCTGCATTCCCTCTGCCTCTGCCATGGCATGCTCTGCCTGGATCCTACTAGAGGAATTCCTCAAAGCAGCTTTGCCTCATGTGCACAGGCTTATGCACCATTATTGTGTTGGCTCCTCTGACAGTAGGTGAAATTCTTGTGACCACTTTTGAAGCTGGTTGCAAACACCTCCCTGCTTATGCTAAGCGTAAACTAAACCCAGATGGTCCATCTCTTGCAGCATCCTTGAGGTCTCCCTCTCTCCTATTCCCTTGCCTTTAAGCATCTCTGATGCTTTGCTTCTGAATGGACCTGTATCCCTCAGAATACTTGAGTACTGGCCCACCTTGCACATGCTGGTCTTCTCAGCCCTTTTTGGTTTTGCCTCTCCCTTTCTTGTCTAGCTTCTGTGAGGTCACTTTTATCTGCTCTGTCTTACTGAGAATTAGTTGGTGGTTTGTCCTGACAATAAAAACATTTTCCTTACAAAACGTCTTTAGATTCCTGCATGGATTTCCTTGCCTGCTGTTTGGGAATGCTCATACAAATTCATTTACAATTTATTCTGAGTATAAGGATTATATTGTAATAAATTGACTATGAATGTGTGCCAATTTCCTTCAAGCATAAACAAAATTACTGAACTGTCCTGTAAGCCTTATTTTCGCAAGTAACAGGGTTATAGGCCTAACTAATAGGTCCTTTAGCATGGTAAGAACTAATGATTTTAAAGAGCTAATTGCTTTTAAAGACACAAAAGTGACTTGAGTATCATTTCATGGCTGTAACTGTACTTTACTAGATGATCTTGGTATTTGCCAGGATAGTTAAATCGGGCTTTGTTGCCATGCTTATTTTTTCCAGTGTGAAAAGAAAAATAAATTATTTAAATCTTTCCTCTCTATGCGTCTCAATAATGGAATTACAAATACTGTATCTGTTTCACTTCCTGGTTTATTCTCTTTGATATTTGTGGAGCCTGAAGTGATCTCAGACAGGCTTTATTCTCTTCTTTGGGAGAAGATTATTTCCAGTGGTTCTCTTAGAAGATTACAGAAAAAGTGTACTTTTAAAATGTGTATTATATGCTTGAACATTTTCCCAATAAGTAACATGAGGGTGGTTACAGAAAACATATTTCCCATAGACTTTTGTCACTGATATGAAGTAGAGAATGAAAGAATCAAAACTGCAAAGGAAAACATCTGTGCCCATGTGAAGCCAGGTGATGTAGGAGGCATTTGGAAGCAATGAGAGAGGTTGATCAACTGATCATGGGACAGAGCCAAAAAAGTGACAAAGGAGATTCAAGTGAGGCCCTTCCTTTCCTTATTTTCCTAGCTGTAGGCATTTTTTTTTAACTATAGCTTTAAACAAAATTAGGCTTGAACATACTGGAGTTTGGAAATTGACTTGTGTTTTTCGTTCAGTGGGACTTGAGGTTTTGTAAGCTTTTCCAGTTCTTCCAAAGGTCTGCACAACTTGCAAACCTGTTCCTGACATGTTGCCACTCTTGTGATTTTACCTGTACAGGCCACTCACATTCCCTTGTCCGCTTGTTTTCTCCTCTGGTGGATTTTGCTCTCCCAGGAATAGCTGTTTCTCTTTCTGGAGTGTTAAATTTTGAACAGCAGTTGATACATATGGGCAAAAAAATAACACTGTGAATTCAAAGCCTTTGAGACTCTTCATTCAAATGGTATGAAAGTTTAGCTAAATTGTGATAATTTTATTGCAAGTCTGATAATATGTTTTGTTGTGATGTTTTGGAGTTCTAAAAAACTTCCAAATCTGAATCCATGAGACTTACCTTTTACTAAAAGAAATAATCATCATGGCTAGGCTTCGCGAACGAAGATTTGGGAAGGGTCTACCCACGTTTCTTGCAAGCGCGTTGGTGGCTAAAAAGGCCAATACGAGAAAGGCAAGTCCGGTTGCAAAAGACACAGCAGAAAGACTCCTTAGATGGTATATTCTGCAAGGCTCGATTCTTTCTGCGTTGTCTTTTCTCCTCAAGACTGATCCTGCGCGCTTTCTCAAAAGCATCAGCAGCGTTATAAATGGTCTGTCTCCAGGCCTCCCGATTAGAGGCCAGAGTAGACCAGTTATGGTGATCAGTATGCCCGAGGCTGAGTTGTTGCTTCAGGGATTCCTTGTATCTTTTCTTCGGAGCTCCTCTCTTGCGGCAGCCGGAGGCAAGTTCACCATAGAGCAGGATCTTAGGGAGGCGGTGGTCCTTCATCCTGGAGACGTGCCCTGCCCATCGCAGTTGTGTTCTCAGTAACATGGCCTCAATACTTGTGATTGCTGCCTGTTCAAGAACAGATGTATTGGTCACATAGTCTGACCAGTGGATGTTCAGGATTGTACGGAGGCAGCGTTGATGGAAGCGTTCTAGGAGACGCAGGTGGTGGCGGTAGATGACCCATGATTCGGAACCATATAAAAGAGTAGACAGCACTATGGCTCTGTAAACACTGATCTTGGTACTTTTCTTCAAGTGTTTATTATGCCATACTCTTTTATGGAGTTTTCCAAAAGCACTATATGCCTTCGCTAACCTATTGTCTATCTCCCCGTCAATCTTACCATCCGAGGAGATGAGGCTGCCTAAGTAATTAAACTGTTGGACTGATTTGAGTTCTGACTGGCCGATGGTGATGTGGGGATGATGGAGGACTTCCTGAGGTGCAGGTTGATGGAGAACTTCAGTCTTCTTTAAGCTGACTTCCAGCCCAAAGAGCTCAGGAGCATCTGCAAAGCAGGATGTTAAACGCTGCAGGGCTGCTTCTGTGTGGGCGACAAGGGCAGCGTCATCAGCATAAAGTAGCTCCCGGACAAGATGGTTTAGGGTCTTAGTGTGGGCCTTCAGTCGCCTTAGGTTGAATAGGCTTCCATCAGTACGATATCGAATGTAGATACCATCCTGATCATCGAGGTCTGCCGTGGCCCTTTGGAGCATCATGCTGAAAAAGACTGTGAATAAGGTAGGAGCGAGAACGCAGCCTTGTTTCACACCATTCTTTATTAGAAAGGGCTCAGAAAGTGTGTTGCCATATCTGACTTGGCCGTGCTGATCCTCATGAAGTGAGATGATCGTTTTAAGGAACTTGGGGGGACAACCTAAACGTTCCAAAATCTGCCATAGACCTTTTCTGCTCACAGTATCGAAAGCCTTGGTGAGGTCGACAAAGGTTACAAAGAGACCTTTGTTCTGTTCCCTACACTTCTCTTGCAGTTGTCTGAGAACAAATATCATGTCTGTGGTGCTCCTGTTGGCTCTGAAGCCACACTGAGATTCAGGTAGAATTTCTTCTGCTATAGCGGGTATTAGTCTGTTCAAGAGTATTCTTGCCAAGATTTTGCCAGCAATGGAGAGCAGAGTAATACCACGGTAATTTGAGCAGTCTGATTTAGTACCTTTCTTCTTATACAAGGTGATGATGACTGCATCACGAAGGTCTGAAGGTAGTTCGCCTAGTTCCCAACAGCGCACCACAAGCTCATGAAATTTAGCATGGAGTGCAAGGCCCCCATGTTTCCAGACTTCAGGTGGAATTCCATCAACCCCAGCTGCCTTGCCGATTTTCACCTGCTGTATGGCCTTGAGGGTTTCTCCTAAAGTGGGGGCAGTATCCAATTCGTATTTCACCGGTTGTTGTGTGATGGACTGAATGGCTGTGTCTTGGACTACACGGTTGGTACTGAAAAGAGACTGAAAGTGTTCAGACCAACGATTCAGAATGGAGGTTTTATCTGTCAGAAGCGTTTGACCATCTGCACTGAGTAATGGGCTATGGACTTGGTATGTAGGCCCGTATGCTGTTTTGAGGGCCTCATAGAATCCTTTGTGATCCCCTGTATCTGCACAAAGTTGACTTTTTGCAGCTAGAAAGCAGGCTTTTGTATTCTATGGTTGGAGAATAAAGCTAAAAGCATACATTGAGTTGAACAGCTTGGATGCTGGAATGCAGCAGTCCCCCCACAGATGAGGAAACACAACTGCTGTAATCATTTCGTGGTGGATGAGCTTTATGGCTGCAGTTGTCAATCCTGAATTCTTTCTCACTTTGTGTGGAGTCTAACAAGGTCATGTTTTTCCTGAAGCAGCCTGGGATGGCATATCAAATAACTCTTTTGGCAACTGTATATGTTACAGTTCTAACACCTCTTTTGATAATAAATCATTTCACATCATCAATTATACATGGGGGGCCAATGATCTATATCCTCATTTAAGATAGGGTGTGTATATGTCAATGTAGCATAATTATAAAGTATCTAAGCAGACATAGAAAATAGATAGAGTCTAAATGGCTGTGTAGGAACATGAGGTCCTACTAAAGGAAATGTCATGAAATATTTTAGTCTTCTTAGAAGTGCTGCATATACTTCAGGCAGATTTAGTTTTGGCATCGTATCTGGAATCTTCCATTTCTAGTGTAGTGGATTAGAATATTAAGTGTAATAGCCTGTGTCATTGCCACAATTCCCTTCCTGTTTTCTTTAGTGACAGGCTAGGGTTGCAAAATCAGGAATGTGCACTAATGTAGAAAAAATCTCATATAAATAATAATGAGGATGTGGCTGGAAGCAGTACAGTGTATATATATACTTCTTATAGTCCAGCAACCTTAACTTTGGCCTGTTTTCTATTTGTTATTTATGGAGGGATTTAAAATGCCAGTTGGTATGGTTTCTGGGGTTTTTTTTGTTTTGTTAGGTTTTGGTTTTCTCTGTTGTCTTTTTTGTTGTTGTTGTTTTGTTTGTTGGTTTTTTTTGTTTTGTTTTGCTTTGTTTTGTTTGAGGGGGTTTTTTTGGCTTTTTTTTGTTTGTTTCGTTGTTTGGGGTTTTTTTTGTTAATCTCCAGAGCAGTTTTGAGCAGGTATTAACAGCAGCTGACGGAATTTTAAAAAAATTCCTGAGAGACTTGATTCTCTTTGCTCAGCCTTTTTTGTGCTCATTTAGAAAGTGAATACTGTTTTATACCCTCTCTGCAATCACTTTGTACTCTTTGGAAAGAGAACAGAACTTTGCCTCAGTTTCTACTTCTCTGGCTTTTCTTTGGAGCTTAATGGGTATTTGGGCAAGTTTGATTGCAGTTGATGTTCAGAATGTTCCATAAGGTCACAGAGTAGCCAAAATAAAATGATTTAATTATGGAGAGAAGGAGTGCTAAGTGTCAGTTCACCAAAAAGACTGGAAATTATGTTACATCTTTACTGTTACCTTTACATGTCTGCATGATTGTCTTGCAGGAGGGTTTGCAGTCAGTCATGGAAGGAGTAAATGACAGAAAAGGTAGAAAACAGAGGGTTCAATTGTTGCAATGAGTGACAGGTTTTAGGAGCTAGAATGAAAAGCAGCAATACAATCCCACACTGAAGGTTCTCTAATGCCTTCTGAAAGTTATGAAGCACTTTAAAAGGAGTGAGAAATATTTTTGCATTGTTCTGGATACCAAATGTCCAGACTTGTATGTTTATATTGCTCAAGGATTACCTGCTGGTTATGAAAGGTTGTGATACTGGCTTTTGTTTGATGGGAGGATTTAACTATCAGTGAAATAGAAAGAATCTTTTTAATATGTTAAGCCTTGTAAAAAGTTGAAGATGTTTCCATTTAAAAAAATTAATTTATCTTCATTTAGGTAGTGTCACTGTGGCTTTATGCAAAATTCAGTTATTTTAAGACAACCTGCTTTGATGGACCTATCAATTCCATTTTGATCTTTTTTTTCCCTTTTTAACAGAAGACTTTGAAAAATGCTCAAAACTGCACTGCCAAATCCTGGATACTGTGTGAAGGGGTGGTGTGACAAAAATTTCTCAAACATCAGGTTGAAACCATTAGTATAAGTGATTTGGTAATAAAAATTCCTGATTTGACACAGCCTTAGAATCAAGGCCTTGCATTATCTTTGGGTTGCAGCTTTGCCTAGAAACCGTGAAAAATCAGAATGCTCTTCTGGTAGGCACCATGGCTATAGGAAGGTCTGGCAATCACTTCCCAGGCCAGTGTCCCAGTCAGGAATGGGAAGCTGAAGCCACGCAACTGCTGTAGCCATTAGATTAGAGCTTTCTTGATTAATTCAGTTAAGAAGTTTTTGTACCTTGCAGTGCTGCTTGGCTTCTTGAAAGAAGGGGAAGGAGGGGGGGAGCTTTGGGTTTCGTAGCTTTACTTATTCCCACACTTCTTGTAGCTCAGCATTCAGGATGAGAAGTGGGACAGGAGACCACACTGTTTCCCTCTTCTTGTCTGTTTAGTTGTTTTGATTAAAAAGGACTTAGGGGGTCCTGTATTTATATTTGAGAGCACAGCATCTCATTGATGGGATTGCTTGGTAAATAGTTTCCAAAATGAGCCACTGTACTCAAAGGCATTTTTTGGTTGTTTCAATCTAGCTAACCTTTGTACAAACTTAAAATTACTTACACAGATTACTGTACTTTGTAACTCCTATGTCAACAAGATAATTCTGCTTTGAGAGTGCTACTCTATGGCCACAGTGCTGGAGCCTATCACAAACACTCAATAGCAGAGCTTCCTTTTATCTGTCTTGCAGTATGCTATGGGGTCAGATCTCAATCTTTAACACTCAGTGGTCCAGTGGTAAAAGACTCCAGAGATCTGAGAATTATTATTGTTTCTGTCACTGATTTACACCATGAGCTTGAACAACATGCTTCACCTCCCTGAGCCAAGTACCCACCCCTTTTTTCCCCTCTTCTCACAGTATTTGTGTGTCTTGTTTATCAGATTAACATGTCTAACCACGTGTTGGTATCATGCCCAGAATCAGTGAGCCTCAGTATCACCTGAGGTATGGCTGCAATAATACTGCTAATAGCTTTTATGTAAATGACCAAACTTAGACTAGCTTTGGGAGCAATGACTCCCTTTGCATAGGCATTTCAGAAGTTGCTGCTGTAATGCAGCTATAGTCAGATGTATTTTTGTCATTTTATATAACTCTGGAAGTAAAGTGCTAGTTTATTGGAGAACTGTAGAGTGCATCCGAAGGGGCAGCAGTGCTGCCTGTACAGGAATTCCAATAGCAATGGTTAATGGCTAGGATTTAAAGACGCCTCTAAGGTCAGACATTATATTTTCAATGTACAGCTTAATGATGTGTAATAGTTCAATTTGACAAGTAATTATATCACTTAATGTTGTGGTTTAACCCCAGCCGGCAAACAAGTATTATCACAAAACCACTCCCCACCAGCATCATGGGAGAGAGAATCAGAAGGGTAAAGGCTAGAAAACTCATGGGTTGAGATTAAGACAGTTCAATGGGGAAAGAAAAAGCTGTGCATGCAAGCAAAGCAAAACAAGAAATTAATTCACTGCTTCCCATGAACAAGCGGGTGTTCAGCCATCTCCAGGAGAGCAGAGCTCCATCACGTGTAAGGGTTACTTGGGAAGAAAAACACTATCACTCCAAACATCCCCCACTTCTTTCTTCTTTCCCCTCTTTATATACTGAGCATGATGTCATGGTATGGAATATTCCATGTATCATGGATATTCCATGGATCAGTTGGGGTTGGCTGTCCCAGCTTTGTCTCCTTCCAACTTCCCATTCACCCCCAACATCCTCGTCACTGTAGCAGTATAAAAAGCAGAAAAGGCCATAACAAAATAAAAATAACAAAATATCAATAACAGAACCATTTCTATGTTCTCAGTCCTGTGTTCAGCACAAATCCAGAACACAGCCTCATACTAGCCACTGTGAAGAAAATTAACTCTACCCCAAACCCAACACACTTGCTGATACAATGCATTTTTTATACTGTTCTCAGTGTTGGAAATCAGCTGATGCAAATGTTTGGAGGACTCTTAGTCTTGTAGAACATTGAATTAAAGACAATGTTTAAAACTCACATTTTGTTTGGCAGCTGTGGAAAAAGGATCATATTTGTTTAGGACCAAAGAGTTGAATCTGAATTGAAGTTAGACCCAGTAATTAAGCAGATGGTCTCTTCCCTTGTTCCACTTATTTGGGAAAGATCCAGGCCTGAATTTTGAATTCCAAGATTTGCCAAAAGCGGGTAGAAAAAAGGACCCTGTACAGAAATTCCTAGATTGTAGGCTGAAAAGGTGTTTCCCACTCCTCCGTTTCACTTGTGTTTCATCCATTGTTGCATTTGTTTTTCAAGAAGAAGATAACAGATTATAGAAACTGGTGTCTTTTTGCTTTAGCTCATACAGTATTTAATAGCTGGACTTTGTCCTTTCCTAGAGTCGATGTGCTCTCCTGCAATAATCCTGCTAGAGGAACTGCACATTTCTTTCAGCAGTGTTAATCTTTTATGTTTGATTCAAGTGTATTTATATTCCTTAGTTTTTATGACCATAAATGCCCTTGCATTTAGTATTTCTGCCTTTATACATCTATATGCATACCCATATGTATAGTATATAAGAATACCATAAAATTATGGTACACATACAATTACGATGTTTGTATAGTGCTGTAGAAAGGTCCAAAATTATTACCTAGCACTACAAAACCGACAAATATTATATTTTTTCTCATCACTCATTGTTTTAGAACACAACATGGTCCTTAATTCTTAAGTGAGAGAAATGGAAGTAAGGGCAAAATTAGCTTTCTGCAAAGTGAATTAATCTGAAATGAAAATGGAAGTGCACTTTACTAACTGATTAATCTCTAACTGTTGTAGTTTACACATGACAAATATCAGTTATGAACTGCTAAAAAGACACTGAAACAGACAGGGAGATTTAGACTTCACAGGAAAGAAAATTAGGAATAAAGACAACTGAACTATTATAAAACTACTAGTGTTGAAATCAAAATCAGGTTAACAGAGCCTAAGAAAACCAGCATTTTTGTTATGCTGTAAAATAGTGATTAATGTAAAGAGTCATATTTACTTAGAGGCTGAGAAGGGACACACTTGGTCACAAAAGTAAATGCTGAAGAAAACATTTGCACACAGTTCTTCTCCCTTAATTACTTGACCCAATATGAAGCATATCAGTACTTAGTGAAATAACCCAAATCTTGTTTCTTTCCTTGTAAATGTAATGAATGGTGTTCATTACAAGAATTGTTTTTAATGGCCCCCTCTGAAAGAGCTGGAGTGTTTCGTCTCACATCCTTGATGTTTCTAATAAATAAATGCATGTCTGGTGGGTGGGACAAGAAGATTAAGTCTGGTGAGAAACTGCAATAACTATATTGAAGAATGAGTTTTATACCCGGGGGCTCAGTTTTGTACTGACATAAATACGCAAAAGTCTCATTGGCCGTGAAGGGCATGTGTCTGAGTATGAGAGGTCAGAACTACCTGTGTCATTTGCAAATGAGAGTGTTGCATTGCTCCCTGTAAAGCTATTTGAAGAGTAAACTATTTACTAATGATTGGGAATAGATGTTAATAAGATTTTAATAGAGTTTGAGAGTGTTATAAGTGAAGACCTTAATGGAAATATGAGTTTTCCGGGGGAAAAAAACTGCTGGTGAGTAAACTTACTGTGTAGTAATCTGAAATGCTTGAAAATTACTTCAAGTGACTGTGTGTGTAACAGTACCCTACATTTTCTGTATGAAGAAAAGAGATCTCCTTTAAGATACTTGAGAAAAGCAGCTGCTTTTTTCACATTTTAAATAGACAAACTGGACACTTGATAACAATGTACTGGAGAAGTAACCTATTTTCTGCAACTGCAGTAATAGCTTTTTTTTTGTAATGAGCTGTATTTATTTCCTACTGATAGTTTTTTGGATAGCAGTCTTCTACAAAACTTTAAAGCTTGTAACATGAGGCATTTGAAATACTGAAAAAAAAATTTTTATGAATCTATACATGTGGAATAATTATTTTAAAAAATATATCTCTTGTCCAAATTCCTTATAATATTATTACTAAGAGCGATTGCTTTTCCCTTGCTCCTCTCTGTTCTTCTTGGCCTTAACGTGCTTCCACCTGTGCATTTTTATTGTGTAATATGCAATTAGTGCTTACTAAGCATAAGTTTGGAGAAGGATTGAATTTAGTGGAAGGTCACAGCAGAAGCCCCATGTTCTAGCTGTTTTCAACAGATATCTGAAAATAAAAATCTTAATTGGCAACTTATTTTTCCGTTTGCTGTGAATTTTTAAAATTATTTTTGTTTTCTCATCTATACCAAGCCTATGGTATCAAGACTGTCCTCATTATCCTCAAAAGGTCTGTCTTGTTTCTGCCTCTTTGTGCATAGGAAGGAGTTCATAGTAGAGACAGAGATGAAGATGCCTGGAGCCACTGCTGTGCAGATTATGCACCAAATACTGCTTCACTGATGTCTTTCTCTGGTGGAGTATGCAAGGCAAGAAACCTTGAACCAAGCGAAGTGAAAATAAGATCTGATGTGCTCTGAGAGCTAGAGCTTTAGCAGTTGTTTTCTCCCAACCAGAGCTTCTCTCTTTCCTAGCCCACAAAAATATGAAGTGTGGCTGTGGACAAATGCAGATGGCTTTGAAAGGGTTTGCAGTCCAAACAAAAACTGGTGATAGGGATTGACTGATTCTGATGAGGGAAGACAAGGAATCAAGGAATTTGTGAGTGGAGTGGGAGTGGTGTGTCACTTGGCTCCTGAGGAGCCCAAATGCTGCTGAGGTTGGGATTGGCAGCTGAGAATGGGCCTAAAATAACATGTTGAAGGAGAGATTTGGAGATTCACAGCAGAGTGGTGGAGGTTTTGTATGAATATTTCTTGTCAGGATCCTTTGGTCATTCATGTCCTTCTATCTCTGAGGGCTTTCATGACAAGAAGTGGCGTTACTGCCTGCCTACAATTGAGAGTTCCTGTATTGGTTCGTTAATGACGGATGGAAAGGTCAGGCTGGGAGGAGCCTGACAAGAAAAGCCGCTTACCTTTGGTTGAGTAGAGCAGCCCTGTGACCAGAGACTGAAGGGCAAGGTGCCGTGTCTGAGTGTTAATGCAGTGTTTGTGATGTACAGCAAATGCTCACAGGACCCTGAAAATGGCCTTGAGTGCTCTTTGTGAGTGTCAGCTGTGAATTTTGGGACACAGGCTTCTCTTCTCAGAAACAGGACTTAGTCTTGGGAAGGTGACAAGCCGGCTTTTATAGAGGGATCAGAGGAGCTCTGCCCTCTTAGCATGGCGCAGAACCCATGACATGCTGCAGTGTATCCCAGCTCAGCCTACCAGAATTCCCCAAAGTGCATGCTTTTAACTTAGCCAGTCTGTTAGTTTTATTTTTTGCATTGTGTGCTATGGTGGTTAAATTTCAGCTGAGGTGGGTCAGTGAGAGCGGGTTGTTCCAAAGGTAAAAGGCCACGCAAGAGTTGCCTCGCAGCTCCAGAGGGTTAAACGAAGTGACAATAAACTGAAATCTCACCTCCCTTAGGCAGCAGTTCAAGTGTCCAGAGTCTGTGGGAGAGACCCAGTCTGCTCTGAGCACCTCCAGCTGAAGAAGGTAGGAGGCCTGTGCAAGGGAAGTCTGACCTGCTTTGGCCACACTCAGCACTCAAGTTGCCTGGGGGGGACGCTTCTGCTGTGTCTCCATGAACATCTTTCTGCAGTGATTAGTGTTGGATTCACAAGCAGCACATGTCACGCGAGGTACATACCTGTCAGGAGAGGTTAAAGAACTGAGGTAGAGATATTGTATTTATTGGGTAACATGTACTACTACCATGATGGTGTTATTGCCATTGATGCAGAAGCTAAACACTCCTTTATGTTTTTTTTCCCCCCGGGCTTTCAAGTAAAGACAGGTTAAGGAATGGTGTTGAGGCGCGTATTATCTTGGTAATTAATTGTCATTTATTAACTTGCACTTGGAGCTGAGAGGCAGGGCAGGTGGAAACTCAGTGTCCTTCCATAAGGCTTTTTACCTTTAAAGGCAAAGTCCATATGGTCAGGATTTCTTATCAGAGAATCGAGCATGTGTGGTGTGAAAGGATTTGTTACTTGGACACACAAGGGGCTTATCTTCAGAGAGAAAGGCATGGCTTTTTTTACTTAGGAGCAGCTAACAAGCGTCAGTTGTCCTGAGATAAAATGCAAGGACGAGAGACTTTTGTTTTAATACTATATGAACTTGCCAAGTCAGCCAAATGGGATGGTAGGACTTACTTTACTGTAACTTTACTGCGGTTACACTCTGATAAATCCACAATGCTTGATCTTTGATATGTTTTTCTCTTGGAATAAGTGATACTTGTTATTAAAGCCCAAACCATGCCTTCTTTTTTAGAGTATGGTGATAAATTCAGACATAAAACACTCTGAGGCTCTTCCTGAAATACTAAGAGCTTACTATCTTTTAATACAAGGAAGAATTTAATACAAGGAAGAAGCAGTTACAATGGTAGAGTAACTTAGTTTAGAAAAAGATCACTGGAAATCATCATGTTCAATCTGACCTCCACTATAAGTAGAGCCAACTCCAAAGTTAAATCAGGTTGCTACTCATGTAATCCACTGATACACTGGATCAGTTTGTGGCTTTTGATTTGGTATATTTGACTGTAAGGGTGACCTGTAATTTCAGTGATATAATTAAAACCTTTGCCCTTTTTAAGATGAATTCCCTACTAGGTCAGTGGTTATTTTTACCAATGACTTAATGAGGTCAAGATGAGACCTAGAGGTTTCAGCTTATTGGTTTCTTTTTTTCTAGTTGCAGTTATACTTAAGATGAAAGATTCCTTTTGGAAGCCTTAGCAATATACATTTGGTGGGGTGAATCAGAAACTAGTAACACCAAACTATAAAAATGGTAAGGTTTCAGTCAAAGAGGCAGCCAGATGGAAACAAATAGTTACTGTGGCCCTTATTAAACAGTCAGACTTGCCAGTTTACTTCACAAACTGTAATTGCAGTAATTCTACATTGTCCTTTCCCAGCTGTAATTAAGGTCATAGATACCAGAGTAAATATTAATAAAAAATAAAGGCAGAATAACAAAGGGAAACAGTAATTGTACTGTTAAGCTATAAGATTTTACTCAGGCAGAAAAACACTTTTGAAAATTTTTTTAAGCGGTGATAGGAAGATATGTACCATAAAGTTTGTGGAACTGACTGTTGTGAGTTGAATTAAAGGTTTAGTGTAACCAGGATTACTAGACCTTGGATTCATTATTTCCTTTTTAAGGCTGACTCCTCTGTCATTCTGGATTGGAAGATACAGGTAGCAGAAATATTAAATTAAAAATATATTCCAGATATTAAAAGTAATTTTTGATATCTTGATTTGCTTGTTGATAGTGGTTTGCTTTGATACTTTGACACAATTCATCACCAGTTGCCTTCACAGATATTAATATATCTTGTATCTTAAGATGCTAACCAAGAATTGCTTTTGGGTTTGTTTGTAGCCGTCGGTCTGGCCAGTATACAATGAACCATGACCATTCCAAGAAGATCCCTGATGGAGCATCGTTTGACCGCTCGGGATCCCAGGACTCCTTGGATGAACTGTCTATGGAGGACTACTGGAAAGAACTTGAAAACATCCATGAAACCAGAGGAAATAACCATGAGGAAGGAGTAGCACTTGTAGTGAAAGAGCCAGATGGTAACGAAATCCATTCCTGTGAATGATCATCAGTTTGCTGATTTAGGAATTTCTCTTCAAGTCTTATTTCAAGAGATGGCACCCACCAAACACAAATCATAAAAAAGAGGTCACCTTCCTGAATATCCACTTTGAAAATTCTGTTGCCTCTGATGCATATCAGTGCATGTGCAGTGCTCTGAAAGAGTTTTATTGGACAGAAGTAAAAGGATGATTTTCCTTTGAATGATATTTGCAGAATATCAGAAAGGTGCCTGTTCTTGCAAATCACAACAATTGAAGCTTTATTTACAGTTTACTGTTAAACTAACTTACTCTTTCACTCTTTGTGTATGTTGTTCGTTATTGTAGCTATTGTGGATAGAAACCCCACGCTTTAGAAGACAAGCCAATGATTAACCAGTTTAAGTTTAGTGAGTAACTTTCTACGCTTGTAACTGTTGTGATTGTTCAGTTGTATTATTTTGTTTCTCAGAAGCATCAATTATGGGCCACTCCTTAGGGCATGATCTTGGAGGTTGAGCAGTTTCTTTTTTCTTTTTTTTTTGTCTCTGACAAAAGAAAAGTAATATCCTTAATTCCAGTCTTCTCTCAAAAATTACTTTTTAACAGAGCAGTATCTGTCTCTCTTCCATTCTTACAAGAGACTTACAGTCTCAGAAAATTAAAATGGTGAATTTTGCATTTTGGTATGGCCTCCACATGAGTGAGAAGAATGTGCTCCATGAGCTTTCAAAGGGATTTGCACTTCTGCCTCCCTAAGCATTTTGAAATGGCGCTGCTATTTACAAGTGCTCTGAAGAGTGTACAACGTGGCCCCTGGAGAAAGCAGCAAGGCTCCCAGCCCTTGCTGGGAGCAGGGCATCTGACAGAGCTGTGAACCTTTCTCCAGAGAAGCAGAGCCCATTGCTCTGCAGTGCATGAGCCTCTTCTATTACCCCAACTCACTGATGTGGCTGTGCCTTTAGGCTCTGCACCCCATTTCCTTTTCTTTTTTTTTTTTACATAGCCTTCTTCCCCTTAGTTACTGCAGCTGACTCTGGCATGAAGCCCAGGTGAGTCAGCACAGTTGAGTTATAAGCTCAAGCATATGTTGCTATGCCCTGCACCTTGCCTAATGTGCAGCACCTTGCTTGGATACAAGTACTCCTGAATGTGTGGGATGCTGCACCTGGGTGATGGGCCTGCCAAGGGGGGGCGCTTGCTTGAAACACGGCCATGCAAAGGCAAGGCAGGGGACAGATGAGATTTACCTTGCTCACACCTGCTCTGGAGAACGGGTGTAGCCCTTCTTTCCAGCCCTGATAAAATCTGAGAGTTTTGTCAGAGTTCAGGGTTTGGCTACCCAGCCATAGCAAAATCCATACTTAAAATCTGTTGTCTGTTTTCTGAATGCTGTTAATGTTCAGGTGCCCATTTGAATGTGCACTGGGCACAGTGGGAAACTGCAGTCAGTGGTGAAGTAGACATGCCAGATTGGGATTATTTTTAAATATCTGATAAATGGAAATATTGCTTGAACATTTGAGAGGGTTGTTGGCATTCGACACAACCTCAGCTGCTACAGACAGAACTTAGTGTTTTAAAGAAAATATCGTTAGAGAGATACGGGTTTCAGAATCAGTTTTGCCATCAGTAACAGTATTCAATAGCTTTCTCACCTTTCTTGTGCAGTGATCTGTCAATAAAGGATACCTTATCAGCTATAAGAATAAAGCAAAAATTGTTTTGTGGGCTGTCAGCAGGCTGGAGACCATGTCATAAGAACTGATGAAAAAATAGCATTAAGGTGACTGCTGTAGCCTGGTTTGTCCTTCATTAAATTGAGCTAGTGGAGGGCTGTAGGATTAATGTGTCAAGAAAAGTGGGCAGAACCATGTCAGTAAGGGAGCAAAAAAGATTGAATATTGAACTGAAAATCAATGAGGCAGTGATGATCAGAGTCTTTCAGACTTCCCCATACAAATTTATATCTAGGTACATTTATAAAATGGTATATGATTTAATAGAAATGCTGTAGATTATTATAAAGATTGCCACATAGCAATCTGTATTGGATTAACTATTTTAAAAGCTTTGATATCATATGTTAAATCTTTTGAAGCTCTTCAGAAACAATGGCTTTTTTCCAAGTCATGATAGTGTAAGTAATTATTCTTAATTGTGTATCCCCTTAGTACTTTCCCTGGGATTGTATTAACTCTATCATGTCATTAACATCCAGTGTGCTTGGCAGTACTCGAAAGCCATTTTTGCCTTTTTCCCTTTGACTTGCTCAGAGGGAGAACTAGAAGAAGAATGGCTGAAGGAGGCAGGTCTGTCAAATCTGTTTGGAGAGAGCTCTGGCGACTCCCAGGAAAGCATGGTGTTTCTATCCACACTGACCCGAACCCAGAGAGCAGCAGTGGAAAAGCGAGTAGAGACTATCACACAAACACTGAGGAAAAAAAACAAACAGCACCAGATTCCTGATGTCAGAGATATCTTCAGGCTACAAAATGACTCAAAGGGAAAAGTAAGTTCCTGTCTGTTGTTTTGTTTGATTCCGGCAGAGAGAAAAGGGACATGCAGGGGTGGGAGGAGAGGAGAGTGGCACACAAAAGGGATATTTCCAGAAGATTTTTCACTGATTTCCAAGAGAATTTTTGACTAAATTTGCAGGAATGGTGTTTTTCCAGAGTTGACATTGCATTAAGTGATTTTAGTAAGTAAAAAGAAGTTATGTATATTGGTCTTGTATTACTTAAAGGTGATGAATAAAACAACCACTCCATGGCCAAGACATTAATCTGAATTAACTTTCATGTAGATGCAAAACTCATGACAACAATCACCCAAAGAGCTACCAAAAGCCCACTTTTACCTTTGGGTGGTAGTAGCTCTTACTTACTGGTGCTCTTGTTTTTTGGGGGTTTTTTTGAAAAAAAAAAAGGAAAAAAAGAGGCATCGACATAACGTCCTCAGTTTTGGCTACATCTTTATGCTTATCACCTGAGGCGTAAACCCCATACTAGCTCCCAGGGCCTTTGTGTGTTGTCAGACTGTGTATGGGAAGTTGCTCTGGCAGGTCCTGAAAGGTCCCAGTTTCCTCTCATGGAATATTGAACAGAGTTCCTCTCCCATATGTAGGAAAGGGAAAGGAGGGAAATGGAGACTATGATTAGAATTCCTTTTCTGTGGAGAAGGGCATATGTCCTGTCTGCTCCCACAGAGCACTGAGATCTTCAATCATAAGAAGAGTATGACCTGATGAATATGCATGGCAAGTTTACCTGCCCTCAGCTCTGTCCCTTATTGTCACTGCTGACGGTTCCATTCTGTGCAGTGGTAGTGGTGGTGGAAAGCACAGTGAATTTTGAGGAGATTTAACTTCCTCTTTCCCTCAACATCATCTTCTCCTTCATCAGCTCCTTTCAAACTCAGCCGCAGTGAAATGTAGTGAGGGGAGTTTGTAAGCTCAAATGTGTGTTCTAGAGGCACAGCTTCACTTTCATTCTTCTGCCTTGCATGTGGTTACAGAAGGGATATTAACTCCATAAAAGCTTTCCAGGATCTGATTTGTAATTGACTCTACCTAAAAATTACATGATCTAATAGCAGAGCAATTTAGGTAAAATATCATATAGCTTAAAGCAGTATAATTTCTCTTTCAAGGATGTTATTTCAGTAAAGCACAATAAATACTCATGTTCCTGTATGTAAGCTACACACTGTAATGTTTGAAAATCCTACATCACAGCGTTCAGTAGACTTCTGTGTCTCTTAAACTGCATGTTTTGATATTGAAGACATCAGTGAGAAGTAATGCAAACAGACAAATGATTGTAGCCATATAAGAAGCATAACACAGAAGGTTAAAATATTTCTTCAATTTAGAAATAATGGAAAAAAAAATCCTTCTAAACCTGTTTCCTTAACAGAAATAAAGTAAAACAAGTGTAGGCCCTCAAACCTGTGCTGCATTCCTTTCTCCAAAGCAAGATAATTACTCAGAAATCGTTTCTTGTGGTTTTTCATCTAATCTGTCACAGAAAGCCTGTAGTGAAGTAGCTTTTACAACCTCCCTAGGTAACTTGTCTCAGTACTTTGTTACTTTTCCATCGTTAGAAAGCTTTTTATGTAACAAAAGAGGACTGAAGCCATCTGCAGCTGTATGAAGTCATTCCAGTTTAACAATAGCCTCCAAAAATCCTGTAACCTCCCTTCATCTGGAGGAAAGCAGGAGGAAAGGTAAAACAATAGTGTTGATGTTTTGCATCAACACAACAACTGTGTTGATGTCTCTCCTAAATTTCCTGCCGTATTCCCAAAGAGAAGCTAGGCTTTTGGTACCTTGACAGCTTCCCAGTCTGCTTCTGCTGCTTTGTGAAACAGTAATAATTTTGGGGGCAGGAGTGCTATCTTTTTCCTTCTCTCAGAATCCCCAGTTAAAGAAAAAAAAAAAAGGAAAAAAAGAAGTGAATATACAGATCATGCCAGCAGAAGAAATCTTTAAAACTTGAATTTTTCTTCTCAGTAAGTATGGAGTTATAAATTGCTTGAGTAAAATACAATTAGAAATCTAGAGTGCTAAACATTCATTGTTAATTTGAGTTGCCAAAAACACAATAAAAATAATGCAGGGGTAAAAATGTATATGGGTATATGTATACCCATATATATGGGCGTAGATTTTCTACATGTTCTGGAATATTTTTGCCTATAGCAGGAGTCATCCAGTTCATGGAATCTGACACATCTTGAGACTGGGTAGGTCTGCATTTTAGAAAGGAGAGGATGGTTCAAATCCTTTCCCGTTTTGAAGCCTCTTCACAGTGTCCTGGCTTTGCTGTTAGAAATCAAACCTGAAAGCACAGATAATAATGTCAGACTGCCCTGCAAAAGGGATGGGATTGCTCTGTAGGGGAGGTGACTATATAAGATTTTGCAAGAGAAAGGAATTTGGAGTCAGTCAGTGAAGTCAAAATGTCAAGTCAGTCAAAATCCTCCGGATTCCCTTTCCATATCCTTTCCAGTGCAAACTATGGCTTCAGGTCAAAGACTGCATTTTCTTATTCTTTGTCGCTCTGGAAAATTAAGTCTTTCACCCACTTAGCCTTCTAGGAAGAGGAGGAATTGACCTAATTACTTCTTTTTTAATTACCTAGGTTTCAGATTCCCTTGGACTTTGGCAAAGGGTTTTCTGCTGAAACACTTCTGCATACCCCTGTATTGCAGGAGGGTGTGGTTTAATCCTGCACAGGGTCAGAGGAGTTTCTACAAGCATGGATTTGGTTTTTATAGGCATGCATATTTATTGTTCCTTTCTTAGGTCTGTGATGGAAGTGAACCCTCAACTGTGAGAACAAGTGAAAACAAAAATGAAACACACGATGGAACAAAAGGTAATGCCAAATGACTTTCTTCTTTATTTTTTTCTTTTTTTTTTGTAGGCATTCAACTACACAAGCTACTACATGAGTCTATATTTCAAGTAACTTTTCAGCAAAATAAATTCTAATGAGGAACCTGTTCTGAACTGCATTGTTGGGGTGTAAAATTTTAATGTGGCTGTAGATAGTGTCCTTTGAGCCATCTGAGAAACCTGGTTTATTACCAGGGATCATCTTATAATTGAGCTATCTGGGAGAGGTCTCTTCTCACAGCTTATGCTTAAATCTTTCCTGATCCTTAATTTCTCTCTTCTGGTCTATCTCTGGTATACTGTACGTAAGCTCATCTGTGCATACGAGACAATAAACCTAAATGGACTATAAACATGAAAAAACAGTGAGAACTGGCTATATATCTGCAGTTCAAATTAAAAGAAAATTTTGGGATGGAAGAAAAATGGTTGCTTACCTTCTTAAGGAAAATGGAAAGGAAATAACCATTGCCTGTGTGTAGGACTGGATTGTGTTCAATGGCGTGTAGATCACACAAGAAGGGTGCAGTACCCATGGAAGACCTCTTCCTCTCACTGCCAGGATAAAGCATTACAGAAGTCCTTAGCTGATTCTGTAGTTTCTGTTTTGAGAGCATGAATTTTGATGAAAGACTTTGATAGAGCTTTCTGCTGTTCTTCAGATCCAGTAATGAAAAGATGGCTGTCCTGCATCATCTTAGGTTTCTTCAAAGTAGAGGTTGCACTATATCTGTTATACCACCAGACCTACCACTGTAGAGATCAGGACATTTACTGGCAGCCATTTAAACTTTAAGATACTGCATTGTTATTCTGCTTTGTTTATATGTTGGGGTTTTCTATTCTTCTGGGGGGCTGAACAGCACACAGGTTTTAGGCTGAACCCTGTAGCCACTGAGAGCAGGCAGATCAAGTTCCCTACTGCAAGTTAGTTATCTGTAATTAAGCCACCAAATAAAATTCTGCTCCAGATCTAGAATACTGATCAGTAGTATTTTGGAAAAATTTTTACTTTAGGATTAGACTCGGGAAAACAGCAATGGACAATACAGGATATGCATGGAAGTTGAAGTGGGAGAGATTAATATAAACCAGTCCTGAATAGCACCAATACTGTGTGTTTTCAGAAGTGTGTATTTCCTTCCTTCCTTCTCAGCAAACCTCACTTCAGTCAGAACAGTAAAAAATTGGGAGGACTGCCAGACAGCTGGTTCAGCACAAGGGAAGGAAGATGCCTGGTGCTTGTGTCAATAAACTTCACTGCAGGATTCAGAGCTGGAAAATTACCAAGCAATTATTACAGAGTTTTTATCACATCTGGTTCTTTTTTTCCCTGTGGCCCTGATGAACCCTTCAGAAATGGGAAGTTCTGAAAGGCAAATCCCATATGCTAGCTCTTCTCAGCACAGATTGTGATGCGGATGGCAAATGCAGCCTGCTTACATCCTGATACACTTCTGCATTTGTCAACATACTGAAATGGGCTCTGCTCCCAGGATTGGAGCAGGAAGGGAAAATCAGTTCAATTTGCAGTCAAACCATGGAAGTTTGGTGGTGTTAAAAGCACTGCACCTGTTTTGGTGCTGTACTGTGATCTTTCCTCCAGAATGATGAGCAAATTAGTGTTATACAAACAGTGAATGAATTTAAGGCAAAAGCTAAACAGTGCCTGATATTTCAGAGGTACTAAATATTTATGAAATCCAAATCCAAAGATGTTATTTTAAAATGGAAAACCTCTTTGACAGAGAAGTAGTCCCAGTTTTACCTGAAAAAAGTGAACATCATCTCAGACATTATTAAAAAAGCTTAAATTGAGATGTCTTAAAACTGCTGTGGCAAACAATCTTTCTGGCCATACTCCAAAGGTGATGACTCTGTTCCTAATTTGATATTTGAATGCTGCATTCCCAAGTGCTTCTGCCAAACTGAAGATGTTAGTTGTTTGCCCTTAGAGCATGCTTGAGCTGTGTGAACCTGTGTTCACTTCTCCTTTCTTACCAGGCTGACACACCTTGTTTCTTGACCAAATAGTGTATGCAAACTCATAGAATAATACAAAACCATTACATTTTTATTCTTTTCTGCCTAATCCTGCTCAAACAGAACAGTTTAATGAGCTCCTTAGATTTTTTGTTTGTAGCTGCATATCTGAAGTTTTTTGGAAGGATGCTCACTTACTGGCTTTAAGTGCCTTTGTTTCATATAGGTATGGAGTAAGTCTACAGGAAACAAAAAGAAAATTCACAATCGTGTGTTAAGCTCTTAAAAGACATTATCAATTTAACAATCCACGATACTCACTAAAGGCCTGCAAAGCTAGCAATATGTTCAACAGATACAAAAGAAAAATGACCGTGTTGGTTGAGACCTCTCAAGAAATAAAAAAGAAAGAATAAAACAGATAAAAAATATTCATTATCTTAAATAGGGTAGCAGCAAAAATCAGTTTACTGTGAGACTGCAGTTGTCTTTCTGAACACAGGATTAGCTCCAAAGGAAGAATGATAGATAAAAACCTTTGTATAAGGGCAATTTTAAAGCATAACAATCTAGAAAATGGATGAAAGAATGGTGTGTACCATGTGTAATATGAGGGTAAAGAGCAGTGATGTTTGCTTCTCGATATGGAAACAGACTGAAATGTGGTTGTGTTTTTTAACTAAAGGGTTTATTTTTGCTTTTCATTTTACATGATAAGCAAGGAACCTATAGCCAAAGTGATAGTGTCAGTGAAATGATTAAAAAGTTTTTTATTTTCTATTTATAATCATCTATGAACTGGCATTTTAGAGAAATGCTTTGTCAGTCAAAATTATAAATTTGACCTTTCCAATTATAAATTAAGAACTATCAGCACAGCTCCATTGGAGTATACTCTAGATTCTCTAGCAAAACTAGGAAATAGCAAGGTTGACACTTGTGATGTTTCCTTGTTTTTTCCTGAAGAATTCCCATCATTTTATGTGAACTTAAAATAGCTCTGTGAACCAAGGAAAGGGTACGAAACTCATGTAAAATATGGTTTCCACATCCTCATAGGCAGTATTTACGTTTTATGTATCACATTTACATTTCTCGCATGAAATATTGCATGTAGTTGGCAGATTGGCAGAACATCAAAGCCACTTCCTCTTACAGATGCTGCCTAGTTAAGGACTGCACAACAATAGGAGCAAGGCTATACAACCAAGAGGAAACTCCCCACAACAGCAGCATTTCCAGACCTCTAAAATGTGCACACCATTACCAAGACATCTGCTTTACACAGCACCTTGGTATGACCAGAGTACTGAAATAGGAGCTACTGCGTTTTTGTTTGTTACAAACACCAGATCCCTCCTAAGCTGGTAGGAAGTATGTAGGTCACGTATAGGCCACATTAGCATGACAAAAGTCTTTGGGGGATGGGGAACTGTTTTCATTCAGTTCAGATGCGTTAAACATTTTACATGATATATATGGATACACACAGGGAGGCCAAAGATTGGAGTCAGAGGTGAATTTGACCTTGGATGTGTTTGCTTACTGAGGACTCATATGTCTCTGTACCAAAAGGAACAGCTCTAGTTTCAGGATCGGCTTAATCTTTAGCGTATGCCCTAGGTAATTTGGGATCTATGGAAAGTGAGCAGAAGCCACTCTGGAAAAAGCAAGTAGTGAGTAACACACACAACAGGCAAAAGTTGGAAATGTTTCTTAGGCTAAATTGCCTTTGATGCTTTGTATTACACTCTGTTATTTACAATATAATTTTCTTCTTGCTTCTTTCATGATATATTTTAACTTCAAACTGAAAAGCAACGGTTGATTTACTGTGAAACTGGGCAACTTCTTTTTCTAAAAGCAGAACTGCCTCTCCCTTTTGTTCCTTCTTTATTTTTTTTTAACAAAAATGTTCTAAGTTTATCTAGTGTTTGATTTCTTTAAGGAACCAAGAAAAAGAAATAAGGCCATTGTTGTGTACTTAGTCCTTCCCTGTATCATGGAAACACGCCCAAACAGTTTTGAAGAATCTAGACTTCTCAGTCTGAGGTGAGGACAGGAATGACGGAACAAAGATATGATCTGTGTCATCCCTGTTATTCCTAGATGTTAATGCTTTGGGTCATAGAGGATACATTCTCTTTTGCTTTTGAAATTTTAAGAGCAGAAATATTTGCTGATTTAGTTGCAGGATGTTACAGTCTTTGAGGCTGGAAAGTATTTGATGGCAAGAAACATCTGAAGTCAAAGCTCTTTGGCTCTGCAAGATTCTGGGAGTCTGATGTTTGTTTGAGGTGGATTGCTCTATCTTTTCCTAATGGATAAATAGGAGAAAACCCCATACTTTGGCAAAATTATTGAAGAAAGCCTAGAAAAGCTGAACCCTTGTCAGAAGCTAAATTTTCAACTGACATAAAAATTGCAGAAAACAGCGAATTTGCAAACAGAAAGTCCATCCCTTACACAGCACTTACTTCTACTTAAAACTTACTCTTGTGCACTGAATGGTGCTCACTGGTGCTGCTGCTGATTTTTAGGATTTTTTTTCTGGTGTTTTCAGGTCAAGAGTTCAATCTTGGAACAGATGAGGAGAAGAGCATGCTTGAAGTCATGCCATCTTCGGACACTGACATCAATTTGGAGATATCATTTGCAGAACAGGCAGCTAATCTCAAAGACAGCTCAGTAGGCAATATGTGCAAGGGTGGAGGTGGTGACACTCTTCTCCCGGTAGGTGTTTCCTATTTTTTCCGCTTTGTTTTTATTAGAGGTACTATTTGCCTGAAATTTATCTGATAGTGAGCGAAATAGATTTAGAAGAATTTTGCCATATTCAGCTTTGTGGAGATAGAGCTTCTCAAGATAACTAATTTTTTGGAAATAGTATTCTCAATAACATGGAAATAACTACTTTGATGCCTATTTATATCCTTGTATAATAAAATTCACTCTATATGTAAGCAATGATGAACTGGTAATATTAAGCTGGAGTAAATGGCTTAGTGGTAGTTGTACACAAACTGTGCCCTTCATTTGTTTACAGCCCTTTTTCCTGTTATCTGAGAGGAGATCCTTTATCTCTGTAATAAAAAGCTCTGTTGTCAATTAAAGAGGGTTGGTGGATGACTGTGGAAACCTGGTGCAGTTATCCAATGCAGGTAGGTGAGAGATGAAAATGAAGAACAGAATGGTCTAGGAAATCGAATGGCAGGAAATTAAGGATTAGTTTGAACTCCTAATAAAAAATGGCTCTTTCTGAATGAATCCATATAAATACAAAAGAAAATCCTCTAAGGGATTTTGTTGTTGATCCTCAGAAATCTCTTTGAGGATCTCTCCCTGCCTAACAGTTCATGAACATGCAGTTATGTATGACCTGTAAACTACTGACTGGTGTGAAAATCCTCTGGTTTGTATTGTTGTTTGTTTTTTTTCCCTAACATTGTATGCAAACATCTCTGAGTAAACACAGTTTGTGAAGTAATGTTTCACTGTTCTTCAAACACTTAATTTAGATAAGGACATGTGCAATTCTTCAAGTAGTAATTACCCGATGTATACTAGTTTAAACATTATAAACCAGACACTAATGGATACTTACAAATGGATTCTAAAGTGTTTGAGTCACGTTTCTGTAATGCAGCCTATAACAAGGAGATGAAAGCTCTAACTTCTGTATATATGTATATATGCATGATACATACATTAGCTCTTCTTCTAGCTAGGCTTGTGAAGGATTGCTCAAGAACATGGTTGTGGGATTTCTTAGTGATAAAAGGAGTGGCAAAATGATAGGAAAATGAAGGGAGTTACCTATTAAATTCTACAGTTTGTATTTATTGGTTGCACTTTGTCATTTGCAGCTATTTTTAAACAGACATGTTTGTGCAAGTCAATGAAAGCTCAAGGTGGGAAACAGCTACACATCTGCCATTTGTAAATTGTGTTTATATTTTGATATCTGCCCTTGTAGTCATATGCCATAACCACCAATCATCTGTGCTATTGCTGGGTTTGTATAGGATGAGAAAATGATTCTGGAGTATAATATATCTTTCCAAATGGAAGAAAGTCTTGTCAGCCTTCCTGCTCTGAGTCATGCACACTGCTAGTGTCAGGAACAGGCAAGAGTCTTACTTAGAAGCCTGAGGGTGGCAGATGGAGTTAGAAAGCTCAGTGAGCTGGGAAGTCCCTCTCCCTCACCTTTTCAACTAAATTCCTTATATTGATCTCTGACTGCAGCCTCTGAGCATTTAGCACAGTAGAAATGAGCTGTAATTAGGTGTCCCCCTTCCCTAAGAAGATAACCCTTTTATTATTATTTAATAATAATGGCCCATCTTCGCGAACGAAGATTTGGGGAAAGGTCTTTTTACCTTTCCAGCCTGCGCAATGGATTTTTTAGGTGAGACACAGCCTGCGCTGAACTGAGCCCACCCTTTAATCCTAAGGTTCATCTGCCGGGGCCAAGCAAGCTTGGACAATGGCAGTGAGGTCCTCAGGACGTAGGTTTGTTTAGAGTGTCCTTCTCATAGATGGATGGCCACACAGGGCTAACGACCTCCATCAGGCCAGGAGACCGGGGACTTGAACCCATGGTCGCAGCAGTGAAAGTCCTGCACGCTAAGTGCAGGGGGATTTCTCTTCCAACTGTACATGCATAGGATTGTTCATGGACAGACATTTCCACCACTGTAAATTGGAAAAGGATGCGGAATTTGGAGGAGTGGGTAGGTGGCATGACAAAGCCAGACTTTCCTTGGAGGTGCTGGGTAAAAGGACAAGAGGTAATAGACACAAGTGACTAGTGGAGAAAATTTTGTTTTGCAAAGTAAAGAAAGTCCCCGTGAGAGCATTTAACAGTGAAACAGGTACCCACAGGCGTTTTTGGGAGTTTTCAAAATTCATTTGAACAGCACAACAAACAACCCAATCAGACTTTGAATTTAGCCTTGCTTTGAGCAGGCAATTGAATTAGATGACCTCCAGAAGTCACTAGGAACCTGAGTCTTCCTATAGTTTTAAGATCGTCTGCTTTTCAACCTGTTTGAGGGATTCTCCTATGATTTAGTTAGTAACAGGAGGCTTCATGATGAAAGGTTGTGCCCTGAAGGAAGCATAGCCTTTGAGCTAAGTAATTTGTCATGACTTGGATTATTCACCCTGCTGCAAATCTCTGCTTTTAGAATTTCAGACTGCCGAAGGACAAAACAGGTACCACAAAAATTGGTGACCTGGCCCCTCAGGATATGAAGAAAGTCTATTCTTTAGCACTGATTGAATTAACTGCTCTCTATGACATACTTGGGACAGAATTCAAGCAACAAAAAGCTGTAAAAATCAAAACCAAAGGTGAGTTGGTGTTTTGTGTTCTGAACAAAATGCATCTCTTTTAATCCAGCAAAACAAATGCACCCAGTTCAGAGAATCACAGAATTTGTGTTTAGTATATGAATAGTAATATAGGTCCTGAGCAGCATTTAATTTTACATCTTAACTCAAGGCACACTCTAAATAAGTTTACTGACATAGTCTCTCCAGCTACTGCACCCATTGTTTATTGTCTAGAGTTAAAACTCAAGTCAATCCCTAAGCAGATAAGCTAAGGAGTGAAAAGGGTAAGTATCATAGTAGCATGCTCTGCAGCAAGAATTACTTCACAGAAGTTTGTATATGCTGATTTATTCCCAAAGAACTCTTTGGGAATGTGCTCTTCATGTGTATTCTTTTCCAACTTTCCTGAAGGTAGGTATTGGACTACTTTCATGGTTGAACTCAATGGTCTTAAATGTCTTTTCCAATCCAAATAATTCTGTCATTCTGTGAGTCTACCTGACTTTTGCTTTCATTGCCCTTGGTGGGAGATGCTGAGAGCCTTTGTCACCTACTTTCTTGTTCTGTCTGGCAAACTTTCCTGTGTTATGTAGGTCTTGGCCAACCAGTATTAGGCTATAATGCAGCTTTTATCCAGAATGGCATCATATTAAGTGGAAGATTTAAGCTGTAGCAGAGGATGCAACTCTGCATCAGCAACAGCTGCAACACGTCATTTTGCTCTGCAAGCGATTGGAGCCTATGCATAATCGCAGTGCTTTTCTTGGGAACACAGAAAACGTGGAAACCAATTTCAAGATGCTAGAGGTTTTCAGTGCTTTGTTTTGTTTTCATATTTTTGGCTTCTGCTAAATGCTTTACAAGAGCTTGAAATGTGTTACCAGTTAATCACAAGCCTCCTTTGGCCATAACTCCGTTGTCAAGGTTCTGTGAATGTGATAGTGCAATACCTCACTTTAAATAATTGAAAGCAACAGAGAGCATTGAGATATACAGAAAGGTACAATAGATTTTTCAGAATACACTTTTCACTTTACAGTAGTAGAAAATAGCTTTTTAAGTGCAAAAGGCATACACAGAAACATCTACAAGAACTGTATCCCTTAAATGCATTTTATTCTCGAAGAAGACAGTAGTGGTGTCATTAATAATCAGACACAAAACACTTTCTTCTCATTTATTTTGGGTCTTGATTTTAACTGCTTCTTCATACAGATTTTATTGGTTGAATTTCATTATTATCTGAATGGCAGGAATTCATGTAATGTTGAATTGATTAAGAACTTTTTTAGAAGTTAAAAAAGGTGGGCTAGACCCATGGAAATGTGTAGGAAATAGACAATGATCTGTCACTTTTTCTCCCAAGCAAATCTGCTTTTGCAATATACTATCTTCAGTGCCTTATTGCTCTACCTGACCGTCAGTCACCTCATCACCCTTGAAGTGTTCTTGGGCCAACTGATTCAAGCAGTGGTGGGTCTATTGGCTGTTCCCCTCAGTGCTTGAGTATGTAAAAGATCATGAGAATATAGTTCTTTTGGGGAATGCTGTGCTGTTCCCAGCCCTGCCTTTCTATTGACCTTCTGTAGTTTGTTTTTTACTTTTATTATTGACAAGATCTTCAAGATAATAAAGCTATGGGGTATGGATGTTGACTGTATGTATGAGTCTATTGTATTTTATAGGTAGACTTTTTATGCTCACGGAGATACAAGAACTTTTTGATTTGGCATTAAAACTGATCTTTCTTTGACATATATCACATTTCTTCAAGGGCTGACAATTTTTTTTAGTAATTGCAGCTGTTCTGTGTTCAATATTGGCATGGCATCATACCAAGCAGCAGTTTTTAACTATATGTAGTGTTATATGCTGTTTTAGAAAAATTGCACATACAGCAATTATCAGTACTTCTGACAGAGAAGTTCTATGTCAGCAGACTTTGGGTTAGTTATTACTAGTATAGCTCTCTTCTAATAGTCATTTACTTCTGGGTCATAAATACATGGGAGTCCCATTTACTTGAAGAATAAGGGTGGTTTTGCATCAAGGCTAGATTAACTGGCACTAGATTTCTTTTTTTTTTTATTTTAATTTGCATTGCCTTAGCACTATTGTAAAGGCTATTTTCTAACCGAGAATTAACTGTACTTTTGCTTTTTTAAAAAAAAACACAAAAAAATAAAACAAACCTTTGGTGAGTTGGTTATCTTGCTCTTCTGCCAGTGTTGTATAATTCAAGAACACGGAAGTTGAAAAGCTCCTATTTCAAAACCATCATAGAGCGAAGTGCTCAGAGTAACTCTGAGTGGTAATTATATTTGTCTCATTTTAGTAGCCAAGTTCTGGATATTTTACTCTTTCCATTTGCATCTTAACTATAATAACTTGCATTGAGTAATGAAGATCTGCATTGCAGGGTCATCATCACACCCATTCTGCAAAACAGAACCACGCAGATGGTTCATTTATGCAGTTTGCTTCACTGTGCTGCGGAATGTGTGGATGGCAATTTGAAGTCAAAACAGAAGACTCTCGAGAAAGAGATGAATGAATCCTTTTGGCCAGAATTCTTTGTGTAATAACTTGATTGACAAAGACATTAAAACACTTTGAACAAAAGGTCAATAGCTCTGAATGTATTGAGTAGACTTATTGCTTCAGAAATATGGGTTTATGCCATTATCACATGTACTGGAACAGATGTGGATAATGTCTCCATTTCTTTTGCTTTATTCCTCAGACTCTGGCTTGTTTGGTGTCCCACTGTCAATTTTACTGGAACAGGATCAGAAGAAGGTTCCAGGAACCAAGATCCCACTGATTTTTCAAAAGGTAAATAGGCATGAACAAGTCAACTTGTTACATGCCTGCAGATGACAAACATAACCTTTTGTCCTGGATTTATTTGCTTCCTGTAGCAGTTTTCAGTATAATACTCTATCAAAGTTATCGTAACTTTTATTTGCAACTTTACTTACTAATTCAGTAAATGTGATACTTTTCTTTGTATCAGACATATTTTGAGTCAAAGTAATACATTTAATTTTTTATTACAACTGATCTTCATGATTTAGTCAAGTTTACTAATAAGCTTGTGAAAACTAAAAATCAGTGTAGGAACCTGCTTCAGCCAAATTCCATTTCATAAAGGTGGTGTAACTTCCATCATCAGTAAGGCTGCCTCCTTCTTTTTTTTTCTTCTTTGTCTCCCAGAGGAAATACTTGAAATTCTGTAGAAATTCTCAATCCCCCAGGCTGAACATGTATTTCTAGGAAGTGGTTTTCTCCTTTCAGAAATTATTTGGACCACAAGACGGATGTTATGGGGATGCATGGGAATCATGCTGGATAACTGCATCTGGTGGTGACAGCAGCCCTTTTCCAGAAGACTTGTTGCCTTAGTACATGGGGGTATGCTTTGGCCCGTATCATCTCGTAGTAATTAGGAAGATAAAGGGAAAGATAATGGAGACCCTGGATTTACTGCCCATGCATAGCAGGTCTCATTTCATGAGAAAAAAAGAGACCACAGTGTGTGGAACTGTCCTAACACTGACAGAAACTCAGTGCTATCTCATCAATGTTTCAGTATGTTTGTGGATGTACTTGTTATTTTTTGAGAAACAGAAAACTCAAAGTAGTTTTGCATCATTCTCTGAAAATTACTACTGTGTCATTCATGCCAGAAATTACTTCCTCAGGATCATAAAAATACATTTCTGGAAAAGAGGCTATCTAGAAAATAAGAATTCAAATTGAAAAAAGTGATTGATCATGGTGCTATCCTAGCACTGTCATAAGCATAGTTCTGCAGGAAGAAAATGCTACATAAACATTAATCACTTATAGATGTGATTTGTTTTGCAAGCTGCAGATGTCATTTGGAATACAGTTTTACTCTAAATGAGAATATGAAAATAAAAAAGTTTCGCATTTCTTCTGCCTGTTCTCTACAGCACATGCTTTCCAAGAATGGGGGATTTATATAAAGTGCAAGAAAGAACATTTTTGCTCATTCTGCTTTTTAAATGTACCTTGTTTATCACTAAAATGAAAAAAAGCAAGCTAATAGGAATGCTGCTTAATTAAAAACAAAAACACACTGAATTTTTATTTCATTGAGGAATTTCAGTTAAAAATAATGACATAATTTAACCTAGGGGGTTTCTGACTGGAAAATCTGAGGGTAATAGCAATCCGTGTATCTCCATCAGAAGTTTCTGCTGACAGTAATTCAAGTCTCTGGCCTGCTAATGAAACCATGCAAAGCAGCCCTGATAGAGGTGAAGAGGGGATTTCCCATAGGCAGGAGACTGGTGGTTGCCAGTAGCCACCTCTTGGCCAAGGGGAGTGAAGGAGTTGTGTGTGAAGGAGTTGTGGTCACCAGTAATGCCACCAGACCTTGCCTCCCCCAGACGTTGTACTGATGGCAAATCACAAAACGCCCAAAGCGTCTTCGTGTTCAACACATGAGAGTGGCAGCCACTGATCTGGTGTAAACCAGATACAGTGAGAACTGGATAGGGCCAGTTAGCACTTTTTTTTAACCCTGGAAAATACACCAGCGTGACACTACTAGTGCTGTTTTCGAACTTTGTAGTTTTTTCTGTCTGATCTTTTTTATGGCATTTATCTGTTACATGAATACGGTGGTAGGTAAACCCCCTTCAATTTCTGTAACGGGAGAAAGCACAACTGTGTTGCATAATTTTTCTTATTCAAGAGCTGGCACAGGAAGGCATGTAACAAAGGCACTGCCCTAGTTAAACATCATGAGAACTATTTGCGCTAAAATGATGTCATCAGCTTTTGACGTTTACAGATTTCTTTTGTATACTCTTAAATCCATCCTTCAGTGAATGCTTTTAGGAATATCTTTTAGAGAAAAAGAATTTATGGTACCTGTTTGAAGTACTTTTACAGAATTTCTGCAAATTAGCCATGTGTAGGATTGCAAACTGTTGAGTTTGTTAGAACATCAGAATTTGCAAATCGGAGATTTCTTTAAAGCCTAGAAGTTCTTAGTTCTTCTCTAGTAAAGTCCTGAAGAAGAGTATTTGTGAGAAAATTAATACTGCATCTCTAATGTTACCTTAATTGTTTTGATTTGGAGACATTTTACAAGGGTAGTAATTGGGATTTGATTTTGAAGGCAGAGTAATTTTTGGAAAAAATTCTTCTGTCTTCAGAGAAGACTTGAAGAAGGTAAAAAGCATACAGTTTTCTTTTAATAAAATAGACAAACTCTTCTTCAGTAATACTCATAAAAAAGGTAAGAACCATATTAAAGTTTTCTTCTATAACAACTGTAATCCATTTACAAACTGTTTGTTCCTCCACTTGTTACATATCTGTTTGCACAAATGCATGCATACACATATGCATACAGAGATACAAGCGTAAAGGCTCCAATATGTCAGAACTGTCTTCCAGTAATTTTTAACTGGCATCTTCATTCATGCAGTTTTGTTTGTGCTTGACAGCTGATTGCCCAGATAGAAGAGACAACTCTGGAAACAGAAGGACTTCTTAGAATACCAGGAGTTGCAACAAGAGTAAAGGTAAAACATTGCACAGATTCTTAACATCCCCCAAAATGTATCTGTATTTTCTGATTTTATTTTGTCATACAAATATATTCTAATTTCACATTGTTATGAAAATCTTCAAAAACAGAAAGCAAAATCTCTTTACAAAGAAAACTGAGTTATATTAGCCAGAGAGCTGATGGTTTCATCCAGTATAGTCTTAGGGAAAAGACTGGTGTCCAAAATTGAAGGAGAGTTCAAGCTACATTTCAAATTCAATTGTGCCAAAATATCATTAATCCTTGGCATGAGCTTTTCAGGCCTTTGCTTTTTCCCTGAACCATCTTAATCATTTGAACAGTTCCTACACAGTCTTTCTACCCCAGGAGGAAGCTTTTCTCTGGCATTTTGAGCCTGTTTTAATAGCTAGACTTAACCTATGTTATAGGGCAAGGCAGGCAGCACGCACTGAAGAACTCTCACATTTGTTTTTATGAACAGCAATATAACTAAGTGGCTCACCAAGTGCAATCATAGAATCATAGAATCAGCTGGGTTGGAAGGGACCTCTGAGATCATCGAGTCCAACCCTTGATCCACTACCACTGTGGTTACTAGACCATGGCACTAAGTGTTAGGCACATCTGTGCACACCAACACTTGCAGAGTGAGTGCCAATTACATGCAGACTCTTCCCCAGTATTTGCCTTAATGCAGGAAACTAAGTGCACAGTATGATTCTTGCCAAGAGTCAATGTGTTAAAAAGACGGTCTGAACTGGCCTTAAATTCTAAACAGAAAGGACCATTTAAGTGGATTCAGCTGTTCAAAGACGTCTGCCAGCCTCTGTTGTGTAGAACTTGGTCCAGCAGCTTGTTCATTAGAAACAACTAAAAGAAGGGAATGTTATGGAAATTGGTTTTCTTTCTTTACCAGTAACTAAGATAGTAATTTTTTTTCAGTTTTCCTCTGTTCTTTATTTTCCACTTCTAATCAGTTCCGCAAACTGGAATGATTTCTGAGTGATTTTGTTTATTTAATTGTTTATTTGTTTATTCTTTGATTTTATTAGCTTAATATGATTTCCCAGTGAGGGGATCAGTCACTATTTGGCTTTCATTCATTTTTTTAATTGCTTCTTTAAATCAAGCAATTGTTTTCTTAGCAAATATGTTAAGTTCTTTTACTTATCCAAATAGAAAATTTTAAGAAAACCAAAGACTGATTTTTTTCTTTGTTTTCTTAAACTGGAAAAGGAAAGTATTTTCTTCATTATGTAGTTTTACACAAAGACACAGAAAAAATATTTTACTATCATGTTCTATAGATTTTAGAGTTATTATTAAAAGATGCATTGGATATACCTGTAGCTAAATACATTTACTTTAAAATCTAAGCATTGGATCACTAGGACACAGTTGAAATTTCCACTCTTACCTCTCATATAAAACAATTCATTTTATCTGTATTTTTAATACTGCATTTGCTGCAGTGATTTAGTCTGAATGTGGATGGAGGAGCTGATGAGCCTCGGGGGAGAATTTTCATGTCTGTTTCTAAAGGTTGCTTTTTTTGATGATCAGGAAATCATACCCACTTGACTTTAGACATCTGAGTTGCAATCATTGCACCTTTGAACCCCCAACATAGTCAGTGAAGACAGAAGGTCTCTCTTGAGGACACTTGAGAACATCCAACTTTTATATCAACCTAAGTGTCCACATTTTCTTTGGAAATAGATCCATTTTCCATTTTGACAAAGTTAAATTTAATAAGAATGGTATCTTAAAAATGTATCTAGTATCATCTCTCCAGTGTGCCCTTCTTTTCCAGATTAATAATTATGGCCATATTTTTCCATAGCACATACTTTGCAAAACAAGCCGATGCCTCTGTCCTCCTTTTCTGTCTAGAGTAACTGAGTCTAGAAGAAGGGAGTGACCTTTGAGAGGTGCCTCAGGGCACCTATATGGCCCTATATGGAGGCTACTTCCTGCTCTGCCAGTCTAAGAAATAAATGAAGTGGATGTGAGGCCTGGACTAATGCCTAGCAATAGACGAAGAAGGACTTGGTCTTTGCAGCGTGTTCCCATTTGTACATCTCTGAAAGCCCAGTGGTAGCACTGCCGTGGGAGCAGGGCAGGTATATGGTAATGTCTGCTGCCAACAATATTTCACCCTTTCCCAACTTTTAGGATGTACCACTGAGACTTTCAGTACTGTTTATTCTGCTGCATAACCTCATGATTTGCAGTACAGTCCCCTTCCATAGAGAGGGCACATTTGACATGTGCAGTGCTGGCAAAGCTGTATGTGCCCAGCAACATGGAGTTCCCTATAGATGGCAAGACCCTCAGCTATTCAGTCACATCTTTTTCCTATGTTTTAAAAAGAGAACCAGCCTCACCTTACTGTGTATTTTGATAGGAAACTGTGTGCCAACACATGTAATTGCCATATTTTTTTCTATGAAAATGTCCGTGCATACAGTATAGCAATACTTTTGGTAGTAGTTTCAGAATTGCTATGTATATCAGACGTGTCTTAATATTTGGTGGGAGAGGAAGTCATGACCCTTACGTACTTGAGTGTGTTATCTGTTTCTTATTGTATATTCCATATGGCCCTGAGGCAGGCCCTTGAGATTCTTCCTATATGATTTGACTGCTGCCTATTACTACATGTTTGCTTGCAGTAATTCTAATCCCCAATTTATCTTTTTGTAGCAAAAGGTCAGTGGCAGCTGAAGTTAAGTGATATTTCAGATGTCCTTTTTCCCCCCTGTTTCAAAGTATGGAAAGCATTGCTGCATGTGTGATGCATGACTTCCAGCAGCCGAGTGTTACTGGTGCTCTCTGTATCTACTGCCTTTCAGACTCTTTGCCAAGAACTGGAAGCAAAATTTTATGAAGGGACTTTCAACTGGGAAAATGTAAAGCAGCATGATGCAGCAAGTCTTTTAAAACTCTTCATACGTGAACTGCCTCAGCCACTTCTCACTGTAGAATATCTCAAAGCTTTCCAAGATGTACAGAGTGAGTAGTGTCCTTTCTGTCTCAGCTGAAAGAATTGATATCCGTGCAGATAAGTGCCTCTATGCTGTAGCAGTATTTTCACTAATAATATGTAAAACTGAGAAACAAATTGAATAACAACAATGTGAGTTCTCCTGAGAAAAGACTGGCCATATTTTTACTAATGTACAAATAACATTTTTCATGTAACAACTGTTTCAGTAGTTAACACATAAAATGAAAACACATTGCCACTTTCTGATGTTTCTGATAGTTGTTAGGAGGTATAGAAGGGTTGTAAGGAAATCGTGTATGACAGTATCAGTTTACAAACAGTGTTTGCTTCAAAAGAAAACCACAGCAAAGATAAGTAGTTCTGCAGAAAAATGTAACAAATTATAATTTATACTGTTTATGGTCTTTTATCCCTTTACAATGGGAGAAGTTAAAGCAGAACAGTCAGAACTGCTGATCATCCATGTCCCATGAGATCAGCAAGTTCCAGTGCAAATGTCCTCCTTGCCAACTGGTCACAAAGACAGCAAACATGCCAGCTGTAATTGAAAGAGACTGGCTTGGTGATAATGAATCAGGAGTGAGAATCCTCATGCATTAACTCCCCGGTCAACACAGGCATGCAAAGTTCTATTTCACTTCCCTCCAGTCAGAGCAATGGTGCATTTCTTAGAGACACTTCCACAAAATCACAGAATATTCTGAGTTGGAAGGGACCCACTAGGATCATGAAGTCCAACTCTTAGGTGAATGGCCCAAACCCATGACCTTGGCATTATTAGCACCATGCTGTAACCAACTGAGCTATTCTCAGGGTCAGACAATTCCCATGGACAGGCAGACAGATGAATATTTTTAAAAACTGTGGGCTATGTCAATCTCCCAGTTGTGAGCTGCCTTTCAATGCCTTTGGGTTGGTGGGAGTAGGGAGCTGGTGCTTTGTTGTGTTACATGTGTTGTTGATTCTGCAGTACTGAGTGGCAAGTTAAAACTGGCCAGAATGCTTTCAGATGATGCTGGCAGCAAATTACTCCAGAAGACTGTTCCATTTACTGGATAGTGATTGGAGCCAAGAGGGTTTCTGCTTCTCACTCCTCAGCTGTCTGAAGGCTTATGTGGTTTTATTTACCCAGAAATACTCAGGTGCAGGATCCAAACCACTTTCTACATTGAACCAAAGGATTCGATTCAAAACAGACACAGTACTTCATAGCCTCCCATTGTTTAAATTGTCTGCCTGTCTTGATGGTTACATGTAATAAGATTAGGTGGTAGAGAAAGAAGACATCATCTTTGTGACAGTAATCAGTGTTTTTCATGATACTGTGACTAAGTAGTGTGGTTAGAATTAAATATTTAAACAACATAATTTAAACAATTTAATTGATTAAGTAATGTAAGCAGCTAAAATTCAATTGTTATTAAGGTGAGTAGACAGAAACCCCCAATTTAAGTAATGAATTTTAATGTTTTGCAATTGTATTTTTGCTTGCTTTCCTAGGAAAATGTTGATTCTCATTGTTTTTGGAACATTGTGACATATAGTGTTTTGAACCTGAATTTAAGCCTTACTTTTAATGTATGTCTTTCTAGAGCAGGTAGATACACTGTTCTCACTACTTGATGTTTTAAATGGCTATGCCATTTGCCACTCATTTATTCAATTCCTTAATTTTTATCATGGTATAAAGTAGTCAGTAACAGTTTGGTTTTTTAATTTCATCAATGACCTTTATTATTTTTGTGGTGTCTCCCAAATTGATTTGGAATCCCAACAGGAAGCATGAGAATAGCGCTGTCGAATTTTGGAATAGCGTGATAAAACTATGTCAAGTGCAGGTACCTCTTTCTTCACTTGTTTTATGTATGGCCTGATTCATTAGGAGTCTGCTGAGAAGACTTGCCAGAGCATGTCCTCTAAAGCATGACAGGAGGAAGTTTATCACAAGTGGCAAATATGAGAGAGTTAGGGCTTCCTGCTGCTCAACACTGCCATAATGTAGGAGCTCTTCTAGGAGGTGGAGGAGCGTAGGGATGCACTCATTGTGCATCTTAGGTGAATGACGCACCACTGAGCAATTGGTAAAAGGCAGAACAATGTTAGCTTTCTTTAATTATAGCTTGCATCATTTGGTACAGCATTTACTGCTGTAGATAAGTGTTAAGCTTCTCTGCTCTTGGCTTTATCCCCACTGCCATTGCAGCTGCTGCTGCTTATGTCACTGAAGACCTGCCTTATTCCGTAGCATGTGATATTCATTCTGTGACTTGGGAGACCATGCAACTGTGAAGGCAATCAGAGAAACTGTGAAAGCAGTTTTGAATATATATTTTCATATGTTGGGGCACAGGCTCAAAAAGGGAGGAACCGTTAGCTGACTATTTCTTCTTGTAACATTGCAAAATAAAGAATCACAAGGCATCTAGAAAATATTGCCAGAAGACTGCTGAGTCATACAGCAACTGAATCCTAAAAGAACATTTGGAAATGAGTATCAGAAAACCAGAGTCTGCCAGTCCTTTTTCATACTATGACAATTAGCCATGTGTATGCATTCAGCATTTTGTAAGAGGTTTCCACTTATGCTTTTTGAAAAGTACAAAGAACAATTTCAAAATACTGAGGTTCATGTTCTTCACTGGCAGATCTTCCAACGAGGAAACAGCAGCTGCAAGCTTTGAATCTTTTGGTTCTCCTTCTACCTGAAGCAAACAGAGACACTCTGAAGGTTAGAATTGTTAATACTGTTTTCCTGCAGAAATGTTTTGTCTGTTTTTATGAGTCCACTGTTATGAATGCTGTTGTTTTTTTAACATTCTTTTTTCTTTCAGTTCTAAGTTAATACTGAAACTAGTGATTCTTTTTTGTTTTTAATATATATTTCAGAAAAAAACCCACTTAGGACCCTAATTCCTCCCAAATGACTTCTAAGAATGTGACTTGAAATTTTTCCAGGAGATTGCAGTAATAATCTCGCAGCGAGCAACCTTTTCTCTTAGAAGTTTTGCTCCTTTTTTTTTCAGCAGCACTCATTATTTCCAATGCAAAAAATAAACAGAATACTATGGATGTGAGTTTGCTTTTATGAAGTGGGTTTAGCTCTTCATTTTTATTCCCCACTTTTCGCTGTGCTGTTTGTTTCTACTCTCAATAGACTGGAAATTTACTTCCTGTTGCTATTTATAGCACATTATATGGAGTCTTTCAATTTGTGCTTTTCCTTTTGTAGCAAAGCTAATAATCTTTTTTCAGAATACGCTTACTATTAAAACTGCTACAATCAAAAACGAGTGCAGGATTTGTGTAGGATGCAAAAGATCATCTATTACAGTCAAAAACCCCCTACTAGGTCTTACTGTTCAAACAAGGCTTCCTTTTTGAGTTAGTAAAGAGGACAGTCAAGAGGGCTCCTGAGCTGAGTTACAAATATCCGGAACTGAATTAATTTAAAATTGCCTGTCATTCACAATGCTTTACTCACAAATTGTTTACCTTACAGAACTAGCCACTCCATGTTTCCATAACCATGACAGCTGGCACTATTGTGTTCACCTTCAATTTAAGAAAAGCCAACAGTAATGTCTTCACAAGCATCTGTGGGATACTACTTATGCACTTACACAGCAAGGGTTTTGAGAAAACATCCTACTGTGCAGTGCTTCAAAGTCACATGATTTACTTTTGAAAATGTTATCTACGATAATAATAAGAATGTTTTACTTCATTACTTGAAGGAAACAAAACTTGCATTACAGTCCTGTGAATAAATATATACACACTCATATTAGTGATTGTTTTTAATGTGGTTGTGTTAGGAATTAAGAGCTTTTTCAAAAAATATGTAACATCATGTTTCACTTCTATGTTCATGTTCAATTCTGCACATTTCACTTTTCATGTGCAGAGTTGAGCTGTAAGTTCTGCTCTTATTTCAGGTACTGCTTGAATTCCTCCAAAGGGTAATTGATCATCGAGACAAAAATAAAATGACGTTAAAGAATGTTGCAATGGTGATGGCCCCAAACCTTTTCACATTTCATGGGTTTGGCTCAAAGACTATTGAACAAAGCGAGTTTGTTATGGCAGCTGGAACAGCAAATGTCATGCGTTTTATGATTCAGTACCAAAAACTTCTCTGGACAGTAAGTGTATTTTTAGGTGGGGCGGGGAATGATGAATTTCAGAAACAAGTTATTTGAACAAAGAAGTAATATGGAGTTACATCCATGATTTAGAGAAAGATCAGCCCCATCCAGCTGGGTTCTTGCTTATAGGTAACTCTTACGGGAGCAAAACAAAATCATTACATCTGATGTTAAGCTCTGATGGTCCGAGTTTTAATACAGTAGATACTATATGTGAACTCAAAAATAAGTCCCTGGGGGATATTTATATTTGGTCTACCAGTATACAGTGTTGTGGGCAATTCTTTTGAGCTTAAAGATATTAGCAGGAAATATTTGAATTCATTTGCATTTTGGGCCAAACTTAATATTATATAAAACATGTTTTGATAAAACATGAAGTTGTATCATGGTCTCAAGCAAAGCTCTAAGATAGACTGAAGAAGTTGAAGCTTTGTTGTCCATTAGCAATTTGAAACAATTTTGACCTTTGCTGCATGTGAGGAAAAATAATTATCACCATTGTGCACACTAAGTGTTGACTAAATTTTGTTGGCTGAGAAAAGTAAAAACGCTGTATGAGTCCACCTCTCTTCCCCTCCACACAAATAGAGTGGTTTTAAAATCGTTTCACAGTTTTATATTATTTCAATCTGTAATTATTACTGGAAATAAATACTATTTTTTGAGTTCTACCTGATAATTTGTCCATTTACAAAGTTTTGATAACTTAATTACTTAAGAAAATTACGTAGCTGTTCCTACTTACTATCTATATTCACCTAGATTCCTAAGTTTATTGTTAACCAAGTGAGAAAACAAAACACTGAAAGACAGAAGAAGGAGAAAAAGGACAAAGCTATGAAGAAACTTCTGAAAAAGATGGCATATGACCGTGAAAAGCATGAGAAACAGGAGAAGACTCCTAATGATGTAAGGAAGCATGCATCTGAAATACTTTATTAATAAGACCATAATTTATAGTGGTGAAAAAGTGCATATGACAGAGAGGATATCTACATTTATTTAACTAAGAATTGCAATAGAGAGCAAGTTAATGTGGGTTTCATGGTTTGTGGGTTACCAACATGATGCATTTAGAGGACTGTACTGTTTTTTTGTTTGTTTTCTCAGATTTTTCAAAATATTTCTATTCTGAAAAATTATATCCCACAGGTTGTTTCAATTTGAGCATCTGAAAGAAAAATATATTAGTTCTGTATCTGCAGAGGAAATTAAGTGTTGTGACAAGACTTAGTATTACTCTATCCATGTTTAGGTTCCGTGCTGCCCAATTAAAGTCACAGCAGATCATGTGTTTACTTAAAAACTAAATATCTAGATTTCACTCTATTATATGTAATAGTATTTGGAAACAAATCTAGCTTTTAATTATTCTTCCATCTACAGAAGTTCCCCAACCACTGAACTCTTTGTCTCAATCTTTAGCTAGAACACACAACCTGCCCATCCTAAGAAACCCCAAAGGATGAAACAAATGTAAAAAGCTGATTAACTGCCTCTTATGCAGCTATTGTCCAAGTGTCTACTGCCACCTTACCCCAGTATATATGATCTACAGTTCAGAATCTCTCCATTAGGTAATTAACTTCTGCCAGACCCATCAGTGATCTCAAGGCATAAGTTTCAGCACAACACACTTCACATATTCTTTAAAATAAAAAAAAAATCCTGTGGCATTATAGTGTTAATTTCTCCTGTGGTTCAGAAAGATTTTAGTTGGACTGTTCCCACTGACATCAAAAGCTTAAAAAATACATATCATGTACATTGAAATTATTTATGATTTCAATGGGGTTAGTATTTACAATTTTTTGAAACTTTTTAGCCTACACGTTATTCCAAAGTTAGTTTAAATACACAAACAGGTAACACAAAATACGTGTATCTTGATAACATAATGAACACTTATCAGATTTGGGTGGTATGAAAATACCCCCTTGAGGGTTGGAGTCACAGTGAAGATTCTGGTGAGGTAGAGACATCTTGTGGTCACTAGTAGAAATTCAGTGCTATCAGCAGTCCGCAGCTTTTTTATCAAGCGCGTGTATGTCATACTGTTACAAAAAAAGGGTTGTCATATTCTCATAAAGGCATTTTTTTAAGCCAAAAAAAGGAAAAAAAAAGCAAATGAATATGCTGTGTTATCTCTCAAATCTGGTATGCTGCCTTTTTTTTTTTGAATGTGTAAATAGCTAGATTCTTTGAGCAACTATATCCAGAATTTGCTGGAGACTTACATTTCAGTGTTCCGACCTCATTTTGTATGCAATATTTGACACATATCTTAATGTCCAACATTAATTAATTCCCCAGGCATCACTTTGCCTTACTTTCATATCTGTCTATATGACGGAATCTGTACGCAGAATGAAGACTTACATAAAGCTCATTAAACACTGGTATTTGTTTTTCTCAGTCTAATAAGAAGAGAATTCCTTGAATTCAGTTCAGTTGAGTTATGATGAGATGACACTTAATGCTGCCATCCTGTGTTCATCGTAGAAATAACAGCAAATACACTGAAGTAGGCAAATGCTGTTGCAAGTTCAGATATTGGATTTTTTTTGTAATTCAGCGCTGTTGGTCTTCTAGAGTAAGATATGCCTTTTTAATCCACTGGGGAGTTAGTGCTGAGGTCTTTTAGAGTAAATTATGTCTTTTCAATCCACCGGAGAGTTAGGACTTAAGTCTCATGTAATACATTCTTGCTCAAATGTAAATGTAAAGTTACTATTCAATAATTTTCTTTAAGCTGTAGAATTCTGTGGGGCTTTGGTTCAAAATTAAATGGTACAATTTTTCACAAATCCTTCATACTTATTTGAAGCATTAAGTAATTTTGGGTGCCTGGGAAGATATTACTCTTAAAATCATATTAACAAATTGATAAGGCTTCATTGTGAATGACAATTTTATACATTCATTCTTTAAGGAAAATTTGTGGGGGTTTTCCCCCCCACCCCAATTTTCAATTTATACTGCTTTAATTTAAAATTGAGATGATTTTTCCTGTGCAGTTCCTGAACTGCATTTCACTATTAGATGGCAAGTGAGGCACCCAACCTTGGGGTGAATTCCTGCTCCAGTGAAAACTTTGCAACTTTTGAAAGCTAATTATCTTGTGTGCAGCTGAATAAAAGCTAAGGAAAAGTTGCTATTTTCTACCACTTGCTGTGGCACCCCACATGATTAAACATAGATGGACAGAGCTTGAGTCACTTTCATACTCTCCATAAATAACTCAGTATCTGCATTCTTAATAGCAGCTCATTTGGATAGAATTTCATCTTATCTCTGATGAGGCCTCTCTATCAATCATATTTCCCTCTTTAAGACAGAGGTTAAATAGCATTTACTGCAAACTGTAGGTGAGATCTCTGTACAGTGCTGAGAGTGGTTAATATTAGAGGGCTTGTGAGGGTTAATTGCATTTTGAGATACCTATGCATACCCATGGCTCCAAGTCAGTGTTAGGGATTTTTTCTGGTGTTGTTGGGCTGCATAATGGTCAAAAAAAGATGCCCTCAGGACTGGAAATTTACCCACTAGCTTTACCCTGATTTATACCATCTGTCATTGTATTCCTCTGTATGTTGCAATTGTTCCAAAGTAAGGAGCAGTCATGTTAACAGCACAATGCAATGCTAGTAGACTTAGCTGCTACAGGTTAGTAAAACCATTGTATCCCATAGCCCTTCTATACAAACGAGTTTGTATAACCTGTTTGAATTACACAGAAAAATGTTTCTGACTCTTGCTAAATTTGTTGCTCACTGCACTGCCAAATTATTTACTAAAAAAAATTGCTACCTGCTAAATCATTTCTCTTTGTATAGTTTTGCAGTTTTTTGTCCCAAAATAGGTGCGACATTTTGCAACTCAAAGAGAACAACTGTTTTGCGTTTTTTTCAGACTTTGCCTCCCATGTAGCAAGATCCTTTTTAAAATCAGTTTTGTTCTTCATAATGTTCATGTCCCATTCCTGCTTGGTATAATTTGCACATTTAATAATTATATATAATATTCCATCATTACTGAAAATACTGCATAGTCACTTAATTTCTCTCTTCATCTAGCCTGATAAATATTTAAGTGTGTCATACCAAATGGAATAGGAGAATCTGGAGGAGACCTACCCCAGATCCTATAGCCAGGGAGCTGCTGTTCTTTTGTGATACATAGATTCAAGTCCCTCTGACAAGAAGGAGTTTGAAAGAAGATGAGTGCCTCCCAGGTGACTGCTCTGCCTGCTGCAGACTAAACATTGTAGGCCAATATTTTCCATCAATTAAGTATGTACCTTCTTCATGTTTTTTCTTAAGAGGTTTTCTAATTCAGCCAGAGGCTACAGTGTTTTAAATCTCATCCTGAAAGAGCCTGTGGGGCAGCACAGGGAACTCGCGCACTGAATAGTGTAGGTGACCACTCTTTAGTGTATTGTTTATCATCTAAGAGGTACATGGCTTATATATTGTGATGTGGAGCCCCTAACTTGGATGTTTTGAGCTGTGCTGTGCAGAGAATAGGCCCTTCTGTGATTCTGTTCCTAGATGTTTTAGGCCACATTTTTTTTATCGCCAACTAGCACAGTGAATGGGGTAGGGGATGGTCAGGTTCTGTTCTATCTCTAGTTGGGCATGATTTTTTCTGTAAATGAAGGTGGTGAAAGTGGCAAAATGTATTCATTAGCTGAGCTAATAATGATTTTGTCTGAATAAACAAAGTAATTATTCTGTTTGATCTGTGACCATAATGTTAGAACTCTGTGGACATTTTTTAGTCTTTCTCTCATATACTCAAAGCAGGTTATTTTTTAAATAATATATAAGATGCCTGCTGTATATATTAAAAAAAAGTTATCCAGCTGAAAGTTGGAAAAACCCCATTAAAATCAACTGAGACAAAATGTTAAAGATCTGTATAAAAAATGAAAGCTAATTTAAATTTACTATGCTGAATTTGGTGAAAGACCAGCTAGGGATGTCTGTGATATCTGTTCAGCCATAAAAATTTCATTTTGCCAGGATCCCAGAAGTTTGGAAAGAGGCAAAAAATTTTTAAGTGAGAGTTAGCTTCCTAGTGGATGGCTAGAGACACTTTTTTCATCAGTGAAGGCCCTGAAGAACAGATTTGACAAATTTAGGGATAAATCTAGGGGAGATCTCATGGAGATCTCTTGCAATGTTATGAACCTTTGATTCCACGATTACTACATAGCAAATTCTCAATATGACATTTCTTAATGCTTTAGATAGAAATAGGTATTATGTCTAATATTTTAAAATCAATAAATAATAAGACTAGATATAGAAGGATTGTTCGGTTAAAATTACTTACCATAACTCCTCATTTGTATAGTAATGAGCTTTCAGCTTTCTCAGGAAGCTGTCCTGATTCTGCTCACGTTTATGCTTGTTCTATATTCATTTAACACTGATGGCTTCAGAGAAGCTATTCTAGATTCACAGGTGCCCAGACTTGTTCACTGATTATGGAAGAAGAAATGTTCAGCTTTGCAATTGAGTAAATGGAGGTGGGGGGGAGAAGAGAATGAACTCTCATAATCAACCTTGAGTACTGAGACTCTTACTTTCTTTTCCTATCAAAATAAGTACATTTGGGTAAATGATAATGTAATATGAATAGAAAAATTACCTTGAGATTTCCAGGAACAGAAATTAGGACCTTATTCACAAATAAATTATGCCTTTTGTAACTTCAAATGTCATGTACCTGCAGCTTGAACAGAAAAACTGGTCTTTGGAGCCCTCCTTCTCTGTAGCTAATATGATTGATATTCATCATCCAGGACTTGTGGATTGAAATAAAATACAAATCCATTATATAGTCAGACCTGCAGGCTGGCTAGCTGAATATATTCTAGAGAATAAAAAACAGGGAGAAGAAGCTGCAGTAGTGAATATCTATTTTAAAAAAAATGAAATTTACCAAGAGGAAAGAGGAATCACTTAAAGTATACTGACCCATGAGTACTCTGTGATTTTTTTTTTTGGGCATTTCAGGTTAAATGAAAGTGGAAAGGTTTCTTCCTGAAGTTTTAGCAGAGGGGTGGTGCAGGGCTGTTGCCTGGCTTTCATGCCTACAGCAAGATTTTTCCATATCAATCTCACATGCTTCTTATCGTACCAGAGTGTGTTCTTAATATAGCATAATTGTTACTGTTATTCATAACGTCTTTGAAAAATAATTAAGCACTACTGTTCTTTTGTTCTGAAGTTTTCCCTGTTGTTAAAAAGAGCTTTGAAAGTCTGATGTAATTTACTGAATTACTGCGTAGTTATCATATTTTTGTAGTGAAGTGTAGTAGATAGTGAAGTACAGAGCACTGTACTTAGTTACTTATTCCATACTGTACTTTGAGGAGCTCATCAAAGCCAGCTGCTAGCAGCTTTGTTCCAACACCATTATTGCTTTGCAGACTGATGTTCCTCAGGGAGTGATACGGGTGCAAGCGCCTCATCTTTCGAAAGTTTCCATGGCAATACAGCTGACAGAAGAACTGAAAGCCGGTGATATAGTAGCCAGGTTTCTCAGCCAGAAAAGGTATAAACACATTTTTGTTTTGTTTCAAGAGAAGTGTCTTTTCATTTATTATATCAAGAAATAAGTTTTAAAGTACTTCAAGTCCTGGTCAGTTCATGAATTTTTTGGCTGAATGTAGCCATCAAAATACATGCTTCAGGAATTAACTTAATGCTTCTAATGTCATTAAAGCTCATGAAGCCTTAAGGAATACATGAGTGTTGTTAGTAAAAAATCGCTGTTGAATCTGATGGGTCAGGAATAGTTTTGTAATTTTCTGGCGACAAGATAGAAGGGAACTCCAAGAAAATAAGTCTAGGAAACAAAGAAATGAGGAAAGGAGAAAGTAAATATTTTGTAAAATAATGCATTGACATATAGCAATATAATAGGCATTGGGATATAATAATGTGCAAATGTCACGCATATTAAATTATTTAAAAGGAAAGCTACATTTTAGTCATCCAAATCCATTTAGAAGGGGAGTTTTAATTAAAAATAAATGTTCATCATATATAGCTATTTAGCTAAAGCAATAGTATGGTGCACTAGATGAGAATAAGAAGCTGCTTTTTCCTAAATGCTGTTTTGAGGTTTGCATTTTTGTCAGAAAGTTATTTTCTGGCTGTGCCTTAGCATATATTACTACTATTAAACAGTGAGAACAGTAGAATCCTTTTGTGATATAGGCACTTTATTCTTCCACCATCTGTTTTTTACTTCTTTTAGTTGGTTTCTCCCACTCAACCATAAGACTTTTTCTGAAATATGGAGTGTTTGAGGGGAATACTTATTTTTTGCATCTGCAGTGGAAAAAAAAAATCAGAGGGTAAATATCAGGCTACTTGCTGATAACAATGATATTCTTTTCTAAACCCTGCAGTTTCTTCACATTTATCCTAATTTACCTTTCTGTAGAATATTACTCACTTGTAGGACTATTCATTTGCATTAGCATGCAAGGGTACTCTTGTTCGCTGACTATCAGTAAGTATACACACAAATGATTTGTGACAGGTACACTGCTGATGTTAATTAGCATAATTTTTCCCAGACACGTCTAAGTGGCTGATCTACAAGCTCTTATGCAGTATCATCACTCACTGTGCTTTGTTCCTTACAGTGGAAATGTCCAAACACTCAACAAAGAAGAGGTCTTTCTTTATGAAATAGGAGGAAATATTGGTAAGAATGGCTTCTGAAAAACTTATTTTGCTAGAATAGGATTCCTTGGCACACTGTCCATGGGCTTCACTGTGGTTGCATTTTTATTCATGTCTCTAGTTCTCCCTGACACTAAAGCAGACAGTTAACCTTGTGGAGAAGGCAGCAGAGATGTTGATATGATCGTTATACTAGTAGTAGCTTATTATCTGTCCCAGAGAAAGATGGCAGCTGAAACAGATGTTCCTGATATGTGTACATATGTGTACAGTGAAGAAGCACAAAAATGTTGGATAGAAAGGTACTTGAAGTTCATTTTATTCTTCCCTTTGTACTGAGGGATAATAAGTGAACTTACAGTCCTTCGTGCTCTGCATTTGAGCACTGCTTACAGGTTCCTTTGGGGGAAAAAATGCTCAACCAGAAAGATGACCTAGTGATAAAATTTTCCAACAGTTAGTCTTTCCTGCTCTGTCTATTCCAGGCTCTCTTGATGAAAGTAAGTAGGAAATCAGCAAGGTTAATGCCAAGGATAATTCTGAACACAGTTCTGAAATTTTCTTTTACAAATGCAAGAGGATTTTTTCATTAGGAATCAGTTTCTAATCACAGTATTTTTCATATACTCAGAAAAAAAAAAACCAAACAAAAAAACCCCAGTATTGCATTGGACATACATTTACTTTTTTCTTGTTAACTGTGACTGCTAAACTTTATTTGAAGTTATAAAATTCCATGCAGTACTTCTGTGCTCTGCAAGTTTAAATCCTGTATGTAAATTGCTACTTCTAGCATTTTTCCTTTTTACCTAATCACTGTTATAAATCAAGTTTTTGTGTGTCTGTGTCTTAACCAAAAGACTTAATTAAAAACAGCACTTCCGTATTTTCCTGCAACAGATATGTTTCAGTGTTTTTACTGAATTAGATGGTGAAAAAGAGGTTACTAAGATAGCTGGAGGCCAGATTAATGTATTATATGTCTCTTGCATATCCAGCATATATGTGCATTTTCTATGCCTTTTAAAGCAGGTTGTGATCCCAGATGTAAGAGTTTTTTAAAGCAGAGGAATATCTTGTTTATTGTACATAAGTGTAATCATTGCAGAAAGAAAGATTTTGTAACAATTCCAGTGAAACTGAAACAACATACTATTACTTTAAACATGTGACAGAAATTGTATTTCTCTTAGAGAAAATACACGGCTAGTTGCAGATTTATTTTGTTATGAAATATGTTAGAAAGCTTAGATGTTTTCTCTGTCTGAGTGGTTTACTTCCAGACAATTTAAACTTTAATCAGCCCTTACAAATCCTAGTCCTTATTAATACTCTCAGTTGAGATAAGAGAAACTTCCAGACTTTAACTTGCTGTACAGGCTTAAGTAAACCAGCTGTCCTGACCTTTGCCATTTGTCTCTCTCTGCTCGATGTGACTGACTCCTGCAGAGGAAGCCCAAAGTGAGAAGACTCGATGGGCTCATGATATGCTCACATCCGTACACTTGGGCTCATAACTGTAACATGCACAGTGCTGTGATCCTGTCCCCTAGCAGATGGAGCCACTGAAGTCTCCAGACATTTTTTGAGTACTCAGTACACACTGTAGGGCTTCAGGGTACTGAACAGGACTTCTGCCACTGCTTTGTGACTGGGACTGGCTGGACTGGATATGGCAAAGCACTGTCCTTGTGCTCTCACTGCCTGAACATGCTGCACTGTGTAGAGGAGAGAGCCCAGTTCAGTAGTGTGGGCAGTACAGGTCACATAGGTTGGTATTAAAATCCTAGAGGGACCAGTGAGACTGAGCCTGGTTGAGCAGGAAGTTTTGCCTTCTTGCGTGCCCTGCTCAGGGAATCCAAAGAGCTGGCAGAGAAACTCAGTTGCAGCATTGCACCTCTGCTTGCCTTCTGTATCAGGAGTACACGTACCGGAAACATCTGTCTGGCACATGAGCCATCTACCCCAACCGTCTGCACAGTGGAGAAGAAGAGGGGCTGTGATGTAGAGCTGCAGATGCATTAGATAATGCTTTGCCTGTAGGGGAATGGGAAGAACATGTAGATCTTGATGGATCAGCATATGCTATTTTCATCATAGCTACTATGCATAAATTAATTGCTTGTAATGCACTGAGAACAGTGTACTACTTTCCCTTCTAGGACAGAAACTATTAGAAGTACTATGCAGAACAGCATAGCAGGACCAGGATAGGGAGTAACACCTTCGTAACAAGGACAAACCTTGCACAAAGCTAGCACTTCAAGAGGGGAAAATAACTTGAAATTTTAATGGACTTCTATGCAAACATGAACCTTGTATTTACCCATGAGAGGACCAGGGCATTGCTCCTTTTTTCCTAAATCTTCACAGAGGAGGGCTTCCATCTGTATGGTCTGCGTGAAGAATCTGACCTAAAATGTGCCACAGAAGTGGCACAGCCTCTACTCTCCTTCCTTTTTCCTCCTGTCCCCCTTCTTCCTCAAGGCAGATGGGCAGGGTAAGATTACTTCTAGCTTTTAGGTGCATTGTCCTTTGTTTAATACCACAGAGAGACCTTGAAAACCTAAATGAAATAAAACAGTGGCAGGACCTTTGAAAGTTGATTCCTTTCTGTTTTGGTACTGATGTAACCACATATCTCTTACATTTCTAGGGGAACGCTGCCTTGATGATGATACCTACATGAAGGACCTATACCAGCTCAACCCAAATGCTGAGTGGGTTATAAAACCTAAGCAGAGCTAAGCTCACAACTAACAACAAAAAAACAACCTGTGGACTTACATTGTAAGGCTGAATGTTTCAAAGGGATAGTGTGTCCTTTCAGCATTCAACTGTTATTTATACAAATAGAACCTTATCCAGTTTAAAAAAAAAAAGTGATGGAAACTCAGCAGTGATAACCAGTAAATTTTCAGTTTTACTTGCAGCAAAATTTTGGAGATAGCACAGTTTTCCCATTCATATTTGAAACAAGCATAAGTACCTTAAATATTTTAATGGCACTAATCTACCTCCCATCTGGTAGTTCTTGTTGCAGAAGAATTTATTTTTCAAACAGATGTTTAACCTGTTTATATTAGAGATTTACAATCTGTTTGTGTAGACTTTTGCATTCATATAGGTCTTTTCATTGCTAGTACGATAGAGGACTAAATTGTTATCAGCACTTCTGAATTCTACAGTATTAAAAATACCTAAACCCAGTCATATGAATTTCCCAAATAAGTGTGAATTTCACAGGAGACAACTAGAACGCAATATATTTTGTCTTTGGAAGTCCTAATTTTAAAGTTTGATGAAAACTATGTAAAAACAACTGTGAAAATGCTTTCTGTGCAGGTTTTTTTGCTAGATCTTTAAAATAATTTTATTGTTATTCTGGTTGATTGTACTCTTGAGATTATTAAAAAAAAAGAAAAAAAAAGAAAGAAAGAAAAAATCATGTGGCAAGGTGAGTAATTTTTAAAGCTCACCACTCTTGGCATTGTCCATTCTGGCGTATTGTCATGCACTAGAAAGACCTTTAGGTTTTTTAGCAGTGATGTGCAGCCATGTTACATACACTGGTTTCAGGTTTTTTGGATATCTGATAGATTGAATTTTGTGAACTGCCAAAACGTTTCAATTACTAGCACAATAAAAACTTTCAGGAAGAATAAAATAACTGTGGAAGGAAACTGTAGTCTAAATTTCATAGGTAGCAAACCACCATACCTTTCTCTCAAAACCAGTGTAAGGGTCTACTGTGCAGTTCACGTAGGCTTTTTGGATCTTACCTACCATCAGCTGTATGTCTGGTCTATCCTGGATGAGGCTAGAAATTGAATTCTGATTTCCCTGATGCTGATAGATGCTGTTTAAACCACTTCCAAATTTAATAGTCCAACGGAGTACTATTGCAAATCCATTGCTTTGCAGGAAAAGACTGAAAGGTCCTCATGGAATTTAGTGATAATGAGTTATAGACTGATGTGGCTTGTTGCAGCACAAAGAGCTGTGGCCTGGAGCTCCAGAGCCCCACTCCCCCAGCAATACTTTGGGCTCATGAGCTTGTGTACTGCTTTACAATTTATTTGTAAACTAGCTCAGCTGTGCTTAAGTGCTTACACCTGCCTGCTGACTACCTGAAATAACTACTGTGAAATTATATCCTTGGAATTAAATACGTTATTTCAATGCACACACAGAATTTATATTGACCTCATAGGGAATATTCTACATACAATCAAGGACTGAATTACATTTTTTTCGTGATCAAAGATGATTAAAGGAATAAAGGACCTTTATGCTGAGCTTTAGATATGGGACCTGACTGTGTTGACAAAGTAACTACTGGAATTCTCCCTTTTACATACAAGCAGTGAAACAGAACTCTGAAAGGTCATAGAAAAATTAGACACCTGCTGATTAGCTATCCACAGCATATGAACAATTTTGGGGGCATGAGTATTTATTGTTTTTTAAAGCCAAAGTCTGTCTTCATATGAAAAAGAAGCACTGACTGATTCTGAAAAGCAGGATGAGTAGAATAGAAAATTGTTTTAATATGACTGTACTGCCCTCAATGCTCCATCTAGTTGGGTACTCCTGCATGGTATAGTGCTGTGCCACTATGGGCAAATCTACCAGGACAAATCACTTTTGTCAAAAGAACAAACCACACTCCTTGTTCTTCAAATGTAAGGACTAAGTAGAGTAGAAAAACAGCACAGTGCTTAGGTAAACCTTTATAAATCTAATGTAATAAATATAAGGGTTTTTGTCAGGTAATACAAAAATGAAGTGTGTTTTCATAGTACATTATAGTTCTGTAAAAGATTACTTGTTACTGGAACTCTAGATGTTATTTTCATCAGGAGCAAAGTGCGGATGATAGGAACAGCTATACAGTTTCAGTATAAAATTGTAACTGCCCTGTGGCTATGATCTTTTAAATAACTTTGTTTCTGGTTTAGTGCCATTATCTCTTTTTTTAATTTAAAAAGCTCTTTTATAATTAAATGTTGTTTTTTCTGACTTCTTTTCTCATTTGAATTCTTATATTTGTATGTGAAACATACCCAATTGACACCAAGCAATGGTTATTTTTTTAATTTCACACTTTACATCTTTGTAGATAGCTTGTAGCTTTGTGTATGACAAGAAACATTGATAAGTTAGAAAGAGTCCTGCAACATGAATGCCTGCTGGAAAAGGAAATAACTAGTTAGAAGTTTTGAACTTTGGTGCAATCACACTACACCTTAGCTAAATACATAATATAACAATTACTGAGTATGTGTGAAGGAACAGCAGCCTTCTCAGCATTTATCAAAAATACTGGCTCTTAATTCCTTATAATTTAAGAATTAAATTAGGGCACTGTGCTGGTTTAAAGGTAAACCAGCAGGAGAAATGAACCCAACTCTAAAGAGATTATAAATCAGAGTTACAATTTAAAAAAAAATAATACAATAAATACAATTATATGGACAAACAATTGGTTTTAACCCACAAAACCCAGATGTATAACCCAGCACCCTGGGGCACAAACAGAATGGTGTTTGCTGGCCACTGTGCTTAGCCCCACGTGGTCCCCCTGAGTCCAGAGTAAGAAGAGAGGGAAAAACCTGTTGGTGAGAGTGCTGGTCGCAGTCTGGTTGAGGGTGGTGATCACAGGCCGATCGAGAGTGGTGGTTACAGTCCAGTCATGGTTCTGGTCCTCTTCTGGATCCAATGAATGGTATTGGAAGCCCCAAGACCCCAAGATTATATACCCTCAGGGCCAGGCAGGAATGCCCAACACCTCCCCCAGGGTGGGGAGTTCCACAATGGGTGATTGTGAGCCATGGGTGTGAGGACAGGAACATCTTCCTATCTCATAGGCCTCTTAACACCCAGCTTATAGCCTGAGGGGTCAGGTGTGCTCTGGGCAGCTGCTGCAAATGATCTGTTGTTAACAGTTTCTGAGAAATGACATGGAGGGTTATACCCACACAGTGATGAACTGCTGTCAGCTGCTCTAACTAGGACAGGCACAAGGGGAAGTCCAAATCACATTCAAATAGGTTGATAAGAATCTTTTATAATTAAAAAGACAGTGCTGCATGGGTTGCTTATTGGGGTAATTTGGCAGCCCATCATCGTTTGACTGCTGACTTGGAAAACACGTACACAGGGTTTTTTTCATCCAGCTGATGGATTAATAATTTTCACACTAAGTGTGCAACTCTGTGCCTGCAGAGCAGCAGGGGTGGGGGAAAGGAAGGAGCAGAGAAGCAGGCAGTGGCCCCTCTTACCGCTGCCTGAATGTGGTGGAACACGTAAGGATGGTTTTGTGCTCAAAAAATCATCTTCTGTTGTATATTGGAGGAGGGGGGAGGGAGGGGAAGGGTCCACAATGCTTGTATGGGGTATAGATACCTTTCTTGCTCTTCCTGTTTGACTTCAAAGACTGCAGAGTTTGCACTCATTTTCCATAGCTTCCTGTACTTCCCCACCTTGTGTGAAGCACAGGCATATCCCTGGCTATTCATGGATGCAAGGAAGAAAGGTGTCATCCCAACCACCTGCCCCCTATGTGAGCAGCAGCAAGGCAGAAGGCAGCATGGTAGATTTATCTCATGTTGCAACTCAACAAGCAGCATTTGTGAGTGTACCCGTGAGACATTGAGAAGGCAGTAGGGAGCAGGAAGATTAATGTGTCTGGATGTGTTGGAAACAGTGGCTGAGTTTCCATTGAACTTTTACTATGTAGTGGCATGACTGAGATGAATTCAAGGGTAAGGAGATGCACTTTTATGCAGTGACCACCAACAAAGAAGGAAATATTTGAGAAAGGCTTGCTTGAAACTTTTTCCAGACCATTATTTCTTTGTCAAACATTTTTAAAAGCAGTGGAATGGTCCAGTAAAATACACTCTTTTCCTAAGTACTGAGATAAATTGCAGCAGCAAGTTAACTTGGCAAAAGATTGCTAAATGAATGATTTCCTCCTTTTCCATGTGCTTCTGTTTTTGAAAGGTTGCCATTCAGAACCTAATTGCTAATCTTACAGCAATGTTTATAATAATATTTTTTTATGTAGAGCAATGCTTTAAAGATCTTCAGACCGCTGTTTGTGTTTTCACACAGGCCACATCTGAGGCAGGTAAGTGCTTATCGTCCCCATTTAACAAATGGGAAAAATGTTCATAAATTACTGGCCTGCAGCTAGAAGGGGTGAAGTCAACCTGATTTGTAGAAACCAAATATCATCATCCAAAACTAGTTTTAAAAATCTACTATATTGCCAAGAACATCAGTATGGCAATGATGAATATGACTACAGGGGACTCTTTTAATAAATACAATGCTGTAATTTTTAGCTTGGTTTCCAAAGGAAATTTATCTGGGGTAATCTTGCTGCTTTGTGTGTGTCTTCCTCTAATTACTTTTGAGTCTGTTGGCAGACTCCATTTTTGGCAAATGGAATGGGAGGGAGGGAATGTCTCAAAAAATAAGCTTCTATGAGCTTCATAAAACTAGGTACTATGAGTCCTTGGTTCAATGGGAAGATGACAGCATAAGCTCCACTTTTATTTAGGTACCAGAACAGAAGCGGGAGAGACATACACATGCTCTGGCTGTGGAGGAAGACTGTGCTTAGAGCTCAAAGCCAGCCAGTGGGAAGTGGCATTGGGTATTTGGAGGCCTGAGGAAACGCTTGTGTTGCCTTCTGCTTTTTGAATTTTCTTTGCTGACGTGATGTGGGTGATTGTTGCTGAAGCTACAGTTGTCCTCCTGGGCTGGCTTTTGTGGTGCAGCTTCTCTGTAATTTCTGGTTAGTACAACTCATCTCCATCCCCTCCTTATGGACTGAGCAACTAACTGAGCACCTTACCAGCCTGAGCTGTACCCGCAGCTGATGGCATTGACACAGGTGAGGAGGTAGGTGGAAGTACCTGTCTTCTCTCTGCTTGTAGGGCTGTTGGGAATTATCTTCATCCTGGAGAATAATCAGATCTAAAACTGGACAGTATCAAAGGACAGCATTCACATGCAGGTTTTAAACTGTTGTGGGAATATAAGTTGCGATTCAGATCCTCTGTTCTGAATCATATGGAGGAGGTGGTGGTGGTTCAAAAGCCCTGCAGATATTACCACTCTGTGATAGTACCTTTTGGGATTACTGAAAGGATCCCTCATTCTCCCTGTGGCGCTGTAAAACCAATAGCCAATGCCCATTGGCATGAGAGCCTCAGTCTCTCTCTTTTCTCTGCTAAATGAGCTTTGCCCTCTGTGTTACCATTATGCCTCTGTAATGTGGTTACTCTTGAAAATGAATTGGCTCCATTCCCGTGAGCAGTCTGCTCACACGCTGTGTCACTAGATCAGGTCCTGCAGGTCAGTTAGTTCTGTGCTTCTTTCCCGAGGGATTCCCTGTGCCTTCAGAGAGGTGAAACTGCCACCTGGCTATTATGTGGGCGTGTATTTGCTGTCCGATGTCATTCGCTGCCCGTCGGGGAGAGGCGGAGGGTCAGTCCTACAGCACGCGCCTCTCTATTCCGCGTCCGAGGGCCACCTTCGGGGGGAGAAATCCCTGGAAGCTGCCACGGGCGACTGTACCTCGGTGTCCTGGCCTGACCCCGGCCTGCCGCAGCCCCGCTTAATCCCTGGTTTTTCTCCCTTGGCCACGGCGGGGCGGCGGCAGGTGGCGGTGCCGGGCCATGCTCTGCTCGGCTCCGAGCCCCGCGCCCCTGGCTGCGAGGCGAGATCGCCTCCCCCGCAAAATTCGGGCTTGCTGAACGTCGGGCCGCGAAACGGAGTATGTACTGTCTGATCATCTCTTGGCACTCTTTTTTTTTCTTTTTTTTTCCCCAATATAAAAAGTAGTAAACCACTACTTTTGGTACTCCCCAGGGGAGACCTTATCAGTTTCCATAACTACCTGAATGAAGGCAGGTGAGGGTTGGTCTCTTCTCCCAGATAACAAGCAACAGGACAAGGGGAATTGTCCAGGGGAGGTTTAGGCTGGATATCAGGAGAAATTCCTTTACTTAAAGGGTGCTTAGGCATTGGAACAGGCTGCCCAGGCAAGGGGTAGAATCACCAAGTGCTCAAAAAATGTGTAGATTTAGCAGTTGGGAGCAGGGTTTAGTGGTGAACATGGCAGTGCTGGGTTAAGGGTTTCACTCAATGATCTTAGAGGTCTTTTCCAACCTAAACTATTCTATGATACTGTACAACACTCTAACTACATATACCTCATCTATACTAGTGGTCACCCATGTATTCTTGTCTGCTTTCATGCCATCCATCCTGTCAGCTGCACTAAGAGCTCTTCCACTTCCTGAAGTCATGCATTTAAATTAATGTGTTTTTCTCATGCCTATGGCTGGACATGCAATATGTACCTGATGTATCTCTGGACACAGTGGAACTGTGAGGATAGAAAGCTTTGCATTAGCAGAGAATCACAAGCTTGCGTGGATTATTGGAGTATCCCTTGCTGATTATCAACATGCAGATGTACGACACACTCTAAATGATCCAAAATAAACAAGGGAACATGTAATTGCTTGGAAGTGTCTGAGGTTCCGGATCCTAAGCTGTGTTGGATTAGTAACTGTAATCTGGTTTCTTGCTTATTCACTTTCCCCCCTGACATGAGAAGAATTGTTTGTTTTAAATCTTGCCTTCTGATTTTTGGATTAGTTGAAATTTACGGTGTGTCTAACCTAATTTAGTTGTCTTGATTATATTCTAGTATGTTCCCACCTTGTGCTCTGTAAGTTGTAAGGCAAATGAGCTTCTGAGCCCTTATTCTGGATGTTCCTCCTCTGCTACAGTCTGCCAGAAGGTGTCTTTATTCATAACTCTCATTCAGCATGTGCAAATGGAATTTCTTCCAGCAGGAACTAGAGCCTGAGTAGGTGAAGGAGCGCTGAGACTCTTGTAAGGCTTTGCATGTCTGTGAAATATAGAGCTGAGAGGTGCCCACTTCAGTATCCCAGTCTGCCTGCTATTGGCCTCGTTCAGTGCATCATTTTGCTTTTGTGACTGCAAAATCTTAGGGTGCAGCCAGGTGACATGCATCTGGAATGCTGTTTTTGTTTAAAACACTTGATCTTGAAATAAGCATTTTTTTGTGGGCTATGATAAGACTGAAATTTTATTGTGCAATCTTGGAGTACTGGCAAAAATATCTGCTGGTGCTTTTAATATGCCATTTTGAACAGGAAAAAAAAGAGATTTTTCTTATTGTGTTTAGCAATGAGAGAGCAGACAATTCTGACACAGTTAGGAATTCAGTTGTGTTTTTGCAAAAAGTAGCTCAGGAAACATGCTATGCAAAGTCTTCTTTAATTGTTCATTTTTTTTTCTACAAAGATGGTGTATTTTTATTTTTTGTAGGTCTCTGCTGGGAGGTGATGGTGATTTTTCTTACATTTTTGTCTTAGCTAGATGGTAGAGGGAATTGTGAGAGAATTACTCTGTTCTTATTTTGGGGTTTTTTGGTTAATAAAAATCTTATTTTTAAAAGTGTTGTTAATGATAGGCCAGTATGTGAACATGAAATGGAGTACTTGAGAAGAGGATTTTTATTTATTCCAGTTCTCTCCAAGTTGAGAAAATGTGACAGCCAAGTCTGTAGACCAAGTATTTCTGTCATCCATGCAGAACTGCTTCACCACAGGTCTTCTAGGAAGAGTCAGAAGGAAATACCCACATTCCCAGCCACAGGAATTAGATGATGTTCTCCTGTAGGTGGTGTTACTGGCACTCAAGGACAGGCATGGGAATTGTGTGAGTTTGAGAGGGTTTTTTCCTTTTTCTTTTTTCTTTTTAAATTGGCTAATTTTTCTCTTTGAATGCTGTTGCTGTTGGGAATAATGAAAATATTGTGAAAGCTCAGCATAATTAGATTTTTTTCTGCGCAACCACAATGTGGGTGTTTTGGGGGTATGAATAGAATACATGGGATTGCAATATTCTGCTCTGAATTTTTTCCAAATAATTTCTAAGTTGCTTATATCAAATTCTCTTGGATCATTATAAAGAGGAATTGAGCTAGTGCAGAAATACTTGCTAAACCAGTGATACACCATTGGTAAAGCTGGGAACAATATATACTTTTTTTCTCCCAATACACTTGTGGCTGTGGCACGGTAACATCTAAAAACACTTACTTGATTCTAGGAAAAAATAATTAGTGCATTAGCTATATAACTAAACTGCATAATTAGATATGCTGATGATGACAGGACTGGTATCCCAGGTCTGCCTATTAGGTGCTGTCTCAAGTCTGTGTAGTGGTGAGACTACACAGACTTAAGGTTACAAAATAACTTCCTAAAAATTCCTTTAAGACATGCTGAGTGTGAGCAATCCTGTAATGTGCCTATTCTTTATGTGTCTCCACTCTTACTTTTAGGTAATTTTACCCCTCTTACTCTTTTAGAAAGCAGTTGGTAAAAAGATGTCTACCCTGTGTGGTGTTTCTGTCTGTGCCAGTGTGCTTCATCTACATTATGTTCGGAGGAAAAGGTCAGAAATAATATTCATCTGTGTAACCCCAGAAGGCTTAGCCGTTCCAAACAAATATGTTTTGAAGAGGAGCTGATGTTCTCAAGGAATGTTCCAAAAGGCATCCCTGAGCACAGGGAGTCTCTACATATGTGTAGGAGTGGTTGCTGCTAGAAGTGTGCAAGTATGCTGTGTTGAAGGATGATGTGCTGCTTCTCAGGCGTTGTTCAGTGAGTGTGAAGTGTTTGCCTATTTTTGGAGTGAAATGACCTCATCCATGCCATTAGCAGAATTGACAGAGTAATTAACACTATGCATTAACACTAATCAGCATGATGTCATTGGGCTTGGAAAGCTTTGATGAAGTTTGTATCTACCATCTCAGCTTGTGTGTACACACGCACTTTGACTTGCCATCTCAGCCTCTCACCACTGGTCTTTGAATCAAAGTTGGAGGTTTTCAACAAAATGTGTAGGCAGTAAAAACAACTGCATTTGGCTAGATTGAAGGTCTCTTTAGTTTTATTACCTGCCTATTTCTGATGGTAGTCAATGGTAGATGCTTAAGGAAGGATCAAAGCACAGAACAAGCACATAGTTGTAGTTCCCTAGTATGCTTTCCCAATAAGCTTGTCATTTACATCTGATGTTCTTGCGTTCAGTAGCCATTACAGAGTCACAGAATATCCTGAGTTGGAAGGGACTCACTAGGATCATCAAAGTCCAACTCATGGCCCTGCATGGGACAGCCCCAGGAATCACACCACGTGCCTGAGGTTTACTGAGGTAATGAGGCTTAATGAGGTTTACTTCCTCTATTTTTCTTAATCGCTTTTGAACCCCTATAAACTCATGGCATTCACTACATCCTATGGGAGCAAGTTTCACAGTGTAACTGTGTGTTGTCCCTTTGCAAGGGACTTTGCTGAGTTAACAACCCTACATGTTTACCTTTGCTATGCTACTTATGGTGTACTTTCAGGTTGTCCCCTCCTCTGGTCAAAGAGACCGTCTTGTGTGTGGAAGCCATTGCAGAACACTGGTCGTCTTTGTTGCCCTTCTTGAACTTATTCTGCTCTGTTATTCTTCTCAGGTTAGGGGAAATCAGAAACATACCTTGCACTCCTATCTTACCAGGAGGTGCAATGATCTGTATGGTGATACAGTAATTTTGTTGTTCTCTGTAGCTTTGCCATGGTTTAACCCCAGCCAGCAGCCAAGCCCCAGGCCCACTCACTTCCCCACCAGCAGAATCCAGTAGAGAATTGCAAAGGGGAAAAGCTGGAAAACTCATGGTTTGAGATAAAGGCAGTTTAATAGGGAAAGCAAAAGCCGCACAAACAAGCAAAGCAAAACAAAGATATAATTCACTTCTTCCCATGGGCAGGCAGGTGTTCAGCCCTCCCCAGGAGAGCAGGGCCTCATCACGTGTAAGGCTTATTTGGGAAGATAAACACCATCATTCCAAATGTCCCCTCCCCCTTCTTTCTTCCCCTCACTTTACATACTGAGCATGATGTCATATGGTATGGGATATCCCTTTGGTCAGTTTGGGTCACCTGTCCTGGCTGTGTCTCCTCCCAGCTTCCAATTGCACTCTCAGTTTCTCTGCCAGTGCGGCAGTATGAGAAGCAGAAAAGGCCTTGGTCTGTGTAAACAGTGCTCAGCAATAACAAAAATATCTCTGTATCATCAACCCTGTGTGCAGTACAAATCCAAAACATAGCTCCATACTAGGCACTAAGAAGAAAATTAATTCTACCCCAGCCAAAACCAGCACAACCTTGATGATTTCTGGTACTTGTTTGGGGTTTTAGGCTATTTTAAATCACTGAGTTGAACATTTTCATAGTTTTTAATGCAGTGATCTTTCATTTCTAGTGGTAGGCAGTTCAAATTCAATCACTGTGAATGCAGTATGGGACTTTTTCTTATTTTCTCAGTTGCTGTATACTCAACACTGAATTTCATCTTCCATTTTTTCACTAGTCAGTCATGAGGTTACCAGTATCATGAGGTCTGTCTGGAGCTCTCTGCAGTTTGTTTCTTTAAAGCCTTCAATAATTCAGTATCAGTAACCTACCTTATCACTTCTTTGAGATCACTTGAGATCAAGTGTATGTTGAACAGCATGAGCTCAAGTGCAACACTATGACCTGCCTGCAGTGAGGCAGTTCCTAGCTTTTCTTTCTTATCTTTTAAACTTTTTTATCCATTTGAGTACCATTTTTTTCCTTTTTTTTCCCCTTGCAACTTAATCAAGAAATGTGATGTTTATTTTTATTTTATGGGTCTTCATTATGCACATGCTTATAAACTTCCTCAAAAAATCCAATAGGTTCAAGAGTCATGACTTTGTAAAAGAATGGTGTTATTTTCGGTAAGGGGTAAAAGACCTTTCCCAAAATCTTCGTTCGCTAAGACTGGCCATGCATACATACTACAGTTAACAATTTGGCTGTGTCATACTTGAGCTCTGTTTAATTTGTGGGTAAAGACCATCTGGTGCTGGTAACTAGCCAGTGTTAATTTTCTCTGTGTTAATTTTGTATTACAAAATTTTACTGAAATTCAGTTTGAGATAATTCCTCTGCAGTTACTCCTGTAAATCCTAAAGAGATAATATAGAATCACAGAATGGCTTGGGTTGGAAGGGACCTTAAAGATCATCTAGTTCCAACCCTCCTGCCGAAGGCAGGGATACCATTCTTTAGACCAGGTTGCTCAGACCACCATCCAATCTGAGCTTAAACACTTCCAGGGATGGGGCATCTACAGCTTCTCTGGTCAACTTGTTCCAGGCTTCACTACCCTCTGAGTAAAGAATTTCTTCCTAACATCTATTCTAAACCTGCCCACTTTCCACGTAAAACTGTTAGCCCTTGTCCTATCACACTATCTGTGCATATAAAGAGTTCCTCTCCCTCATTTTTATAAGCCCCCTTAAGGTACTGGAAGGCTGCTATGAGGTCTCCCCAGAGCCTTCTCTTCTTCAGGTGGAACAACCTCAGCTATCTCAGCCTTTCTTCGTAAGGGCTCCAACCCTTTGATTATCTTGCTGGCCCTCCTCTGGACCTCACTCTGACAGGTCTGTCCTTCTTATGCTGAGGACCCCAGAGCTGGATGCAGCACTCCAAGTGGGGTCTCACAAGAATAAAGGGGCATAATCACCTCCCTTGACCTGCTGGCCATGCTGCTTTTGATGCAGCCCAGGATGTGGTTGGCCTTCTGATCTGTGAGCACACAGTGTTGCAGATGATGCAACAGTGTAAAATATAGATGCAGAGAATTTAGTTTTTCTGTTGTGATCTCTTCTTTGGTCACTCCATTTATGCATTAATTAATGGCCCTACCGCCTACTCCTGAGAAAAGAGTAACTGCTTTTATGCCTGTTTAGCAGGTTGTTCCTCAAAAGCCCTTTTTGCTGCTCACCATAATCTTTCATAAAATATGACAGTGGGGGATCTGGGGGGGTGGAGTTGGTTTGATTTTTTTTTTAGAGTGTATTTCCTAGATGAACGTCTTTGTCAAAGAATTAGTTCTTTCTTTGTTAGAATGATCGAATAACAAAATGTTAAATATTAATTTAGTGAGCCTTCACTATAGTGTTCTTGCCACCTGCAAACACTTTAACTGTTGACTTATATCTTTGGGATTTATTTTTTTTAAATACCTGCTTTTTTCTTCTTTTTTTTTAGTCTTGCTTAAAGAAAACTCAACTGTATGCAATAGAAGATGGTACTGCTGCTGCTCCTGCAGCTTAGTGTATCAGGGGCATGGCAGAATGAATCTTTCCAGTGTTTGGAACCAGATCCTGCACATTCCTCAGAACGAAGTCAGGAATTGCTTTGCCTCTTGTGCATTTTCTGAATAATTGCTTTGCAAGGCAATTATTTGTGTGTTTAAATGTGTAGCTTCATATCTTACACAGCATATATACATAGGGATAGTTGGCATTCTTCTCTGTTCAGCTTGCATCCTCTCTGACCTCCAAGCCTCTTTCAGTATGTCTCTTGCTGTGGTACTCATGGCTGGTCCCTAGTACCACATTCTTTGTCTCTGCTAGAACTTGGGCCCAATGGGAATCTGTGTTTCTCATAGGGAATCTGGGTTTTTTTGTGCATGCATGTCTCACTCCCTTGTGTATAGAATTTTTATTTTTATTGCTCTGCAGCCTATCGCTCCCTACTTCCAGGTGTTCAATATACCTATCATAGTAATATTCTTAATCAAATCCATGAATGTGTGCATGCACATGAATAGTCATCTTCTAGTCATCTTTATAGAGTGCATCTCTTTTATCCCCGGGTTCCTCTCATCTTGGTCAAAGAGACTGGTTTTTTTATCTGTGTGCACATGTCACTTGGCCACAGGGTGGACAATTATATGTGTGGCAGTCATGCAAATGTCTGGGAAACATTTTATCTCTCGATGGACTTCCATCATTATTTCCTTTTATGTGATGTCCAGCAGATCTATTCAGTTTCTTCCTTTCCTTCACCATATTGTGTCTGTGGCTTATTCATGGTGGGGTTAGCATTCAGCTGAAGAACACTATTCAAGCACCTCAAGTCGACTCTCAGTTTCTAGCACTTGGGTAGGCACAGAGCTGCTGTGACACACAAGCTGCTGCCTGTCTAAATTTTTTGGTCCTGGACAAGTTGAGCCAGGGAGTTTGCTGGTGCTGACACTGTTGGATTGCCCTGGATTGCACAAACTTTGTGCCTAGCCCAGCCTCAGCAGAGTACTGAGGCCCTTGAGGAATCACTGTTACTTTTTGCCTTTGAGCTGTGCCTCAGCTGCTTTTCACTCTTCTGCAGTGTACAGGGTATGTGTTTTGAGGCTGCTGCTATGATTGGCATTTTGGATATTGTTTATAGGATCAGCGGTGTTGGCCTATTCCTTTGCACTATTATAGTATGTAGAACACAGTGAAGGGAGTTAAAGAGGGTCCAGATCCCTGTGGAGTTTGCCTTTGAGTGCAAATGCTTCTGCTACTACTAAAAATATATATGTGTAAATTTTGCTTCAGCCACATCAGTGCAACTCTAAGAACCTTCTATACACCTTCCCTGTACTGTGCTACTCAAAAGGATTGGATTGCCACATGTGGGCAGCTCTGCTTTTCTTGCCTTTTAACTATTCTTCTTTTAGGCTTTGCTGCCAGTCTATTGGGTTCCTTGCTGGAGTAGCTCCCACTTCACAAAAGCACATTAATTCTCTCATGGAATTCAGGTAAAGAGAAAGTGTCTGGGGCTCTGGCACCACAACAGCCTGACAGTTTAATGTCATAATGTGCTTTGGTAAACCAAGGCAGAATCTGTGCTTTGTGGATAGCATTTTATAACCATTTATAATGGCTAGCAAAGTAATTTTTTTTTGTTTTCATCTGCTTCCCCAAATTGTGCAAACAGTTATGGTGACTAGAGATGGAGGTTTTTCTGATTTAAAGGCTATGTTGGAAGTGCCAGTGCAAGTTTTGAAGCGCTCGTTCCTTTCTCTTTGGTTCACATTCAGAACTGTAGGTCACATTTGAAAGCACAGAAAACCTTCCCACCATCCCTCCCCCCACCAAGAGCTTGCCCCAAGGGCTCCCTCTTAAGAACCAAATGAGCAAGACTGAAGTGAACACCTGTTTTCTGGCTACTTTTTAAGAAAAGCGAGTGTCTCTGGAGAGTCAGTATTGTGCCCAGGAGGGCTTAGACTGTGTCCCTCCAGGGCACATGTGTTTTGATGGGGTACTTCAGAGCAACATTTCAGAAACTGAGTCTCATTGGACTGTTTTCTTTCTTGTCAAGGTTTTGCTCTGACATTGGCCTACTGCTTCTTCATAATTTAATTATCAATTAGTACTTAAAAAAAAAAGAGTTAATCTTGATGGAATGCAACATTTTCTCTTCTTGGACTGTTTGAAACCTAATTTTGTATTTATGTCTCTCCAATTTAGAAACAGCTTATTTTCTTTCCCACGATTCTGTTTTCTCTCTTTCTCTTCCTTCCACCCCTTTTGTTGTCTTCCAGTTCATCCATGCTGTTCCAGCATTCCAGTGGCATGGCAGCCACATCATGTGAAAAGAAGAGGGGCAGCTGTTTTGTCTCCACAGCTAAGCTGCTGCAAATATTCCATGGATTCAGAGACTGCAAAACACCAACAGTCCTCTACCTTTAAGCTTTGTCTCTTCATTCTCTTAAATAAATGATCATTCAAAGACCTGCTTAGAAATGTTAAACAACTGCTGTAATTGCACAGTCTTTTTAATCTGTCTCACACTTCCCACAAATGCCATTCATTTCTGAATGAAACAGCATAGGTACAAATGATCTGTTCTTGAGCTATTAATTTATTTTTCCTCTGACCTTCTGTACCACTTTTAAGTGGTACAGTGCCAGGAATGCCTTGGCTCACCTCACTTTAGTGCAGCTTTTATCTGCTTTTGGCTTCATTTACTTTAATTGGTCCCCTATTAATGCACCGCCTGTCTACCCTCTGGCAAGGGCGTATGAGAACAAGGAAATGGTAGTTTTTAGAGTTGGGTACAAATCCTGCTCTCGGAAGTTATGGTAGTGGCCAGGTCTCCAATACTGATCCCTAATTTCCCCCCCTGGTTTAGTGTAGAGCTCTGGTTTAGCTAGGAGTTGTGCAGCAATTTCAGAAGACTGAGGGCAATTTGATGCAAAGTTCAAAGAGAACTATTAAATCTATTTCTAAAGTAGAAATCTCTGCAAATTTACCCTAATATAGGAATTCCTAGTGTCTCCTCTCCCAAGAATAAATTGTTTTTACTCCCCTTCAGACTGTCCTTAGAGTGTAGCTAGCTGTCTCTGAAAAAAACGAACCAGAAAAAAACTGACTAATCTTCTATCAGAAGAACAGAAAACATGAAGTAAGCAGAATTATTCAACCTAGTTGTTTCTGGGGTCTCAGTGAAGTTTATTAAGGAACAGAAAGGTCGGTTCCAACTTTTATGGGCCAGATTTTCTTGAGAATTTAGTATTTTATGAGCTGTCTTCTTTATACTGGATATGCCACACTGGAAACTTGGTTCTGAGTGTGTGATTCATTCCTGTTTTCCCCAAAAGCATGATCTCTCACGCTTACTAAACAGTGACACCTAAACAGTGAGAGACCAGCGGGCGAGTAGTCAATTAATTATTTTTTGTAGCAATGAACTTATAATAATGGCAGCTTTGGGGGCAGTTTCTCTCTCCTTGCATTTAGTAAATTACTTGGCATAATTTGCTATAACATTTTCACAAAAAAAGTTTAAATTTTATATTAATTTGCTTTTATAGTTGGCTCATGGAAAATGTTAAATGTTTCTGTTTTGTGTTGCATTGGAGTGTCTTCGGGAGCTGCAGGAAACTAACTGGTCAAGCAATTTCTGAACATAGACACTTGAGCACATTTTTAAACAGTTACTTTTTCAAAATTTCTCTGTCCTTATCTCTAAAGCTTCCTTTTCATGTTTGGAGTTCACATTCTAGCAAAATCTATTAAAAGCAAATAAAAAACAAACCACCCACCTGTATTGATCAAATATCATCAGTACCCTGCAGTCCAGAAGTGTGCACTTTGAATAGCCTGCATCGCAGAGTGAGTTTCTTGTTTTCTTTGCTTGGCATAGTAGAAAATGAGATTACGTCTCAGTTCTGTAGGTCTGAAAAAGATTTATGCTGTGAAATGTAATCCAAAATGAAGCATACTCATTCCATGTTTTATTATATGGGCAGAAAGGAATGTTCAGTGAAACTGAACACTGCGAAATCAATATCAATCAACATCAGAATTTGAATATTTATATAAATAATAAGGCACCGACGATGTAGCAAATGAGGGCAAATTTAAACTATCTTATTACATGGTTTGGACTAAATGTTAGTTTGTTCAGCTGAAAGTGACAGCCTGACATTGCATCTTGTTTTCTTCAAGCTGAATGAGATTGCCTCTTCAGAGAGACATGTAGAAGTTGGAGGTTGGTGTACTTCGTCCTGTTGAGAAGAGGTCCTTCTAGCTCCCTCTGAGCCTCACAGAGATATAGGGTGACCCAGACTGGCAAAAAAAACTAAGAAGGAAGTGGTTTCGGATAAAAGCTTTGGGGGTAATGAAAACGGCTGCGAAAGTGGGTATATTTTTCATCTGTTTTTATAAAATCTCCTGTGTTATACATATGCCCCAGTGGGAATAATCCTTTTCCTGGGAGACTAAGACCTTTGTACATAATTTCCATAGCTTAGGAAAAAGTGGAAGTGAGGCCAGTCTGTGGGAGAGTCTGCTGTGTGTGCTGTGTTGAAGCTTCAGAAGAGAGCTCCTTCTGCTTACTCAGCCGGTATGGGCCTGTAAGAATTGATAGATGCAGGTTAACCAAGATAGCCATGAACCATAGCTACAGTGTGAAAGAAAGATTTATTCCATTATTTGCTGGCAGACAGGGACATTACCCTGCAAGGTAGCAGCAGGCTGAACAACATGTGCGGGGGCCGTTCCTGGGCTCTAGGTAACAACAGCCATGGCACATGCACATTACCTCAAGGCTGTGTTCTCTGTGCTTTTATGGTCTCCCTCTCTCCCAGCAGGGGCCTCAAGAATGTCTGTAAGAAAGTGTTATCTCTACACAGGAATCCTACTTCTCAAAACAGGCAGAGGATAAACATCAGTATATGTAATAAGTGGGATTTTCCCACACTGATCTTTTCCAGGCCTAACATTCTCAGCTGCAAAAGTCTCTTGAGTGAAATCTACTGCCTCCTTGCCAAATCTTCCACTTTTAACCCTTTCCTCCCAACAGGGCCATTCTGCAGTTGCCAGAGGCACTACTGAGTCGGGTCATCCATGAGGACCCATGAGTCCCTTGTCAACCTTTTGCACTATCCTTAAACCTAACATGAGTATGTCAGTGACTGCCTCCTATGTCTGTCTGTAGATGAAGCCTGATTGAAAGTGACAGTTCCTGTGTCCTAATGAGCTGCTGATGCCTCACAGTCCAAGAGGCTGATAGAAATTTATAAACTATATTGGCAGTGATGTCAGGGGAAGACTAGACCCGTTAGAGTAACGCAACCTAGGTACAGTTGCGGTCCTTGTAGGGCTCTTGAGCTGCTTGCTACCAAGCTCTCAAGGTTATGGTAGAGAGAGAACCAGCATATATTACTCAGTACATTATAGGACTTGCAGCTTAGGGAAAAACATTTTGCTCTCAACTCCCTTCCCCCACCAGTGGTGGAGCAGTGACTTAGAGGGAAAATCATTCAAGCTCTCAAAAAAAAAAAAAAAGAAAGTATCTTGTAACAACATGATCAGTCTGTTCTTCTACAGACAATAGCAGCAATATACATGAAAGAAGGGAGATTTATGAAATGCACACTGTATAGAGCTTTGTTGCATATTAGTAACACTTTCCAGATTTTCATCATTAGACTGGATCAAGCAGCAATAATACAGAGGATGCCATCAATAACATCCTTTCTACCAGTAACATGGTGTCGTGGTTTAATGACAACGTGTTTGGCAGGTGAGACCTCTAATGAGATGAGCCTTCCTTTTTTTTTTTCTTTTATTTTCCTTCCCCCCATACAGATGGGTGAAAAAATTATGAGAAGTCTGAATGAAGAAAGAAAAATAATAATTTTAATAAAAGTGGAAAGAAACAACAACAAAAATCCCCAGCAATAGCAGAAAATATTACCTAGCTATCCACCACCCCTTCTCCCGCCCCCTAGGTTAAAACAAAACCTGATAGAGTATTTCATCCAAAAAAGAGGCCTATGCCACTGGGACTGTAGTGTGGCTTCCAGGTAGTGTGGATTTCGACGTAGCAAAACCATGTGGAGTGACAATGGTGGGGCCAGGATGACCTGGACCACGTGGTGGCAGTGCTTTGTTGCTTTGTGCAGCTTCAGAAAGAGAAATTCCCAAGGTATCAGTGGTGACTCGTTGTGCCAGAATGACTCAGCTGGGGCCAGGCGATCTCAATCTGATGTGAAAGATGGCTGCGGCTGAGGCAGCAAAACAGGTGCACCTGAGGCAGGTCGGTCCCCAGGCAAGAGGCTTCAAAAGCCCTCAGTGCTCCAGTGCGCAAAGGAAACCAGGTACCCAGAAACCAGAGTTTTGGTGCGTGCCTGTTTTTATTTCCTGTCTCCCAAGTTCTTGGGATGCTTCCCTTCAGGGACCCACCTTTCCATCAGGTTGTGAGATACTGGACACAGTCTTTCTCTGATCCAGCTCAGACAAGGGCGGAGGCGGTTCCCCACACTCCAAATTACTTGTTGGTATGAAAAAATTCACTAAAAATCTTTTCCATTTAACTAAAACTACAACACATGGTCTTGCTGCAATTGCACTTCAGGGTGGATTGAATTGAAGATTTCTTGTCATGAAAAAGAGCTGAAATGCAGATTGATACCCAAAACCTCTTTCTGCAAAAATTCCCAGACATTAGCTTGCTTAGAAATGAATACAAAAGAGTTAGCATGCTACATTTATTCAGGTTTTTAAAATTTCCCTCATGAATACAATATTTGCCAATGTCTGCCAACTCTGCACCTTTCAGCTCCTTACAAAAGAAAAGATGGAAAGTAAGAAAAAAAATTCTATTCATGTATTTGGAACTCATCCACACAAGGATTTACTGTTTCTTTAAAGAGATGAAAACTGTGCTAGCCTTTAATTCTGCATCTGAGATGTCCTGACTTGCAGCAGGGAACAGAGAAGCTGTATAGTTCCGATGTTTTGTTAATATGGATGTTCCCACCTGATGCCACTGAGCACCAGAAAATCAACCATGAAACATCTTAAATAAGGAGTGTCAGTAAAGGATATTTCTGATATGATATTAAGTGGAATTAGATTTAAAAGTATACTGTAAGTCAAAGCCATTGAGGAGGTCCTACAGCATTCAGATTGCTTGCCTTTTCTTCTTGATGAAGTTGATGCTATCCTGTTATTCTCTATGGGTGTGGACTCATAGTGAACTTCATAAAAACCCTTGCTTTCAGCTAATGATCTGGTATGTTTATGCTACGAGACTGAAGTGAAGCAGATAACCCTATTTGCTGCTTTATGTGTTAATTCTATTTTAGCAACGAAAAATGCGATATATAAAGACTTCTAGTAGCATCTGGCAGTTTCCAAAAATTGGGTAGGGAAACAGTTGGAGAAGAGTATAATCATATTATTTGTACATCTGGAGCATTTAATCTTTTTTTGCTCCACAAAAGTGTTCCCGTGTTTCTTCACGTGTCACATAGATATTTCTATAGCTAGAAATATGAAGTATACTGAAGTGAGTTTTATTTCAGTAATGTCTGACCACTGTGATTTTTCTTACTTAGTGTTTGTCTCCTCTCCCTGTTATGAGATAGCAGGCACTTATAATGCAACCCTCTTCACAGTATCTTTATATAACTTCAGGGTAAGATGGCATGAAGTTTTGTCTTCTGACCACCATTCAAATGACGTTTTCAATGTATTAAAAAGAAAATTATTTTCACCTGCTCAAAGTAATTTATAGATCAAAAAGTATTAAAATGTATATAAGAAGCATTGAGAAGATGAGAAGATACTGCTTACAGATTACTTGCTAGTTTGTTTTCTGCTGTCGAAAGAGATGGATCTTACTTGTTTTTTGAAAATGCATTTATATCACTTTTAGCAGCAGCAATAAAAAAGCCACTGCTTGTTACTACCTAGTCAAGCAAAACAATTTTCTTCCTCATTAGAAAATAGTTTAGTTCTCTTTTACTTAAAATAACTGCATGTGAGGACTAACGAATTGCTCAAAACTTTCACTCCTGCACATATATAATCCAGCAAATAGTTTATTTGCCACTATTATTTTCTTGGTTCTAAGTAGCCCTTCCACTGGGCTTGTGAGTATATTTTGGCAGTCTGTTTGCAGAAATATTGGAGAAATATAGCTAATATGACAATATTAATGCAAACTGACATGCACAGAAATTTACATCAGAAAAATTAAACAGGGGACCTTGCTGTGGCATTATATGGCAAGAAAATCCATCTTTCCAACTTTGGCTGAATTTGCAAAGTGTGAATTGTGATTACAGTTGGCTGACTTAGTCTCCAAAACGGGGCAACTCAGAAGGACTTGGCCTTTTAGGAGAGTGGGACTCAGATGACTGTGTTTTGTTTGCTGTTTGTTAATTTGCACTTCTTGCTGTGCCACAAGCTGGGCATCTAGAGATAGTCACAATCATTAGCTGTTTATGAAAAGCTTTACCCAGTCTTGGATCCATGAATAAAACCAATGTAGATGTGCTGCATTTTGTTTCTTTTGTGACAGAAATATCAATGGTTTTGATGCTGAAAGATCAGTCTTCTCCATAATATGCTGGAATAGAGAGGTTTAATGTACCTGAAACACCTAGCCACTTTTATGTCTGCCCAATTCCTAAGCAAGCAAGACAGCTTTCCAAGCAATCAATCCAGGAGACTTTTCTGGAGTCCCAGCCTGTGGGAAAGGACAGAAGTGTGCCAGTGGTGGCACCAGTACAGGCTCTCCAGAGGGTAGGTCAGTGGAGGGACCTGTTGCCTTTCTTCCCCTCACACTGGTACCACTCAGTTACAAACTAGAAGCAAATAGCCTGGTCCTGAGCATCCGTGGAAAGGACAAAATGAAGTTTCAATCACATCTTGTTTGTTGTGGCCTCGTCTTCGTAGCAGCGCACTTGTAGAAGTGCCAGCATTTTGCCTGGCCGCTTGCTCCAAGTTCGAGCAACTTGAGAGAGGCAGATAGATAATGCTCACATTCTGTATATCAGACATAAGATAAATTACCTTCTCCTTCTGAAAGGGATAAATAATGTTTGACTTTTTCTTAATAAGAGGGGGAGAATGGTCTAGCAACCTCCCCTGTCAGGGGAGAAGAAACCAGATTGCACTTCTTTGCAGGTGGGCAAGATCCAAGCCATGCAGTGCCCGACTGCACAGTTCCATCCTAATCCAGCCTCTGATGCTTCCTGAGAAAGAAGCACTGTGATAATTTTAACATGGGCTGTACATGCAACTAAATACACCTTAGTCAGTTGGCATTACTTTAAACAAGCTCTTAGAACTAAATAAGGGGGATTGAATAGGGTGTCTGATAGTAAACTGCAAGAGGACAATTTAGAAAGGCAGTAAAACAATGGTTGCTACTGACTGGAGTCTTTCCATCAGTGAATAAATTCCAATATATTTTCCTCTTCTGATTCTATAGTGTTTCCTCTAATTGCATCATTGCCTTGGAGGGACAGTAGTTCATCAGCTCATTCAAATTCAGTCTGGAGACCATGTGACAAAATATTGTTTTCCTTACAGTGAAAGAAGCCAACTAGAAAAAACCACCAGTTCCTTAATGCATTGCTCATTACCCATGAAGAGAATGATTTTAGCTGTATTGCTGCAATGGTTGATACTGCATGCCCTTGTCACATTAAATGGGCTTCAAGGCAGGGGAGTGAGTGATGAATATTTATTCTGTTTATTACTTTGAAATAGCACTAACCATAAGCAGATCAGCAAGAGACAGACTGACAATGTGTGTATCTCTAACTGCTGTGACAAATGAAGAACATGCACCATTGCTAAATAAGTTTGCTCTTGTTCGTTGCTGTAGACATGGATATCTGGTTTTGAGGGAAGGCACATGGGGAAAGAAAGGGGTTGAACTGGATTTAATTTATTTTGTTTTTTAAGCTGACATCACTATGTACTGTGCAAGTGCAAGAGGATTTTCAGTATATATAGGCCTTCTTTAGAGACGTGGTTGGCAGCTGTTTTCCCCCACGGAGGGGGGGAATGTGAGGTTATATTTAATTTTTGTGTCATACGAGGTTACATTTTCGAGATGTCCATGTGCTTGAAGAGCCTGTGCAGCTGATGACAGTATGGTAATCACAGTGTTGGCAGCAGTCCAGAAGAAAGAAACAGTACACACCCCTGCCCCCACACACATCTACCCCTCCCTGGTTTTAATAACCTCCTGAAAATATCCAGCTATAACATCTCTTCAATGAGATGGTGATTTTTAAAGATGTACTTGAGTATCTTAGATGCATCACAGCTACAGTATGTGCACTGTTAGCAATTTCCAGCTTCACAAGGTAGTCATAGATCACACAGCACTTTTCTTTAGCATCTAATGGGCAAGGTAATACCAGTGGCATACACTCTTATGTAGAAAAGTGATTAGAACACTGCAGCTCATTTTTGGTTTCTAGATCTATAGCACCTCTTGTGCTCCAGATGAGTTGCTTTTGGACAGGGGTCTTCCGAGAGTGGTAATTGTTTTTCCATAAAGGCTGGAACAACTGCTGATGGATTTCAATAAAACTCTGCCTGCACTGAAATTAAAGCGGTAACACTGCTGTGGCTTTCTTTATGGCTTTGCTGGTTCTTTACATCACTTATTTCCTCAGGATACAGCAAATTAATACATGAAATTCCTCTAGTGCCCAAGCTATCCTAATTGTAACCCAGAATTGAAAGTCTTTGAGACTGAGGGCTGTGAAAGATGTGATTAATCCTGGATCTACTCCAGTGCATATATTCTAGTATGCTATTTACTGGACTATAATTTCCATACAAAGACAAAATAAAATGAAGGCTCAGTATAGAAAAGTAGTACATTTTCTAAGAAGTCTTAAATGACTAAAGATAACAGGACCAAACACGGGAACTTGAATGTATTCACAGTGTGCAGAAATCCTCTTCTCTCTCATTTACAGGGGAAGAACCTTGCTGAGTAGCGTGATTTTGATTTATGTGTCATTTATAGGCAGAGAAGACATAGCAAATATTAACTGTAAACTTAGTAAACAAACAAGAAAATGTGTTCAAACTTCCTACTTTTAGTGTTTAGGTATCTACAATTTCAGTCCAGCAGACATAATTCCCTCAGTGGCTGCTGTTTGAAGAAATACTTTTCTTGAAGTCTCCTCTGCTGTCACTCAAAGTTGCCTACCCCCTACCTCCTGTTCCCTCACCTGCCTGCCTTTGCAGTGTCCCTCTCCTCTTTTTTTTAATTTCAGTTGTTGTGAGAGAACCTGTCACACAAAATGGTGGCCCCATACACAAATTTTTAAAAGAAGCATTGACTTTTTTGCAATTTTTTCCACTACAAATGAAGGATATACATTAATCCTTAATAGAAATGTTAAAAAAGCAATGATTGGTGCAAAGCACTGGTAATTCCTAGGCTTTTTGTGTTCTTGTCACCTGCGCTAGGGATAGCTGAGAACCCACACAGTATGGAATCCTTTCTGTCACAAGACATCCTTCCTTTACTATTGCTGTTCTGTTCAAGGCCAATCTACTTGAAACTGCACCAGAGCTACTCAGGCATGTCTGAGGAAGATCTGCCTTTGGTAGATCTGTACATAATTCTTTGACATGTTATCTTGGAAACCACTGGAGAGTCTTGCTTATTGATTTTTGATGGAAATTAGCAGACACGGAACTGAAGGCAGAAGTTTCAAAGGGCAAACAAATAAAATAGAATGGTGTAGTTTTTACTGCTAACTTAATTTCCTGTGTTTAATGGATTTGCCATGGGCATGATGTTTGTTGTAAGCCTAGATCATGACATTTGATTATTAATAGAAAAATGGATGAGTTAATATTCCTAAAGCATTCTAAAGACAAGTACTTAATAAATACTATGTTTTGTTACCAGGTTGTATTAAAAACTTGGCAGTTGTTATTAAAATTAATCTGCAAGTTTAAGACTTTCAGTTCTGGTTATATATGTATTTTATACATATCAGCAAAAAATATTTTATTGTTTTTTTAATTTTGGTAAGACTTTTTTTTTCATGGCAACTAGATATGTGAAGTTTAACTCAGAATGAACTGGCTGTTCAAGTCTCCTTGCATCATAGCTCGAAGATGTAACAACAGCAGCAATTTCTAGTGAGAATACTTAGTGTAGCAGTACTGCCAGGCAGTAAAAATTCTCCATATTAGAACAGCCATTGGTATGTAGGGTGTACCACCTGCCATTTAGTTATTATTCTCGGTAAGCATGAAACTTTAAATACTTTTAATCCAACACAAGTTTTCTTAAGCTGGTGTAAAGTACTAGATGTCGGCTTCCATTGTGATCACCACCATTACATTTAAGTTGCAGAGCCAGTGAAATAAATTTATACTGGTGAAAGACTGGAGGTAGGCTGTGGTGCAGTAGATCAGAGTCTTCCATCCCTTTCAGAAGGATCCTGGTTTGGGCACTCCTCATAAAGAGGCTGAATACCCTCTTGACTGATGCCAGTTTTTAAATTGTTGCTTTGCAACTGCAAATCAATGTTCTTTTCTAAGCACTGAGTCAGAGGGAGATCAGTATGACTCAGAACGTATTTGCATTGCTATATAAAACATGTGCTGACACAATAATTGTATGAGCTTTTCCAGAAATGGATGCTGTGTTCTAGGTGGTTGAGGTCTTCAAGGTTGGCTATGGCCTAGCTAATGTATGCATTAACAGGGATATTCAAATGTATCTTCTTCCACTGGTTCCTTTTCATTACACTGGAAAATGAGCTTTAGTTGCTTTGGTTGCAATACTTGATAAGGCTACGTATGCCTCTTGCCCTTCCGTTTAGAGGGAAAAAAAAATTAGAGCCCTCAGACTGGTTAATGAAATAGAGGAAGAAACATGGTCATTAGATGGAGTAGTGGTTGGATCCTGAGCCAACTCTCCTACTATAAGGAAGCATTTGATGCTCTTAGGAGACTTGCTTATTTCAGTGGATAATGGTTCTGTTTATTGAGTTTGCGCAAATGCATTTGATTTAGTCAATTTAGGCTCTACATTTAAGCAAATTACAACTTAGGACTCCATCAGCAAGAGGTAAATTAGTTTGAACGCGTATAAAAGGATCTTGCTGAGGGTAAATTTACAGTCAAACCATTACATGGAAATCATAATGTGCACTACATGTCAGGTTTGATAAATGAAGCAGGACTGTAAAACTGCCCTTATCTTGAAGTGTGCTTGCATTTAGCCAGCTACAGAGCTCAAGTGCTGTTATGTCCGCTGTCTTGAACTGGCTCAGGAGAGAGAAATCTCTCCAAAGTTGGCATTACTAAATTTAAAAAAGACAAGAGGAATTCTTGCAAGTATATAACCTACCCAGCTCTTCTTCCTGTGCTCCTTGGTCTCCCCCTCACCGGGACACTTGCCAAGTATGGGCATGGAGTTCTGATGCCTGTTAGGGAAAGGCATTAGCACAGGAGAAACCTTGTGCACAAACACAAATGGGGAATTACTGCCTAGGTCACAGCTCTGCAAATAGGAAGAGTGAGCTAGGTGCCCTCTTAAAGCCCTTTCTACTGTGTGGTGGAGGCTTTTGTTTCTTTAAGGTTTTCTCTAGACCTAAGGCCATCTGCACCTCTTTCAAGAGTATCCCCCCATGGTACAGGAAAAGAATTATTTTGCTTTCTTGATTGCCTCAAATCAGCGACATAATAAATGGTAGAAAAAGTCAGGTAACCAAAGAGTTTTAGTTTTGTAATTAAGAATTTTTTAAGTTTTGAAAATGTAATGTATCTGTGAAGAAAGAAACCGGTTGATGTTCCTAAGGTGACTAATTATCTGATTATCAGTGCAAAATACTACCAGTTAAAACTGTCAGTTTTTATACACCACAAAGCAGGATATTAAAAAGATGTCACACCACAAAGTGAAAGAAGAAATGGCTTATTAAAAACACCACGGAAAAGAGAAAGGCCAGTTAAAAGAAAAAAATTTTTAATTTCGAAGATGTTTGGTGGGGGGAAAGGAAAACGGTCCATGAACTAGGCAGCTAAATGGTAAACTTAATTCTCCATCTGTTCTAGTACTTTTAATAGTTCCTAAGCAGCAGCAACATCCAATGTCTTTTATGGAATCACACTTTAGAGACTTCACAACCCAATGTGCCACTGCCAGCTGGTGTTTGAAAGCACACTGCTGCTGCAGTTCAGTATATAAAACTGCTTGGAGGCTTACAATAGCAGATGCCTTATGGACAAAGTATACAAAAGTGTGCTTGTGCACTGTGGCCATGCTTGCCTTAGTTTTGCACTGAATATATTAGCACCTTGCAAACCTGGCCTTAGAGCTAAAGTATGGATGAAAGTTTACTGCACCTCTTTAAACCTTACCTTGTCAGGTTTAAAGTGGGTGTGTTAGATTTTGATCACTGGGGACTGCTCAATCCTTCTTTAATGTAGCTGGAAAGCAGCATGCTGTCTTTAGTCCGTATTTTCAAGTGTACTGTCTGGCTATAGGGTTTTTTTTCCTCTCCGTTTTCCCTTTATAAGATGGACAATAAGGAACTTACTAACGTCGGAATCAGTCTTGAATTTTCTGGCCCACGGTAATTTAAAAACATAGTTGAAAAACCTGCTTAGGTCCATAATCATTAGCTGCTTGTTGAATACTTGAATACAGTCAAAAGTATACAGACACATTGAGTAGAATTTTATGTTTAATTTACATGAGAAAAGCCTAAAGCAAATCACAGTAAGCTGTTTTGTATCTGGCCCTGGTGCAGATTTGCAGATGAATTACTCCTATCTGTCCAACCCTTTTTTCTGCCCTGCTATAATGGCATTCCTGACATGATTCTTTCCCTGCTGTCCCTTTGACTCTGTGAATGTGTACTAAAGTATGTAGATATGATATCAGTGTTTTGAATGTTGTGACCTTTTCCTTTGGTGTGCACCAGCTGTATGCAGCATTGGATGAAAGCTGGGTTTTATAATTTAGGGCAACCCACTGTTGCAAGTAGTGTTTGTCTGGGTAGTTCACTCTTTTGCCCAGCTGTCCATGGCCTGGCGTAGATGCAGTAAAGTATTAGCAATACTCTGGTCCTTTGACCTTGAGACTTTGCACAAGGCAGCAGACTTGTAACAGCAGTCAGGAGTTTGTTAGATTTTCCTACTTGCAGCAGTGTCAGTGAATTCACAACCAATCTAATTAGCTATTCCAGCCAAATTCACCCCCTTTATTACACCTTATTTTCCTTAATGGGGAGATTTGTTCAGATTGTCAAAATAGTCTGAATAGTAGCAATAATGCAGCCATTAACAGAAAAAAAACAGGCTTCAGGGAATATATACGTAAGGTTAATATCTCACTTTCTTAGTGTTGCAGCTCAGTGACAAAGATCTAAGTGGTTGTGCTTGCAGCTCTGGTTTACTGAGGATTAAGAAACTAGCTAGTAATGTTTGATATTACCTGGATCTGGAAGTTTTTCCCTAAGCTGGAGTTCTGCTGTATTCCATTAAGAGTAGCCCTAATGATGACTACTGTAGCAGATTGCAGCAGAGCTACCAAGTTCCTTTCTTTGGGCAGAAAGGTTTTACCAATGACATTAGATGAAACAGAACACTTAGGGTGGCAGCAGGCTTACCTGCAGCTTCTGCAGTGACCACAGTTCACTGCTTATTGGTCGCTGGCACAGTCTGGCCATGCAGCCCTGCTGTTTCATTTGATGGATCAGGCTCATAATTTGGAATCTGGTGCAATAGGAGCCAATAGAACTCTGGAGGTGGCATTTGCAGATATGGCAAAGGACAGCCTGTTGTTTCCTCTGGTCATCTGAAATAGCAACTACAGTCTGATGGGTGTATCAATAACAGTTTAACATGACATCAATTGTTTTCAAGCAGCAGTATTTCAGCTGTAGGTTTACTTCTCCCTCAGTTGTAGAACATATATGTCCATGACGCAGAGAAAGAAAAAGCCATGAAAAAAAAGAATGATTTGCCCTCAATTTAGCATAAAAACAGAATCTTTAAAAGAGTAATGAAATAGAGATCTTGCTTGAACAGGTGCTAAATAAGAAATATTAGAATAACCTGTAATATGTGCATCTTTCCTTAATCTTCAGGTGGAGTAGACTGATGCAAACTGTAGAGGTATCATTCTTTGATGTCTTAGGCCAGTCTACACCTTCAGGCATCTCAGTACTTAAGAAGACTATAACTGCAAATAACTCAAAGTTGTGGAGGCAAGGGCCCTGGTTTATTCCACAACCCTGTGCCTCTGAGGATCACAGGAGTCCATGTCACTCTGTGTGCTTCCTTCCTCAATGCAGGGGGATGGGCAGTTTTTCCTCTCCCAGGGAGCCATTGACGTGAAACTGAGCAAAAGAGTGAGGCCTTTGGCTGTTTAAATCAATTCATGTTGTATTGCAGTACAGAATCACAATGAAGAAAACCACAGGAAATGTAGCTACTCAAGGGCCCCAAGTCATCCTTCCTTGCTCCTGCCAACTAGAAGAACCAAAGTTGTCAAAATAAATTATGTTTAAAACGGGAGATGTCACAGCAGATTATTCAGCTTTGCAGAATTTTTCATAATACTATATATAATAAAAGTTAGTCTTTGAAACTCTAGACACCTAACTTCATTATTATCTCTATTATGGAGTGATAGTTACATAGATAAATGCAGGACAAGCAGAAAGTATCAGTTTAGTTTTATAGTCAAACATCCTTTTAAAAAAGGTAGGAAAAAGGAGCAGCATTAGGAGAGTTTTGTGCAGTTCTCTTCAAAATGCTTTACTCCATAGTCAAGTGAAAACTGTGAGATGGTGTTAGATTTGGGCTAAATATTCTAATGTTGGTCCCAGTTGGAGCATGAAAAATGTATGAGAGCACTAACTGCTGGAGATTTTTCCCTAGGGTTTTCTTTCTTTGCTTAAATTAGATATTTTAGTTTGCTGTGTTGCCCACTAAATTTGAAAAGGAAAGGTTTGTTTTTTTGGAGTTGAAACAGATGAGTCATCTTGGCAATTATCTGGGACCTCAGGTACCTGAAAAATTATTTGTACTCTTGACTACGAAGAATAACACTATAGAAATATATAACCTGAATAATTTGGGGTCTTCTTTCAATTTCATTACATGACACATTAGCAGTATATTTAAAGAACAATGTTGAAGAAAGGTCTGTATGGTTTTGTGTCTATTTAATGAAGCATGACTATGTCTATTATGAAGCATGAAAGTGATATTCTTTTCTATGTATTTACACTAGAAGTTCAGCCCATATGGATGACTGAAGAACTGGTAGGATTTTTAAGAAATGTAGATGGCATAAAGAGAAAAAAAAGAGGTTAAAAATCCAGTGGTCTAGCTATGGTATCTCATTAAATTGCTCTAAAAATAACGTTTTTCATTGCATAGGATACTTTCAGAAGAGTTTTATTTGCTTTCATAAAAACTTAAACAGCTGAAAACTGCAAAGTCTTCTTCGAAGGTTTAAAAACTGGTGTGCATGTGGGAATTGGGATCTTTTGGTGGTTCTTCAGTAGATGCATTCATATGAAAGGTATGGTGTACACTTTTCTTGTCGGTCAGAAACAGGTCAGCGAAAAATTTTACTTGCCTGTGCTGTAAATCCCTCAGCAGATATCTGAGACAGCCCAGAAGCACCATAGCTGAACAAGTGAAAGCCTGGGACTGGCATTCCTGGTGGTTTCTATATTAAAAGAGAGACAGGGGAAATGGTTTGGATTTTTAAGCATTTTTTGTTGTGCATTCTAAAGAAAAGTACTAAGCCAGAAAAATGTTCTTCCCCTTAAAAGCTTCTATAAAGGGCTGAAAGCATGATTTAATAGAAAGAAAAAGTAAATTACTCCTTACAAAGACTTTAAGTTGAGAACTGCTTGTATTTAAACTTGAAAAGACAACCTTTTTCATGCATAGCAGTTTGCCTAAAACTACAGATTAAGAGTGACTGTTTATCATAAATGCCTAAAAGTAACCTCAGTCAACAAGGTCGATCTTAAAACAATTTTAAAAAACACCTGTATGTGAGTTTTTCTTTTTAAGTTCAGCAGCAGAGTATTTAAAGTGTGTGCGGAAAAAAAAAAAAAGAAAAAAAAAGAAAGCAGTAAAAAAAGGCAGTAAAAACTTTTGTATGCAAAATACCCACCAAAATAAGGTTTTAAATACTTGTGTCCTGTGGATGTTTGCAGTCTTTATTAATTTTCAGTCTTGAATTGGAAAGTTATTGTCATGCTCCTGGAACAGTCAGCAGTGGCATAATCTCTAGCAATTTGCATATGTCTCTGAAGCTCACAACCTGCTGGTTTCAAGCAATTTTAGTTTTTATCTGGAATGTGACGATCTACGAATCTCTTGAATGGCAAGAGATCTCGTAGTAACAGGGAGGTGGGATCATTCCCAGATGCTTTGCTGAATCTTCAATGCAGAAAGCTTTACTGACAGTACTTGCTGCATCCACTCACTGATCTGCAAAAACAAATTAGTTAGGTTTTTCTCTTTTAGCTTGGCTGTTTGCTGAAGTAGCTGTTGTTTCAGCCTACTGAGTGTATTTCCTCTAGCAGAGGACAGCAGATGGTTGATTATTTCCACTCAAAAGTTCAAGAAATGAATTAATGTGCGTTGTTTCATTGTTTTCTGCTCTGTCCCACACATTCCTGGAAGGTCATGCAAGAGAGAAATAATTTCAACATAGCTAAGAAAATAAAGGCCTTTCTTTTTCTTTTTTCCCTTTCCATTTGTTTCATTCAGAAACTCCAGTAATTGTTTGGAAAGCAAAGACATATTTATGTGAAAGACCATTGCTGATGCAGCACTGAGCAGAGCAATGGCAATTTCCTGCCTCTTAGGCTGGCCACGGTATTAACTCATGCTGCTCTAGTTTCAGTTGTTCAAATTTCCCTTGTGTTTTCAAGTCCAAAAAAACCCAACCAGATGAAACAAACCCCCAAAACTTAGCAAACAAATTTGGGTTGAAAAAGAATCCAACAAGCTGAACAGAATCTAGAGGAAGTATGTCTAGGTAGTGTAATGGGCCAAGTGGCTTGGCTGTTCTGTGTGTTGTGAGAAATTCATAACAGTAACATACATCCCTGTGCAGAAAAGTCTTGGGGCTTCATTTGTTCATATTTTTCAAGACTTTTGGAAGTACTAAACTGTATTTGAAGTGTTATGGCCTGCTTTTCTTGAGCTGCTCAAACTATCCTGAAATATAGGGATGAGAGTAGGTAGATACATGAGGCACAAATAATAAAATAGAAACACATTAATATTTTACATTGTGCTTGTTAGAAGCACTACCATGTAGAAGTTAAAGACAGTATGCGTCCCATAATTAGGCTTTTTCAGAGACAAATGTATGCTTTGCTAATTCTTAGCACTTTGAACATGGGTAACACTGCATGGCCATCAACTGTTTCGTAACATTAAGGGCCAGTTGCAACTAAAACCAGAATACTCGCTGAAGACAATTACTTCAGGGCTTCACATGAGTTAAACAGTTTTTCTTCAGGTGTATGTGATTGATGGTAGACTCCCCAAACCATTAGAGTGGCAGTATACGTATTTACTACCATCTCTTTAATGCACTTTCCCAGTGTAAAGATGTCTTTTTTTTCCCCCATGGCAGTTTAAAGAAACATTGTAAGCCAAAGAGGCCTTTTGTAAAATACAAAGCACTCCTGCAGGAGTGCTCACTGTCAAGCACAAATTTTGCAGCTAGCCTATGCACAAATTTTGCACTGCCTTTTTTTAGTAAAGTCAGAAGTTCTGAAAATGTGTATTCAAGACCCTCTGTGGGCAGAAAAAAATAATTAGAACCTGTTTTTTCTTTTAATTGCATGGTTCTGCTACCTTATTGCTAGGGTTTTTTCTTTTGTGTAGCTAGTTCTTTTTACATTCATATTGTAGCTGCTCTGCATCACAACCTTTGCAAAAGTACAGTTTAACAATTTGAAACAATCCACACTTCAATGATGATTTCATAGTCCTCTAAAACATACAAAGCACTGAAGCAAATCACTAGGATTTGACGTTTTAGTGAGAATCTAGGCAGCAACTTTCATCTCTCCATCTACGTTTCCACAGAGAAGTATAAATTTTATTTAAGGAAGATCATCTAGGGTGGCTTCTGCATTCAGTATTCCTCACAAACTGAGAGCATCAAGCAGAAGCAGTAGAGTTGAACTTTGGAAGCTGTTTTTAAAGTGAGGATTTCATAAAGAGGTAACAGTAGAGATTAGTGGTAGGTGGTGCACTAATAATCTCTGGGATTCTCCTGCTTCACCACCATTCTGCTCCAAGTGTCAAGATTTCATCTTCATTTAAAAACTGGGTTTGTGAATTTTGCCACGTGTAACTTCAATATCATGTGTAATTGGAGAGAGAGGCAGTATCAAACTTTATTTATTAAGGATCATTTAAAACTGTATTTTGAGGTAAGTAATAGAACCTGCTTTTATACTACCTCCATTAGAAACTCAATCTCCCAACATCAAACAACACAGCCTTTGTTAAAATCCAGTGCTATTCAAATGACATAGCATGGACTTAAGGTGCAAAATATTTTCTTCAATAATCCCAAATACATTAAGTTGTAACATTTTCCTTACTGCATTTGGTTCCATAGTTATAGCATGACAGCGGCCATGTAGATTACATAAAGTTTTGATTTTCTCAGTGAAACTTCATCGGAAATATTATGGTCAGAAGAATTTTCTAATAGCTCTTGGGAGTGACCAAAGCATAATTTTTTGAAGCAAAGTAATATGCTAATGAAGGACAGAGCTGTGCATGCACACAAGTGCACTGTATTTAGAATAGTAAAGGAATACAAGTTTACAGATCTACTTCACCAAAAGCATTTAGGGAGCTTTTAAGGGAGTTGGACTCGATGATCCTTTTGGGTCCCTTCCAATTTGAGATATTCTGTGAACCTGTGTTCCATAAAACCGGGACAACTTGCATAATATGTAGTCTCACTCATCACAAGAATGATGAAACATTTGCATTTCAACTATAAGAAAACAGATAAAATTATTGTTCTACTCCCTTAATGAAGGGGATGGGGAAAGGGTTAGTTCATGAATTCTTGTGAGTATGTTGAATTAGACATTTGAATATACCACAAACACTACTCAAATACTTGCATAAAGACATTTTATTATGAATGCATTTTAGGTATAGTTTTTTTTTTAATCTGGGGTGCTTATATAAACAGACCCATATTGGCTGAATGACAGTTAGTTTGCAGGGCATGACAGTGGCTGAACACCCTTCAGCTCCAAAGCTTTGCTGAAGTTAATCTCTTGAGGTCTTGCAGTACCCTTGGTGAGCTTCAGAAATCGAATACACCCTTTAAAACGGACATTAGTAGTCAGACCAAACTGGGTCACACCATCTGAAGGAGGGGAAAAAAAAGGAAAAAGGAACTGTGTTAGTTTGAGTTGATACTTAATTTTGTTGTTTGAGAGTCCTGTAGGAAAACAGATGTCCCCAGCAATATATGAATGTTTTATTTGCTGTATATATTAATTAGTAAAAAATTACAAAGATTATGAGTAAATGTGATAAATCTTACTTTAGACAATAATCCACTCATTTTATTTTTCTGTCTTACTATGACAGTGGCAGAATCTGAACACATTTAAACTGCCATTGTAAATCATGGATGCAACTTGCTAGCTATAAATGGTGTATGATGCATACATGCTAGTCTGGCAGATATTCAAGTTTTCAAGCTATTTATCCACAGAATAACAGAGAAAAAAAAGGCCAAAGTGTATGCAATTCTTGGCTCTAATGTCAGAAGAAAGCCAGTTCCTCAGGATGGACTTAAAGGGACATTTATGGACTTCTTTTGACAGTTTTCAAGCATGCTGACTTTTTTTTCTTGCTGATAGTAAAGCCTGGGATTTGAGTACACCTCTTCCATTAAAGAAGGAGGGGATAGAAGTGAGGGTGGTTGGACCGGGAAACTGCTTGAAATTCATGACCCAACTTGTTTCTCAGTGCTTCGGCTACAGGGATGCACTTTGATACATATCTATGTGACTGATAAAGTAAGAGTTGCAGAAATAACTTTACATCTGTAGAGGATAGAGTGGCCATAGCATTATTCTGTTTCACAGATGATGAGAGGCTGAATCCATTTGTCCCTCCTTGCACAGGGAAGAGTGATACTAAGAGACGAGTAATAGTTTTTATGGGTACTCAGGAATTTATATTCTTGTCCATGCTGTGGTGCTGAAAATTTTCTCTACACAGAAAATTCTCCATCAGCTAATTCTAGCTGGTTTACAAATGTTTTGCACTGTTTATGCAGCCAGGAGAAGCCTCAAGAGAACTGGAAAATACAAAAGCTTACTAATTTTACAAAATCCCATGATACTGTGTTTCAAATTTGTGATGAAGCTGTCCAGGTATTGGAAATATTAAAACAAATCTTGGATAAGCTAGACTAGATGGCAAAAGAAGTGTGAAGTGTTTACATGTGCAGTAGGTTTATTAAATAATTTCATAACTTGTCATGTGTCTGAACTCAGGAACGTCACTTTAACATGATGTAAGGTGAGGCTTGTATGTACAGATTGCAGTGTTACTGCGATTTGTTTCTCTTGCAATATACTTCTTGACACACAGTCCAGAATGAGTTAGTAACTCCATCTGCAGTATTTCTTTAGTACTAGCTCCTATATAGAATATTGTTTTGTTATAAAAAGGCTGCAACAAAGCTCTTTTCCTTCTGGCATAAAGTTGTTGGTCCTTATGAATAGTCATGGTGACTGAAGTACAACTCTCATATGTCAGTATCAAGGACATTTTTTAAAATGTTCTGGAGCTTGAGAGAGAAGGCTTTTTGGATGCACTATATCGCATACCAGAATGGGGGGAAATACAACTTACAGAAAATAATTTAGGAATTAACTCAGAGGTGTATTGCCACTGCCCTCAGTATTCACTAGAGTAGACAGATACTGCAAACTTACTTTGCTTTTTTTGTTTGCAAGCTAGAGGGAAACTTTATTATAAAAGCAACAAACCTGTACTTTGTAAACATATCAACTGTGTTTTCAGAAAGTAAACTAGTCTTAGATAAACTTATTGACTGTCTATGAAGAGATGAATACAAGCATTCATTATCAGTTTAGTGGAAGATAAAGCTAGCTACAGAGGTCAGCTCAGTTCTCAATCCTCTTCAATCACCTCTGCATAAAGCAATTCTCTCAAGGGCTTCCAGAATACTGATTAGCAAATTTTGATTATTTTTTTTTCTTTAAAAACCAGCAGACTAGAAGCAAAGACATTAATGAAGAAGAGATGGTGTCTTCTCACCTCTTTTTGCGAGCTGCTCTGCACCTAAGTTCCTCAGGTTTATAGGCTGATTTACACACATGGTTCCCTGCCCCACCCAAGGGCATACAGGCATTCTTTAGTTAAAATTTGCCATTCTTCAGTTAAATTTAAATTTGCCATATACTGTTACTATTACAACGTAACTAATATGCTGTTACTAAACAGAAAGTTTTAAGAGGGAGGTTATGTGTGTGTGTGAGCAGCAGAAGGCAGAAAGTCTGCCTGATTCTCTGTGACAGTGCCTATTTGAAATGGGGCAGAGATATCTGTGAGACTCCCTTGGTGTTGCACAACTTCTTGTTCTGAAATGCAGCTGGATGCAGAAACAAGCATCCATGACAACTGATACACACTTGGCCAGTCTTACCCATCATCTTTAATATACTCGTCCTAATTGTACTTAAGCCATTACCAAGGCAGTGTTACTAGAGCATAAGTAAAGAACAAGTTCTGTGTTACATGCTCACCAGGATAACCTCCGACGAAGACAGGGTCATTAGTGTCCGCTGAGGTTGAGGCCCTGTTTGGGCTGCTACTATCCACCTGTTTGCCATCAACAGTCAGCTCTAAATGGTGTTTGATCTTATTTGCGATAACCTTGTGCCACTGTCCATCACACAAGCTGCCTGGTGCATCTGGCTCATAGACAGCAGAGAATCGGCCTGCACCATTGTCAACGTGAAACATCATCTGAAAAGCATGACATGGAAGTCAGTCAGTTTTCAAAATGGTTCTTAAGTTCTTTTTGTTTGTTTTTTTTTTTGTTTAAAGTCAACATGGTCTGACTGTACACACACTCTAATTTAATACCAGGCTCTATGTGGATTGCTCTCCCTCTGGGATCTGTGTTATGTCACTGAGATAAACACAAGTGGAAACGAACAAAATTGCTGTATTTCCTTTTTTGGGATCTTAGTTTTAGGGTGTTTCACAGCCCCACCCCCACCCCCAAGCTCTCTATAGTGACAGATTAATGGCTGGTTTTCTGGACTGCGGAATAAAAGATATAAACAAGAAACTGGTATTATTAATGACAAAGCCTTTCCTCAAAGCTTCTCATATAGTCATTAATTTAAGACCTGATGATGTCATTTTAGGAAACTCAAGTGTTATAGAATTGTTTAAAGTATTTTTTGAAAGTGTTAAGAGACTATAGGTGTATGGAAAGGGACAAGTGTTGCATAAAGGAAAGCCCTGATATTTTTTGAGATGCCTTGAGATTGGGGTAGTAACCTTGCATTTAAACTACCTGTGCTGTCTAAAACCAGTCTTTATAAAGAGACAAAACTGCTTTGCTACTCACTTTTCCACCTACTAATTCAATGCCAAGCCCATCCATTTTCTGGCTGCTGACTCCTAGAAGAACACCATTCATTCGTGTTGTACGGAATTCAAATTCCACAAGCAGATCTGTTCCCACTCTGTATGCACCAACTTGGAGAGAAAAGGGGAAGCATAATAAAATGAAGATAAGCATTTAATACATTATTCCTAATAATCACACAAAGTGTGTTGTGAGTAATGTGAAGTAACTAAGCATTATTAATGCACTCCATTTCTTGTGAAATCATGCAAATAACTGTTATGGTGGTTGTGCTTAGTGTGAGACCTTGCTAGAAAGTCATATAGTCTATGCTTAGGCAAGATAACCAAAAATGATCAATGACAGTTTCAAGTAGTGGTCTCATTTTGCCTCCAGCCAACAGGAGTTAGGTAGCACCGGGAGTTTTTGAAACCAGAATCTCCTCTTTCTCTGTTCTTTGTCTATCAGTAGAATTGTTGTTCATTACCTGTTTTGGCAAAGCCTGTTCCATCAAAGTATGTTCCCTTCTGGGTAGTGACAAAGCATTTCCCAACACTGAAGCTGGAAGTTGGATTATCCAGGTCAACAGGTGATTCTGTCATTTTAAAATTCCTGATGCAGCCATCGATGCTGTAGATGATCTGCAGTCAATATTTCAAACAAAATGTATAACTGTGAAAGTAAGCCTAAAGTATGCAATCAAAAAGTACATTTCCTCTGCTTCTCTGCTGGAACTGGATAAAACTTGAATTTTACATGGCTAATGCTTAATATCTGATTGTAATTGGAATCTAATCTTAGTCATACTGAGGATGAATTACATTACTTTTCAGTGATGCGATGTGAGTCACATCTATTTGGCTTAATGGAGGGGACATAAAATAATACACCGCATAATGAAAAAGCAAATTACATCAGCAATGCAGGAATTTAATGGCCTATACTTTACCTTTTTAATTGACTAGGTTATGGGGTTTGCAAGTAGATGAAGACACTGGATATAGTTCTCTGGGCTGCTGGTAATTTTACTAGGGTTTTTTTTTTCTCCCTTTAATCACTTTACTGTGGGCCTAATGTTGCGTGGTAAGGAGAGGTAATGCAGATACGCAGCTACTAAAATGAACAACCCTATGTAAAGGTTGTTGACTGTACATAGTCTGATGACCACAATGATAAGCGCCACTCTGTTGGCCAGAGCAGCAAGTGGAGGCATGGAATGTACTTAGGTATAAGGAGGCTCCTGTACAGGGCAGCAAACTGCAGCTCCAGTTTGGCTTCTGTACTGGGCGCACGTGACTGACTCCCAGTGGGTGGTGTGTGCACACTTAAAATGGTGATGTAAGTACGCAAGATCTGCCTGGGGCAGGAGTGAGGGACTACCTAGGCTACACACTGGGCTGCCCTGGGTGTGATCAGGTCCAATGGGACCTCTGGAAGCCACTGGCATCTCCTCCAGAGCTTTCTCTCCCTTTTTCCCTCCAAGGTGTGCAGAAGCTGCATTTTGGTTCTCAGATTCAGACAAGGGCTTTGATCTTTGACTTAGAATTAGAAAAGTCTATCCCTGATATCAGTTTGAGAGAGGAAAATGATAAAACACATATTTGAGAAAGAAAAAGAAGATATGTTCATTAGCAGAGCAGTAGAAAGGAGGAAAATAAACATCTGTGTATAAAATACAGCCTAGAAATATGAGCAAATACAGAAAGGATAGAGGTATATCTGCAGAGACAAGTCTTGACTCTGCACACTACCTCCTCTAACAGTATTCTGACTAGTAATTAAAAGAATTTCCAAGAATTTTCTTGTAAATCAAAGCTGTATGTACCATGAAATTATATAGCTTATTACAGCTAAATATACCTGTACAAAATTTTCATGAGAACTTGAACAATATCACTGAATAAATTCAGTTCTGAGCTGAACAATGCTTTCTGTCAGATTCTTCATAAATAGACCTTTTTGTAATTTCTAAGTGAAAGTCATCTCCAGATCAACAAGTTTTGTTATCAACAAAGGAAAATGCCAGAAAAGAAAACAAATCTTTCCATCTTCACTGCAAGAATAAATCACAGAAATGCAAGATTTGTAGACAACTCAATAACGTTCTCTAGTTTAAAATTTCCCTTTACTTATGGAAAAGCAAATCTGGTGATACATTAGCATGGTAATATAACCTCTGTTGCTGAAAGCAGAGTTTTGTGTGCTTAAAATGTGAGTTCTGCTGAATCCAAATAAGTAGGTATCAGTCTTCTGCACTGAATACAAAGCCAACCCACCTCTGGTTTTATAATCAATTAGTGTCTAAAAAGGCTAATGAATGTTTAGAAGAAAGTCTTAATTAAGATAACATATTCTTTCAACTTTGCTTCAGAGCCTTTACATGAAGTCTTCAACACAACACTCTCTTAATACATCACTGGGTGTGTATTTTATTGAGAATGATTGGAAGACAAGCACTGCTTTTTATATGGCTTTTGAAGTCAAAAAGCACTTAAGACTATCAGAATCTGACATGACTGTTATTGCCAGACTGAGCCATTTATCCGCATGGGTTCCCTCCATTACTTCTGACAAAGAGCAATAGGTAAAGATTTAGTGTTATCTTTCTCCTTAGATTAGTATTTGTAAATTGCAGATATATTTCAAAGAGCATGATTTGATACTACTATGAATTATGTGTTTTGGGTAATTAAGTGTTGCTTTTGTTTTTCAGTGTCTCAGATTTGTCTCGGTAAATCCAAATTATCAGTAGATTTGCCTCAGTTTGGGTGTTCTGGACAATTCATTATTTGCTGAGAAACATTATCTTACAGGTCAGTTTTCTTTATGGAATACAACTCGCAGATGTAGAGTGGTTACTTATACCCTTTATTCCCTGTCCATGAGTTATTACAGGGACTTACTTAAGCAGGATCTAGGAATTCCTTTTCTGTATTTATTTGGTCCACTCAAACTGGGGGACTCTTGCCTGTTTATAGACTAGTATTTGCCATTCCATAATCATCTTACTACAGTGGTATTTACCCACTTGCAGTTTTTTTGGGAGTCTGTTTTGTTTCCTTACCAGATTTGTATTTTTGCCTTCTCTTTACTCATTCTATACAACTGCCCAAGATGAACTCAGACAGAGCTGCTACTCACATTCCATTTTTTGTGTTTCTGAATTGTGCTGCACTGGATGGATAATTTGTTGTTCGCTATAATTAAATTCACTCAAGTTCAGGCTTCTGCTTTGAAAGAACCCTCGGCAGAGAGAGAAAAATAAGTCACAGAAGAGGTTTCTCTCTGATTCAGATACTGATGTATCTGGTGAGGCTGGAAGGACATCAAGAAAGTGAAATGACTGACATGAAGTTGTGTAGATAGATGCAGTAAATGGCTTGGGTGAGAGAGTACAGTGTTCCTAGCTAATTCTACAAAGTTTAGGCCAAACTTATATTCACTTCTCTGGGCTCTCTGTGTTTCAAGGTATCTTCCATGTCAGTGTGGAAGCTGGCCATTTGAATTGAAACAGTGATAAATTGATATATGCACATTTGATTTGGAAACAGAAAGAGTACAGCAGAACTTTCATGGCCTTACTTCAAAACACATTCTCTCCTCTTTTAGTAATACCAATACACAACTGATTACTACCGTAAGTAGCAGTACTATTGCGTACTTTGTCCAGGGTAATTTTGGCTTCTGCTGTTTCGTAGGAGGTGCTTTCACTGTTTATTAGCATTTGTTGCTAGATGAATTACAGCAACGAGAAAGGGCAAGTGGTACTCAGGAACCTATATGCTACCTGCACAGTGATCCAAGTGGATACAAGTGTATGCAACTTTCTGCTTTTCCAAAAGAGTAACTGCTATTTCTATTTGTATTTTTTGTTGCATTAACTGAATTCCGAGTGAAAGGATGTAAAGTACCTCTCCTAAGGTCCATTTTATTCATATTCTTGACCAATCTGAGGGAAAAGCAAAACAAGACAAAACTGGAAAGACACTAGTACCAATCAAGACATACTGCAGGAGTGTAAGATAACCTAAACAAGTTTGCTTACCGGACCAATTCTTCTGGTTGTGTAGTTAATGGGCAATCCTCCAACATACAGCATTCCTACAACATCTAATATATCGGCCTTCTTGGGGCTAACAGTCCTGTTTGAAATACCATCTACTATAAGGTTTCCTTCTTGCTTTGTTCGAATTACTTTTATCTAGAAAGACACACAAATGCAATACAATTACAGATAGTTTTCTGACAACAAAGCATTTCCAGATTGTAACCAGCCTTACAGTCCAAAATATGTAACAATACAGGAGAAAGTAATAGGAGTGGTTACAGAAGTACCATGGCAGCAACTATGAATGATATTTATGGAACAAAGCTCCATAAATGTTTTCTGCAAACATTTGACTGTCTTTTAATTGCATCTGGGTTAGGAGGCATCATGACAGTTATTTATTAGAATTACTGAAAAGACTTGAGGTTCCTCTAAAAAGCTTCATTGTTATGTTATAAGAGGCATGGCACAATATTTTTTTTCCTGGAATTCGACAGCAATTTTAGGACTGAGAATAGCAAATGCTGAATGTTAATGGTACTGGTTGCAAATCTTTATTGCAGCACACATTTGCAGACAATATTCAGTTTATGATTCCACTAGCTTGGACATGCCTCAGGTCATAGTTCATGCTAGAGCAAATATAATACCAACTATGTTCTGCTGGTATTATAACTTCTGCTCAGACAAATGGGCTGTGAATTGCATGGAGGAAGTGCAGTTGCTGAAGAGCTGAGTAAATTCTACCCCAACAACCACAGGCCAATGTCTTTCCAAAGGTTTATGTTGAAACCTCTACAAATCAGTATAATAATGGTTCTGCATAAAAAAGGGATAAATGCATCATGCATATTAGTGAATTTCACCAGAGTAGCAAAGAGAGACAAAAGGCATTTTTTGGCTTTTCTTTAGTGTGGTTGCTTCTGTTTCAGTGTGGCAGCATATCTGTCATGCAATGGGAATGACTGAACACTGACAATGGTGGCCTGAAGGTGAGGGACTGAACTTGGTGTTTACAGGCAACTGTAAATTTGAGATGGATAACTACACCTTGGGCAGAAGAAGGATTAGGTGAGTGAGACAGCAACTGGGAACAGATACTCTTGCAGAGAACCTAAAGAGATACTAGCAGCACGATGTGGCTTCTGTAGGCCTGAAGGAAATGTTTTAACCTAAATCATTTCATATGGAGAAAAGGTTGTCATTAAGGGATTATTTTGAGGAAAAGCCCCTGCTTTCTTAGAAATAAAGACTGTGGCCTTTTCTTAAAGACATTGCCTTCCCTCCTTCCCCCTCTCAAAATGGATTTTCTTGTGCTTTTTGGGAATTGTGACTTTGTCTTCATTCTCCTCTACAGAAATCTGATCTACAACAAGGGGCCCTCTCTTGTGGAGTGTCAAGCTGCATGCCCAAAGAGCACGATTTTCCTTTAAGAAATACATGCTCCAGAGAGTTCTCTTAGAATAAAGAGGGCATGGCTAAAGAACAAAAACATATCTCTTCTGTATGTACAGACAGACTAGCAAGAAGGGGCCTTGGTCTACTGCCAGTGCTCCTAGACATTATATTGTATAAAACAGATAAATTATGAATACAACTTCATTTTTCCACTTATGAAATGCCTTGGTGTAGAGCAGTTGGTATCATCAAAAAGTTCATGACTAAAAATCCAGTGAAAATAAAATTCCTGGAGAACAGAGTGGGAATGAAGCAATTAAAGTGTAAGAGAAAATGCAATTAGATTTTTTCTTCATTTGGTGATGAGATGTGGATGCTGAATTTCCAAAGATCTGTACAAAATTCAGTATATCTTATAGTTTATAATTTGAAAACAGTTATATGTATTCTTTTCTTCACTGTCTTTATTGGTGCCTTCCAGCATGTTACCTAATGAATATACTATGTGTCTGTTGTCCTTGCCCACTAAATACTAAATTTCACAGTTGTGATATTATTCCTAAATGCTACAGGCATTGCAGATAATGCTTCCCCTCATGAAGTCACGGATGGAGCTGTCAAATACATCCATGTATATCATATTTATTCCCTAATGAATTAATAATCCAGGGAAGGTTTACTTACACGTTACCTCTTTTTTTTTCTTTATTTTTCTTTATTCTTAGCACCATGCTTAACAATGACATTATTATTAATGTAGAAACAACTGGCTTTAATGATGTATTCCATCATCGTGAGCTGGTACTCACCTGAGCCCTATTAGGCAGGAAGGAACATTTCCTGCAGTTCCTCACCATAAATGGGACATATTTTAAATATGTCCAGAAATATGTTCCCTGAAGGACAAATTTCTGTGTTCCAGTGAATCTGAAAACTCAAATATTGCTAGATGATTTTTTTCCCGGAAAGTCTCAGTTGTAAAGTTTGGCTAGTGTAAATTACATTTTGAAAATATCTTAGGGCCAAAAAAAGCTCACTCTTAGCATTACAAAGAATAACATAGCATTAGAAACTATTATACCTTGTGCCACTGGCCATCATTTATTTTGTTTGGAATCACTGTGTTGGTGTCTCCACTCCCCAGATCATAACTGAAGTAAGGCAGACCATTCTTTATCTGAACTGTAGCAAAATCAGCATGGTTGATGCGGGCCATATAAAACAGCAAACCAGAATCAGCTGTTGTTCGGAGTTCAAATTCAATTGTAAGTCTAGAAATCAAACAAACAGGAAAACCATAACCAAGGAAAAGATATTTGGAGTCAGGGAGTAGACAAATTCATCTGCTTTACCTTTTTGTGTTCCTCTAAAAAACTTTACAGTTAGTGCCCAATTCTACTTGTCCTTTAGAGTTCAAGAAAAATAATTTGATTATATGCAACTTGCATTTCACACATATCTGATCCCTGACATGCGAGTGTTCATTAGTCCCTACAAAACTGCAATCTTGGTATAGAATTTCAAGATACAATTCTCAGCTGCAGCTGTAGCAGCTAGAAAAATCCCAGCACTTGTAAAATTCCAGCAGCGTTATCCATCATCCACACAATACTCACAAAGAGGAGAGAGCTGTAGTGACAGCTGGCAAATGTTGAATTTCTAATGAGTTGTATTGCCTGAAGACAGGTTGCAAAACTTTTAAAGATGCAGAGAGAAGAGTTTACAATGAGGATATAAAATACTTATTCTGATTTCTCCCAACAGAAAATGAGGCTGTGTCTGAGCAGGTCTGCTGACCCCTCAGACAGAACGGTGATGCCAAGAACCTTCTCTACAGCAAAGAACCTGTGAAGAAATTATTTCGATTCTCTAGATGCTAAGGTTGTACTGGCAACACATCACTAACCTAGCTCAAGCTGGGCTGCAAAGTCAGTACCTGAAAGTAGTTGATAATATAAATGTGAAAAATCATTGCAAACAAATGATCAGGCCAGGATCATTCCTACTTTTCTAAAATTAGCATATGTGAAAATATGCAGTACAACATCTTTATAGGGAAAAATAAGTGTGAGCCTCATGGATTTGTAAACTATAAGGTAACAAAAGTGCTTGATAGTGGGACATGGCATATTTATTAATGACTACGTGCCTTCAGAGAAAAAATGAAGAATTAACAAGTTATAGCTTCAAAAATCAATTGAAAATAGCTGCATTTTCACACACAGTTCACGGAATTCCTTTGCATGTCAACATCTATATGTATATATTGTTATACATTAGGGGCCGATGTCATTATGTCTGTTTACTGTGCAAGCTTGATCTTAACTATTGGAGGAAAGGGGAAAAAAGTTTTTCTTATTAGAAGAAATTATCAAGTTACTGAATAAAAAACTTTCTTCTGAAAAAGCAATCTATGAACTCAGTTGGATGATGTGGATACATTCTTCTGTTTGTTTTTCTGAAAATCTGTTTGGGATCTGTGAGTGCCCAAAGAAAGAGGTAAACTGTTTCTGTGACAGCTACTTAGGTGGGCACTTCATTGCCTAGATTTCACGCTTTAATGCTATTTTAGGTTTGGTTAATGAAATGAATTAGTCATAGGATGTGATCTTTTTCAGATTATGTCCATAATTTAGAGAGATGCTTTTGAGAGTATGAGGAGGGGCATTTCATTTTGACATTATTCCACCAAAATTCATTGCTGAAACAAACAACATACCTGTTTTTCACTTTGGTGTCATCAAATGCAACTGCAATATGGCTGTTCCTTGAAAGACCAAACTGCTTTCCACCTTCCAAAATGGATGGTACTATGTCAGCAGCACAAGAATCCTGCAAAATATACAGCAATCATACAAATGTCATATTTTTTTATCTGTCTCAGCTATGTATAGGCTGGGAGTCTTCCAGCTTCCAATATTCAGGACAGAATATTCTACCTAGTTGAGAGACTGGCCCTGCAATTTTCCAGTGTGTTGGCGACTCATCACACCAGCTAAAGTGATAAAGCAGTATGACAGGAACTTGGTTTAAAAGCAGAGCTCATTAAGCTGGCTGTAAAAGCAAATAAAAGTAATATATGAACATTGCTGCTTTCACGCTTTCATCAGTGGACATTTACAAGAGTCTTAAGTGATTTCCAGGCAGCTCAGTGTACTCTTAGCTCTCATAACTGAGTTTTACACAGTAGGATGCCCTCTTACAAAAATGTAGCAAGATCTAAGTTTTAAAGCTAAGCTTTGTTGGTGACCTGAAATATAGCCACCTTAAAAATAATGAGTTAAAAGTAGTTTCAGATCCTGCACCTTTCAATGAGTCCTCCATTTTACTTCTTTATATTGTTTTATAACTGTAATCTTTGTTTAATGTGCTGTTCTTTTCCACAGTGCTGCTGAAAGGCCCCTCAAAACAATGAGGGAATCTGAATAACTGATGGATAGACATAACAACTGTTGAACTCCCTGAGCTGTCTAATGTAGACACATTACCCAGGGAATAAAGAAAGAAACCCCTCCCTGTCTGTTCCACCTCTATTAATCTTGAAGTGGTGCAACAATGCAAGGTAAAATATCTTCTGCCCACTATAATTTTCTCTTTTTAATTTCACTAGGTCTTTTACTCTCTGGCCCTAAAGCTCTTGTATAGGGGTGCCTGGGGCAATGTGAGACCATGGTAATTACCAACTCCTACTCATGTCTAGCTTTTGCCTCCCACTGAGAGTATTGTGAAGAAACTACTCAAAGGATCTAACGCAACACAATATCAGGACAATACCGCTGGGAAAAAAACAAACTTTGATAGCTGCAAGCTCTGTTTTTAAGCACTGTGTCTGCTATCATTTTGGGTTGGTGACAGTCTCTTATTTGAGCCCTGACTCAGCAGGGACCTGCAAAGCACAAGGTGCAGTCCCTTGCTTTCAAATAGTTCTTTCTGTGAAACATTTTGAAAATATCATGAGTGGCTCAGGCACTGAGATTTCAGCTGCAAAGAGGAAATTTCTTTCCCTTTCTCACTCATTCAGTAATGTTGTATTTTTTGTTTTCACACATCACAAAAATCTTCACAAAAGTATAGAGCACTTCTAAAAATTAGTTTTCCATAATGAAATGAATGCTCTGGTTTGAATATGACAGAGTAGAACACCATGCATTATGACAAGTACACATCAATATGCAATGAAAGGGAGAAACAGGGAAAATTCAGTAGGATCAAGTGAAATTATGAATGTGTGACATCAGTCTTCCAGCAATCATCAAATAGGGAAAAAAATAATATTCCCATAATGCAAGGTAAAGTTTTGAATTATTTTAAGCTTTGCAGGCTTATCTAGAAGTTTAACAACTATGCTAATAGTAATACCATGCATATAATACTTTCAATAACATTTGGACTTGCTAAAATTTGAAGATTTTAAAGGAAAAAAACCAAACAGAAAAAAAAATCATTAGGGCATGTTTAAAAAACTTCCAGACTTTATTCACAAGCCTGTGTCTGCCTCCATTTTATCAAAGGACTTCCAGTATTACAGCCTTCACAAGACTGTGCACTAAGTGGATCATTGGACTGTATTTAAATATCTCAGCTTTGTATTTTCAGTAATGGCCTTAATGTGTCCTGGCTGTTTAATAATCTTCCATATTCCATGAGTGTCTCAAGACTGAACTCCTTAGCTGCACTTCAGTCTTGTCAGATGTCAGGGACTTGACTGGTAGGTCAAGAAACTAGGTGTGTCTGGCGGTGGAAATAGGAACAGAAAAGCCCACTGGTGGACTGTCACACATTCTCTACATTCTCATTTGCTGTATTAGCAATTATAAAGAAAGCAATTAGTGGAAAAACGGAGCATTGAAGCAGTCCCCACAGTTCACTAAATACTGTTAATAAAACAATGCAGTAACGCATGAAGAAATAGTGGAAAATACCATCATGGAGTCAAATGCAGAAGTAATGCTGGCGCTCTTCATTTCATTGGCAAGTGAATCCTGAGAAGCAGTGAATAATGTGAGGCAGAAGCAGCAGTTACCCAATGTTGAGAAACATTCTGGCATCTATAGCAAGCAGGAGCAGCAGACTGGTGATGGATGTTATTTCCCAAATGTCCTACTCCTCGATCTTGTCTTGCTTTTAGTAGAGGGTAGGTTTTTTCTCATTTAGGATTAAACTGCCCTCCCCTTTCTCATGCAGATGGACAATGGAGAAAAAAAGTCCTAAAAGGACTTAAATAGACCAGATACTTTATTTAAGCCTTTTATGTGCAAATATTTTTTTCTGCTGTATATTTTCCATATGCAATCTTTCTATTCTGAGATTCTGTATAATTTACTGCCATATGACTGTTATCTCTTTAACAGTCATAACAGTTACTTATTTGTTGCAACATTTCCCCGAAAAATACTTTGGAGAACTTACTTACATTACATGAACGTAAACTAACCAAAACTTTGCCTTATTTAAATTACTTTCAAGTCTTCAACATACTAACACAGTTTCAATTTTTCCAAGAGAGAAGTAGAGTAATGGTGTTTAATTTAGATCTTTATTTTGAATTCCTATTTCAAATTATCATGGCTCTAGATATGTTGATATAGAAAACTCACCTAGTTACAATGGAACTAGTTTCCAATATTAATGAGAAGATCTATTCCTTCCAATTTTGCTATATAAAAGTTAGTGCTTATAGTCTAAGAAAGTGTGCATTTGCTCTTTCATGCACTTCTGTGTGGTTTTGTTTTGTTTATAAGGCTTGATCAAGAGATACTATGTCTACATTCCTTCACTACAGTGACCATTAAACTGGACAATCCTTTTACCTTGTTGCCTGGTTCCTTATCTTTCTATGGTAGCCTTACTGTACAGTAAATTTGCTTTCAGCTCCAAACAAAGCCACATTGGAACCCTTGTGTTACAACTACTCCACCTTGTGGGAACAAATCAAAACCGCTGCCCTAGAGCACTAAAAGGCCGACATTTATAACTCTGGAGCCTTAATAACTAACATGGAGCTTGCCTATGTTGAACCCAAGGCTCCCATTTCCAGGCACACAGATGGCTGCATGTGATGTGGAGACTTCAGTAGTGTCAGAAAAGTCCTTTTAGATAAAGCTGTGCCATATGTACCTGGACAATGAAGGTGGCCATGAATCTCAAATACAAAATTAACCTTAATGAGTTAGGGGTTTTGGACCAATTTTTGTACCATTTTTTGCAGAAATCCTTCCTAAGGAAAACCAGATATGAATTCTGAAAATGAGACTGTTAACTGGGAGTGACTGTGGCAATGAATTCAGGTTACTTTGTCTCTCACAGCCTCATTGAAAATCACAACTGTTTTTGTTTGGGGTTTTTTTGGTGTCCTTCATGCAATTAATTGATAATATTAATCTCTAAGTCACACAAAAAACCCCAACATAAACAAATTTGGTATTCTGTAATGTTGTGTCAGTGAGGAGGTGTGAAACGGGAACAAAGATTTAACTTGACCCAAAATGGTTAAAAGATTTTCTGAAGCCAATCTGTGAGAAATTTCCAAAATTACTGACTCCTTTGTATTTGCTATATATTAAATATTACAGTTGTTAACTTCTCAAAACTGTCTTATTATGGTAGTGTAAATTCTGATAGTGTAAACAGGCTCCTAACTTGGGAATGTGCAGTTTTTTCACACTTTTTGGAAACCTCACTCATACTTAACTATAGCCTGCATAAACCTGTGGGTTGTATGCAGGTTTAACAACACGCAAAGAGTTTTCCCACCAATATCTTCCAGTGTATATATTATTCAGTTTAATATTCAGATATCTAAGCATATATTTTCTGGACAGTGAAATGTTGCATCAACTTACAAAACTACTACACTTGTGATAGAAGAAATATCTTCCTTCAGTTTTGTTGTATAAGGCTGCTTGTTATTATCTAGTTATTTAAGATTACTGATAACAACAGCTGTCCTCAATTTAGTAGTGAGTGGAGTTTCATTTTGTAAGTCTCCTGAATAAAGTCATAAAATAGCAGTGGAGGAGTTGCCATTTCAAACAGATCTCCTGGTTTACCTTTTTCTTCATCCTGTCACTAACATGGCTGTTACTATGCGCATCAGAGAACAGCACAAAAAATCATAATGACACAGATTTCCCATAGGAAAATTCCCCTTTCAACCCCAAGCACATATTGGTTGAGTTACATCCTGAGGTGTAAGGGTTTATGGCTAAGCATGCAAGCCAAAGAGAATTCTAATGCTATATCATTCTTTAAATTACTGTTGTGATAATACAAGCAAATGAGATCAACTAGTTTTCCATTATCCACAGGTTTTACTGACCTGCAATAAGATGTTCCCTTTACAGTATCATGCTGAATTGTTACTATTTTTGTTACAAAGTGTTCCATTATTCTTTATAGCTCGCCCTTCAATTTTGCTCAGAAAAAGAAACTTTTAAAATTTTACCTGACTGAAGTGACCTACACTTACAGGGGCTGAAGATAGAGGTGGTGTTGGAGGAGGAGAAGCAAAAGGAATCCTTGGCCCTTCTTTCTCCCCATTAGTGACTGGTTCAGGTTGGATGATGACTGTTGCACGAGTTGGTTTATCTTCATCCTCAGGTGGCCTAACCTCTGGTTCTAGAGTGGGACATCGGCCAATATCTGCATTTTGGAAGGACATGGGTTGAGCAAAGTCCATGGGGCTGAGAACACACAAAGAAATTTATATCTGTTATTACTTTTTCTGCCTTTTTACTACCAATTTATAAAGAATAGTTATTTGCTGTAGTGTAATTTCACTTCACAGGCCACAAAAGCCAGGATTCATCCCACCCTGTAAAGGTAGGTACAGGTACAGAAGCAGAACACTTAAATTAGAGGTGATGATAGCACTGGCTTTCCTTCCTATAGTCAGTGCAGAGAGACAGGCATCCTCCTTGTCAAGCTTTACCAGCCCAGGTTCTTTCAATCACATTGCGGAGAAGTCCTCTATGATATACAGTGATGGAGTGTGGGGTGATGAGATCCTAATTGAGGTACTTCAGATTTTTGAAAGAAAGATTTACACTGGAACTTTCTATAGAAGTTTTACTTTATTCATCATTCCCTTTCTTTGTGCTTAAATGTTCCTTCCAGGTTACTGCACCTTCCACAAAGCAAATTGATTCCCATGGTGCTTCTCAGAATTTGTATACTCTTGGAGGTGAACTTTACTTAAAATAAAGTGTTATAGTACATCATAAATACCTATCACGGATGCACATCTTACTGTAGTGTTACTGTTGAATTTCTCTGATTTTTATGGATAAATAGAGAGTGTTGGCTCGTCTGTAAAACAATTATTGTATAGCCTTTGGAGAGTATATCGTAGACAAAAAAAAGGAAGGGTGTTAAAAGAAAACAGATCATATCCTAGGATTTGCTGCTAGTATGATTCCTTGCAGCAATGAACTTTCTTCTGGCCACCAAGACCTCCTTAACTGGACGTTTGTTGGTATCAGTGAGACTTACGTGGCATTAATGACAAGATTCCATATACAGCCCTCAAATGGTGGTATGTTTCTGAGAGGTGCAGTCTGAAACTGAGAAGCAGTACCGCCCACAAAGAGTTTCTTAACAGAGATGGGCTGGTCTGAAGGCAACCTCTGAGTCTGGACTTTGTCTTCATCAACTTGAACAGTGAACATCCTGGGAAAAAGATTTGAAAGCAAAGAAATAGATATTTTACTCTGGGTATTGCTTGCATTGAAATTACCCCTTTGTAGGCCCTATTTACTCCTACACTGGCTGTAACACTGAGCAACTCAAATTATGTAATTAGCAGCTCATATTAAATGCATATTAACCACTAGAGGGTTTTCAGCCACTGCTGTGCTTCCTTACTAGTTGTCTGACAAAGCTCAGCAAAATTGTTTTGTGGAGGTGTGACAATACCAGATTGTAGTTGTATAGGAAGAAGTGTTTGTGGTGTGGCAACACTGACACAGTAAGGGCCAAGCCTGCTGTACTGTATAATCATCTAGAGCTCAGCAGCATGGGAATAGCACAGGGTCACATTTTGTTTGGACTCCCTATTTACCTGTTTGTACAAGTTATCTTCTTGCTTGGACACAAGCACTGCTACAGACTGCTCTGATTGCAGGATTAACCAAGCTTTTTCTGGGAAAGATGGTAGAGTAGGAAAATTGCCGATTGTTCACCATGTACTGATACAGGTGCTATAATTCATTCCCATGAGTAATTCACATGGCACAAGTCAAAGACAATGCAGTCCCATGGAAGATACTGTTAAGGTTGAACAGAGGAAGGTAGAAGCCTCTGAAGCAGAGCACCACTGGCTGACCAATCAGTTTCTGGCAAATAACCTCACTTTTGTCAACTGCAAAATTATATTGAACTACTGTGTTCTTCCTTAACTATAATTACAAATGTTAGCAACTGAATAGTGAAAATATTTATTGAAAAGAGGCTTGTTTTCACATGTAAAATGCTTAGCTTTCCTATTTACACAAATCCTAGACAGAACTGGATAGTGACTTAAGCACCTGAACTACATAACTGCTATACTACATGCAAATTCTCCAGTTTCCTCATAGTTTTGGATGGATTAATTTGGTCTAGAAAGCTTCTGAATAAGAAAGGGATTAATTTTTCAAAGGGTTGAAGGAATCAGGTATTAAGAAATTTATCTCTCAGGACAATCTCTAGAAAACAGAAGGAGAGAAATTTCTCTGGAGGCAGTTCAGAGCAACAGACTAATTTAGGTTCTGTGCAGTGTCCCAGAGAGGACACTTCTCTCCACTGCCTTCAGAGCAAGTGTAGGGAAATCAGACTGTGAGTACTTGAGTTATCCTTTGTGCTGTTGCATATTAGTCATGGAGCCATGGCTAACCATGGTAAATATTTTGGGTCCAAGCAGAACCATGCAATGATGTACATTAGTCTGCTATATAGTATCCTATAATCACCTTGGAAGAGAAAGCAAACACTTCATAATTATATGGACAATTATCTCTCTGAAGAGTTTTCACAGGGTGTTCCTCACATTTAATAAAATAAAGCTTGAGTTTGTGATGAGTGGGGGAAGGGTTAATCTTAATTTATATCTTTTCACATCCATTTCAGGTTACAGGAACTGCAGAGTTCAGACAACTGATTTTGTAACAAAGCTTCTTTGAAAATGCAGAGGTTTCATCTGAACAAGCATCATCACTGGATAGCATTGTACAACAATTATGCCTTGATATATCTTCACATGTACCCTAACAAGGTCAAGCTACTGTACCTGTTATAGCACTGCTTAAAAGAACTTATTTTGTTGTTTAGAGCTTTTAATTATTACGTGCATATTTGTGTTCTGTCATGGTGGAACAAAATGTATCACAAAAAGTAGTCATCCATTTGCAAAATAACGTTTTCTCCCAGAGAATTTATAGTTTGACTTTAATCTAGTCACTGAAGTAGAGGAGACATATTGTCTGATGGCATTATTTACAAGAGGTTTTTTTAACAACACAATAGAAATTCAGTCAGAAAATTATACTGATAAAGGACAAAACAAAGGAAAGGAAAGCACAGAGAGGATAGAAGGGAATCTCGGGATGGGAACTGTTGCTCAAGAAGGCTTCAGTGCCGTGGGGTTAAGAGGGTGAAGCTTTGTCTTCAGTGTGCTAGGATAAGTGCATTGTGTAACATGCTGGATGTCATGTCTTCTTTTTGATTTTTTTTAAACAACATAGAACATTATGCATAGTACATGATTCCAGTGAATGTCCACATGTACACATTTGTATGTTCAAATGTCCATAATAAACCCTGTTTGGAAGAAGGGCTATTCCAGGCCATAAATAATAATGATTGCCTGAGTCCTACAGTAGTGCTGTATCTAATCACTTTCTGAATGGTGAAGAGTAATAAGAAATTTTACAATGTCTGAAAAAAGGCAAAGGAATTCAAGGGAAATTCTGCTTAAAACAACATGGTCTGAGAAGGTCTCTGACGGCTTTTCCAATGAGAATGTCTGTGAAACTGCATGTTTTCACTGTTTTTACCATATTTAGCTGGGCACTACTGTAACCACATGTACATACACCAGCACATGGCATCTCAAAAAGACTACAGGCTGCTATGCTGTTGCTGTTTACACTCTTTGTAAATGGTTAGTATTTCTACATGTCTACATTTCTGCATGTTTTCTAAGTTGATTTACTGCAGCACAGCAGTATTTCTCTTTTACATAAACTGTTAATAAAATATATTTGCCAAGAATCAAAAGGTTAAAGATGCCAATTCAGACAAATACAGGTCTCTGGAGGAACAGGCCAATAGCCTAGGAAAGCATGTAAACCCAGCTCTGCAGAACAATAAGCACTACCAGAAACTTACTTCTAAAAACACTAGTTTTTTTGTCTCAGCAGAAGTATTTACATGGATTGCCAAAGACATCAACATATTTGCTTTGTTGAATTAGCTGTGCTGTGTGGTCTGTAGCACTTCTAGGAATTTTTTACCCTTTAGTTCGTTCTATCCGGATGGAGTGTGCTCTGCCATCGTGAAACTCTCCAGCTTCTGGTCTAACGGTGATTCTGTGGGGATCCCGCATCCCAGTGGAGATATGCACTTCTAGTCGACCTCTGTTTAGGAACACTGCATAGTAGGCCTGCAATGTATATGTTGGTATGAAAAGGTAAGTTGCTTTTGGAAATAAATTATTTCACTTAGTTTTACATTAGTGTGTATGTTTTATTGTCTTACACTGGTTTTTAATTTGCTCACCCATAGAAAAGACACTATTGTTTCTGTTCTGCTGCTGCTGCTACATTCATTTTTGTAATGAGGAATGGGTAAAAGGAGGTCATACTGAAAAACTTCAACAAAAGAGTTAACTGTCTGCATACCTATGTTCACGGAAGGGTGGAGGCTTCTAACCCACAATTCTTCTGTTTTCTTGTGTTACAATAACTGGTCTTAAACCCATCAAGGCCTGAATAGTACTAATCTCAGCATGAGTTCTGAGTTTGGAGGATGGCAAATCATGCCAGTAGTTACTCTAGCAACAATATCATACTGTAGTAGATTTCAGGATCTAACCTCCAGTTACTATAGCAATAAGTGGTCATGTTCACTTCTGTGACCTGAAGAGCTGGGAAATGATAAAGGAGCCCCTGCCCTAAAGTTAATGTCATGCAGGTGAGCCATTACACTGTGCTGTTCCTGCAGTGTGTTACTACAGGTCACTGAGAGCTCTCTTCCAAAATAGGCAGAAAGAAGAATAATGAAATATCATTTCTCAGAAGTCCTGAACAGAGAAATCTGTATCAAAACATTCTGTTTATTGCTGTTGTAGTATGTCTGTCAGGATTATAATAAAGATTTAATCAAGATTCGAATAACTTCTAACAGCAACCACACTTCTATCAGTTAGTCACTTGGGACACTGTGGATTTATACAGCAGATTTGTATTTCATGGGAGAGAAGGAGAGGCTAAGGGCGCTCGAGTCATATATCCCACAGCAGTGATCCCAAACAAGAGTCTTATCTTATACTACTTTCAGCAGCTTCTTTTTTTCCTCTTTTGGTCTCAGGGGAATTAGAATGATCCTTATTTATATCTCTATGAAGAGGAATGAGAGAGTTTCTAAGCTTTAACAGTGCATAATTACCCCTCAGAATGAGGTTTGGTTAGGGTTATTTAGGTTTGGTTAAAAAAACCAACATGGAATGTGATAAAAAAAAATCTGCTGCTTAGCAACAAGCAATGGATGCCTTACTGTGAACCTGTAAGAAAAACAGTTACTCCAGTGCAAAAAACAATTCTGAGCTTCTACTAGATTCTTTATCAGATAAAGGATAGCATTAGAAATAATTTATTCCCAAGCACTGAAATTATGAATATCTGACAGTGTCTTAAAACAAACCAAGTGGAATCTCAGTAAAATTCTGGGTTTTCTTCATCTTTTGCTAGGTTCCTCATACCTGTCCTGTCTGTCTGCGTTTTCTCCTCAGAGGGGCAGCTTTTGTTGCAGTGTACCTGCGTTTTCTCCTGGGGGGGACAATTGTACCACTTGTGCCAAACAAGATGATCCCAGACTCATTCTTGGTGCTGAAGGAGAAATTGATTTCTGTGCCAATGCCAAAAGAGACTGGCTGCAGTTCCACAAAACCTGGCTTGGAGAAGCTAACTGTATAAATGTTCTGCAGGAAGAAAAGGAGAGTAAAGGTCATTAGTAGAATTAAAAGCAAGAGTATGAACACATAGGAAGATTTCTTAACTAAAAGAATAAACTATGTAAATGTAACCAGTGTGAAGAGATGGAAAGTAATAACAAACAGCAATTTACTTCTCAAAGTGTTGTGCAAACACTAATTTACCTGTTTATATCTGGCATTATTAGCATATTTCTGAAATCCTGTCTTACAGGAAGGCAAAGTTCCAGTTTTATGTCAGTATATCCTCTTGGATTAAAAATAACTGTTCAAGGGTGGTTTTTTCATATGACTGTTTTCCATTAGTTAATACAGTTGGACTTTTCTCTTGAATTATTAACATAGGTAACAACAGCCAATATGAAAATAAACTAGATTCTGTTATTTGTCAAAAGTGCCCAGAAAATACTTTTCAATTATCTGTCATTGTTGCTTCACTAAGAACTGCTGCTTTCTTTATTACTTAGACTCATGAATGAAGCATTTGTTGCACATGGCCCAAGTCTTTGGACATTGGCATCCATTAACACAATTTAAAGAGTAGAATATGTCATCAAATCATAAATCAATGCATACACCTGAAGATTTTCTGTCATTGCTGCCAATTTATGTATTATTCTAGCTGTGGAAGAGCAGTCTATAGAAACAGTGACTTTTTCTAAAGTAGTATACAATTTTTTAAGTACAGCAGAACTGTTTTCAGGTCTAGAGAAGAGATTATGCCACATAAAATCATTGCTGGTTGTGCTCACCTTTCCCTGAAATATGAGGACATTTAAAAAACTGAGTGCATATCAGTCTTTATCTTTTACTTTTACTTCACTTCCTCTTAATTTTCCTACATATTTTGTTTTGTACATTTGGAATATTGTATTTCTTTCCCCAACAAAATAATTAATCCAATTAGATTTCACACTCTGAAACCTCAAGTGTTACAAAATTATGTGAAAAGTAAAGTACTTTCTAAGATTCATAGCAACAGAAGAAAATGAACACAACTATCCTTCTTTCCTATTCCATAAAAATTTACAATAAATGAAAACAAACATGAACCTCTGTAGCAAATTTTTGCTGAAATCAAATCTGTAATATTTAAAAGCATTTGAGCAACCTGCTTGTTTACAGTTTAGCTTTATCACAAACTTGAAATCTTAAAATGTGGATCTCAAAACAGATCCATCTAGTCTAATATCCTGTCTGAGAGTCCTACTGTTGTGTGCTTTTTTGCTCTGATGAGGGCCAGAGCTACAAAAGATAAACAAAGAAAAATAGGGCCCTTATCTTTATTTTGGCCTGGCTGAGTTCCAATTACTGTTTGAAGGAAATTTTTTAACATTTTATAGAAAAAAAAAATATTTGAAGAGCATCAGGTTAACAACAACTTATTTGGATTTACTGTACTGATATCTGATATGGAACCCTAATTATTACATCTGCTTGCTAAAACTAGTATAGATTTCCAGAGAAGAAATACTAACTATTTATTGGGAGACAAGTGTCACTGGAAGTATTTTTTATATATGAAGACTTTTTTTTTCCATGGAAAATTACTACATTCTCTCCCAAATTTCAGATGGTCCTGAGTTGTATTTAAAGCTAAAATAACATCACTTTTGCACATTCTTCATGATAGGTAAGAAATGTGCCTTCCAGCTCAGTGGTAGCTCATAATACTAGGTGCTCATACCTCAGGTTTTATGTAGTGAATGACTTTATAATAAAAATTTTAAAAAATAATTTAAATCCTGGGGTTTTATGTGCATCACAATTTTTTAGCTTTTGCAATGTTGTCAGTAACTACCTTCATTAATTTCAATAATGCCCATTTTAGTCAGCTGAAACAAAACTAGATCACTGCTACATAATTCAGAAAATCCTACCCTTTAGGGACAGGGATATCACAACTGGCCTGTTGTGATATCTTATTTCTTTCTCTTAAATATAACTGTTTGGATTTTCAGGTTAGATTCCTATTTATTAGATTCTTATTTAAGGAATATGCCTTATACAATTAATCTATTATGCCATAAAATCAGAAACCAGAAAACATTTATACCCATTAAGGCCAAAATACATGGAACTCAGACTAACCTCCAGTGTGCATCCTTTGGTTAGACCAACAAAATCAGGACTACTCAGTATATTATATGGTGTCCTTGAAATTTCAATGTCTTTGAGGCAACCTGTGTATTTCTCTAAGTTCACTTCAGGCCTAAAAAACATTTAGAAGTACAATGTGTTTTCAAAAATACAGATTAGGGAGAACACAGTCAGCCAGACACACACACATACACTTTCAGATACACAGATGCTTGATTTTTATCTTAACTAACCACATACACTCAAATGCTGCCTTCAACCATCTATCAGCACATACTGCATTCTGCTTTGCATCACTCAAAGCTGTAATGGGAGATTCATCTAATATCAAATTGACAACAGTCCCCTTTTCCATTTTTTCTTTCTTTTCTTTAGGTTTTTTTGATTGGTTGGTTGGTTGCTTTGGTTCTGAGTTGTTCGGTTTTTTTCCTTTGGTAAAGGAGTGCTGTCACCTTTGGTGTTAAAATGCAGTAAGCTATAAAATAAAGAAATTGTTGTTCCTTAGGCAAAGCAGAAAGATGCAAGCTAGGAAATCATAACAGTAAGGAGAGACCTGAACTGGAAGACACGTTTCATTCCTCTTTTTGCATGCTAGATCCTAATGAAACTTTAACAGCATACAAACATTTTTTCTATGTATTTTATATTCCCAGAATCTTTCTTATGAAAACTGCTGTGTATTTTCTTACAACACAGCAATACGCTTGACTTTCTCAGGTAGTTAAAGAAAACAAAACACTTGGGTTTGTTACAGAACGTAACTATCCGTCCAAAAAAAGGAAAATATTGTAACAGAATTCAAGTTCCATGTCTGACTTATCAGCTGGCTGACAGAAAAAATTAGAAGCCCCTTGAATGTAACACCAAAGCTATCATGCTTTAATGCAAAAGTATAATTTCCCAGGCCTGGGAACACCGGAGTGAGACCACAACTGCTGGCAACATCTGAACCAGGCTTGCCAGAAGAAAAGCCTTATAAAGTCACTTCAGAAAAAAATGTTGCCATTCATACTATGGAGAGTAAATCCAAAAAGCAAAAAAGCACTAGTTAATTTGCTCACAGTATTACCCATGACTGTTTTCTAGAATATCTGAAAAAGATGAACAGCTCAAAGGAAGAAAAATGAATTTGGAAATTCAATAAGGAGTTAAAAATGGTGTGGGGTGGGGAGAGGCGGGGGGAAATTGGGAAGTAACAAACATTTCAGCTCCCTGGAAGGAAAAAAAAAAATTTAAAGAATATTAATCACAAAATAAACCTGTTTTGCATAGATACTAATCAGCTGCACATTTTGGCACTGAAAGTTATTCTTTGCATTATAGCCATCCTAGCAAGCTTGATGTATTCTTTGGCAAATTAGTATCCTCTACATAAGTTAAAGCAAGCATCTGGTTTACTAAAATGATCCATATGCTGCTTTATTTACAGTCATGTAGTTATGGTCACCTTTCATTTCTCATTTTTTTTTCCCTAGCTCTTCTCTAGTTCCTTTATGGACTTATCTTTTCAGCAGCAGAACAGTTTTGCTGTATCATTGTCTGTGGTGCCCATAGTCTCCTATATTTGCCATCCAGAAACCATTCTTGTTACTACCTTCTTGCTGCCCTGTCCAGTGACAGATTGCCCTTATCCTGTTCTGTACAAGCAGTTGTTGTTATAATTCCCAACCCCATATCACAGAATCACAGAAGGGGTAAGGTTGGAAGGCACCACAGTGGGTCACATCTGTTCAATCTCTTTGCAAACACTGAACACTTGCTCAATGTTTTAAGTCTTCCCTTTTTCCTTGTTCCTTTCCAAAACATGCCAAACTAGGTCCAAGTTCACTCAGATCTGGGTCTTTTTTTTTTTTTTTCCCTTAGCCAAACTAGGATTAGTTTAAAGGGGGAACAAGGAACCATTTCTAGAGCTTGGAAGGAAATAATCTTTCTCACAGTCAGGGCAGGGATACGGGGGTAAAATTGCACTTTTCCAGTTCAAGCCAGGAATTAAGCTGCAAAACAGTGAATTTCAGTTCTTATCTGACCATATCAAAGTAAAAGTAATGGATACAAACAGCTGCAAACTGAAAACGCATTCAGAAATAGGTGACCTCCACTCTCTTCCGCTCATCCTCCTGTCCTTAAACTGAGAAGTGGCAAATTTCACAAAAATCTGCCCCTTGCTTTCATACTCTCCTCAGTAATTACTTAACAGCCTCCCAGCACAGTGCTCCTTGCCTCACATCGGTTTACATTGCTCTTACAGCCTGGGAGTTGAAGCGAAAGCAATACAGCTGGCTGTAGCTTTTCTTCCGAGGCATTCCACTGTCGCAAACAAACGCAGCTGAAGTAAGCAGCTGCATGAAGAAAATAAAAGTTGCTTGTGTAGGTGTGTGCAGAGCGTGTAACATGACAGTGCTAAGCACTCGGGAGCAGCTTTGCTAGTTGTGGCAGGAGCAGCTCACTGAACTAAGAGCCTTAGCGTAACAGCTGGTATAAATACCGCCTACACGTTGCTGCTGTGCTGCCGCCTGTGCTTTCAAGCTGCACTTACTAGACACATGCAAGTCATGCAAGTAATCTGATTATTTTTACCTTGCTTTCATACTGGGGTGAGAAAGAAAAACAAAAGAAGAAAACAACAAAAATGAATTAATTGTAGCGAATGATAATTCTTGCATTGTTACTTTGTGATGCTTATTACCAAAGTTCAAACATTTCACAGTGAAGCAGATATTCATAATTTACAAGAAACATATAACAATTAACATGTTTACTCTGCAAAAATGCCATCTTAAAATGTAATATATCAAAGGGCTTTTATAGTTTGTTACTATACTTGGCTATGAGTAAAAGCAAACCACGTAAAAGAATTTGGCAGAACTGACATGGCCCGATAATTACAAAGTCATGGATACCTCAGCATCTATTGTTTGCAGTAGCTCAGCTTTGCCCTAATCCCCCTTTCACTACTTTTGATTCTAATTTACCATAACATTCATCTTGCCTCAGTCACTGATGAATCATAGCTGTAGGCAAAATGGTTACCACAGGTCCAAGTAGCTGTGGTACATTGATTTTTTAAGCAACCACAAAGGAAGTGGAAGACAATGGCTCTAGACATTTTCTTATGCACTGATGTGATTTCACAATTACATAATATAGTGTTATATTTCATGACTAAAATAGATCTTAGATCTTTTTATTGCTGGGTGATTTGACATCAGAGATCAGTTATTATCCTAATAAATTAACAAATACGTCCATTCTGTGGACTAATCACAACAGTTCCTTGTGCACAAGACCACTTCAAGGTCATCATTATGCCATGTCGTTAAAGCTGACATAGATTAATGGGCTTGTTTCTGTGTTGCTCATCTGTTTATGGTAGCACAGAATTCTCTTGTTCTTGTCATTGCAAAACTGCTGAATATTCATTTAAGCTTTAAGTAAGGTTTTGGTCTATTTAAAGACATGTAATAAAGTTACTAAATTCAAGTATCTGTTACCCCATTTCTTTAGATTATTGAAGTTGAGGTTAAAGTTTATGAATAACACCATGCAATATTTAAAAAATAAATACTGGGAATTTTATTTGTATAAGAAATTCAGGATCAGACTTCTGAAGGGAAAAGGTTGCCATATTTCATTCTATTTACATTTAATATATCAAGAATATTTTATCATATACTTTAAGTCCTGAATATAGGAAGAATTTTACCTAAGAAGTCCAGGAACCTAAGTCTACAAATAATGTTAAATGATATCTAAGCAAAATATTTTAATACATATTTAAAGTATACTGACATTGATTATGCAAAAGCAGGGATACTCATTTAACAGTAATTCCATGAGGAGTAGTTCAATTTTGCTACTCATGCACAAGGTAAACACTTGTCCTTAATTTTGCTGAGGTATAGAGCCATTTCTATAAGTCTGCAGTGACAAATTCTATTTATCAAATAAAAATTACTTAAAAAGTCAGCTACATCATGATTCTTGCACAGTATCACAAAGATGTGCTGCACTGCTACTGTTATTTCTGTTGTATTTGTGTAAGGTGAGCTGTGTGAAATACACTGAAATACATAACATATGCAAATAAAGCATCATCTGCTGTGGGAATATGTATTGGGAATTCACCACTCATTGCAAGTGAACTTGAGAAATAAATACAGAGAATAAGATTACAGTGTATTTACATTCCCTTATCAAAGGTGAAGAAATTGGTTTGAGCCACGTTACCTTAGATTTCTCAGGGTTGGCAACCCCCCAAAATATATTTTCTCATGCGCTTTTAAGTTGAGTCCAAAGTGGCTGCCTGTAGAAGCTGTTGCTATGGTCTCTTCTTCATTGGTGTCTATGTCTACAATTGATACATTGGCTAAAAGAAATTTCAGATTAGTTTCAAAATATTAGACATGAACAATGATGTCTTAATGTAAGAAACCAACAGAGAAATATTTGGAGGGTTAGCAAGTGAGGGGAGAGGCAAGCAGGGCTGTATTTTGCAATTAAGATATTGGATTTCCACATCATTAATTATGGGCAGGGGAAGAGACCTGCACTTTTCTCTGTTTCCATAACAACCTGAATAACTATAGCAGTTCTGTATGCTTTATTTTTATATATTCTCTAAACCTGTTTCAGTTTGGTGTCTTCTTTGTGTCACTGGGCTTTGGAGCTAACACTTCAGGACAAAGTCGAGACAGAAGAGATCATTTTATGTCTAATTTGTGATCTCAGTCCAAAGATTGCCACTTGAACAGGATTTTTTAGTGTAAAAGTTGGTTAAGCATTGTCATTATGTGCCTTAGAGATTGGTGATCAGTCACGCTAAACCATTTTCACACCGAAAGCAGTTAGTTGCTGTCATGTCTAATTCAGTCTGGAGTCAGTGATGCGCTACACACAACCATCTTATTTAAGTGCTTGTTCCATGTATATTTTTATGTATGGATTAATAAATAATATAAAGTTCAGTAAAAGAGATGAGACTCAGTGAAAAATGCTGAGCAGTCCCCAAGAAAGATAGGGATGTTCTACCACCACAGAGATGAAAAGGAAGGATTCCTTCCTTCCTTCCTTGAGAATTGAATGTGGGAGAGACTTTCCTGCTGTACGTTACCAAAACCAGATTCATTTTCCTTTCATTTCTAGACCTGTATCCTCTTTATAAACACATGATATTTGAATGCTATTAATAAATTACAATTATGTAACATTGTATTTTATCTTAATATCTCCTGCGTTAAATATGGACTAATATGGCTAGCAATAAAGCATTCCTCCTCTAAAGGTGCAGCAAATCTGCGAGTGAGAGCTCTAAATTATTTTGGCCGCTGTCTCAGCTCTCAAATCTACTTCAGCCAAATGACAAGGGAGTGGGACTGTGTTTGAGGTATAAAGGCCAGGTAGAGAGCTGGAACTGCAGGGGGCAGAGGAGGAGGAGTGTGTTCAAGGGCTCATGGTGACCCTGCAGATCCAGAATGCAGAAAGACTTCAGAATACAAAGGCACAGAATATGTCACAGTTGTCATAAATAAAATTAATTTGTCTCAGGTAAGATTACATCAGCCCTATAATTAGATTATAAACAAAAAAAGGGGTTTGGCAGCAATGGTAGCCAGCATTCTCTGTGATCTTATCAAATGCCACCACTTCACATTTTGCACCAGCAAACTGATTAAAGAATCAGTAGAATTTCTGTATATGTTCCCAGTTGTTTCCCTGCAGACTGAGATAGTGGTACACTACATATCATTAGGGAATATAAAATAGTTGTTGTGTTCATCTACTGAGATACTGTACTATCAGTAATAAGGTCATTGCTTTTTTTAAGTGCTTTAGTATATGCTGAGCATGAGAGGACTGTATAGAACGAAAGCTATTGCTGTCCTAACAAAAATCACACTGGTGTGTTTCATGATTTGGAATAACATCAGGGAACTGATGAAAAGATTTGGTTTTTTTCCCACCCAAAAGAATTTTAGAATGCAATTTATGTAATTATAAGAGAATTATGCCTGAAAAATAGGCCAGCTGTCCAGAAAGACCCATTTGATCTGTAATCTAAACAAAAGAAGTTGCTAAATCACTAGAACTTTATCATTCCCACTACATCTTCCCTGTGATTAGATGGTTAGCTGTACTGTAGAGGTAACTGGGAAAGTCATGGTGTTGACATCACAGAAACTTACCTTGCTTTTGAATTCTTGACAGGGTGAAAGATTTCCACTTGCCATCATTATGATTTTGGTTGCTGATAACGGAAGCTGTACCTGAACCCAGATCATAGCTGACTTTTATACGTCCACCACTCAGTTCTACACTCATGAAATCCTTCTGTTAATGAAAAGGATTAGATACACAATAATGACTTTTGTTCATTTTGGTTAGAGGCATATGACATTAAATAAACACTTTCTAGTCCTAGGTGACATCAGACAATTTTTTTTCAAGTTTTAAAAATAAAAAAGTAGGCATTTACTGCCCAGGATTCTAATATACAAAAGTTTGATGCCAACAAGTTTTTTTCTCCCCTTTTACTCTCTTCTGGATTGCCAACTTAGCTGGAATTTTGCTAAAAACTTAGCTGGATTTTTGATGGGACGTCTGTACTTCTATTTTGTTGGATTGAAGACACAAATAGACATTATAACTACCTCTAACTAATACTCTGCTTTGAAGATACATCTTTACTATAGTTAGAGTATTTTCTACATACCTCAGCTAGACTTATACTTGCAAGGCAGAAAACAAGAATAGCAAAGATGGTAAAACGGGCACATTTTACCAGGATTCCCAGGGAGTAATCTGTACTAATGAAGCAACAGAAAGCTACGAACTCTCTTATTTTCACCAACCACTGACACCAGTATCTAAGCAAGAACTGGTGATGGCTGACTGGACCAATGATATACGCTCCAGTAACTACAGAAAAGGAACTAGCAGGATACAAAGAGGAAAACAAATAGCCAGGGAACTGGACAGCATGATAGGCATTAAGTAATGCCTGGAACTATGACCCAGAATGTGAATGTACCAGAGAAATTTTAGTTATAATTTTGCTTATGGCCAGTTCCAACTTTTCTCAGAGTAAAATTTAACAAACTCAGTATTCTAGATACTTAGGCAAGTTTATTCATGCACCACTAGAAAGAGCATCCTCAAAGTTTTTATACAGTGGGACAGTATCTTCAGAGACAAACTGTGTCAGGGTCCAGTTGCCTTCCAGCTCCCAGTGTTATTCAGACATTCAAGTAAATAATTTTTGTAGAAAACTAAATAAATTAATAATAATGATACAAGATCATCTAAAATAATTACATTAATTATACTTTCAATATTCAGTTACAAAAGTTAATTAGAAAAACTACACAAATACTTCATTATCATCAAAAAATGCCAGCTTTTCTTTTAGTCAGTCAGGAGGAGCACCCTCCTCCTTGATAACTCTTTCCAAAATACAGGAATCTGAAATAAGACTGATTTAGACAAACACATTTTTTATAAAATAGTGACTTCTCAGTAATTCTTCAAGACATTGGCGAGAACTGCTGCACCTAATTTCTGGCCCATGTGAAAGGGCTGAGGAAAGGATTCTGTTCCCAGTCAGTCATGCAAGTCAATTTGGATCAGAGATGCAGAAGATGGTTTATTTAGAACTGGACAGATGAGTTTATAAATAATTTCTTCCTATTGTCCACACACAGTTGATACTGTGTATGAATAAAAACCTTGAGCAATTTCATAACTAATGTTTCTATTCTCTATTTCAGCTCTAAAAGGCCCCATTTGTAGACCTTGTAAAAATATGATCACCATTACATCCTGTTTGTTGCACTATTCAGTTCCTCTTTAACACTACTCACATTAAACACAAACTTTTTCTTCGTATCAGTAGGAGTTCTATATTCTCCCTGCCTTCATACTACAATATTTTAAACTATGAATATACAACCACAACTGAAAATGTTTGCACCGATTCACATTTGCAATAAATGAAAATTAATTAATAATTTCCGCAAAGCTGGAATTCCCCTCAGTCTAACATAATGCTCCACAGCCAGTAAACATTAGGTAGTCAACCTCCACAATATAACATTGTCTTCACTTGGACAGCAGTGAAGCATCACACCAGGCAACATCATACCAAGACAGTGGTACATTAAATTACTAATTGTTTTCATAATCTGATTAATTCAGCCACTGCAATGATGGCATGAAACCTGTAAGGAGTATAGAAGTTAGCTGATTGTTCTTACCAAGTCATCAGTAGCAAGATACATCAGCAGGGCATTTGATGAGAAGGTCCTGAATTTGAACATGACTGTGGAAATATTGGGGTTCCAGCGGATTGGGCGGCTCACCATGGCATAGCTGTCACCATCAAACTGGACCGTCCCTTCACCATCTGCCACCTGTGGGCTGAAAAGGGGCAAACCCAATAATTTTCCTTTGCCTTGTGAGGTTAAAAGAAAAAGTGGGGGGCTAGGGGAGTGTGGGGACACCTCTTGGGAGCCTTTCTGAACTTGGTTTGATTTCATATCAAACCTCTGTTCTGACAAGTAAAGCTGTAAAGTCAGCTCATCAGCTGTCCAACACAAAAATGCATCTGTGAGGAAGATGGAAGAGGAACATGTCACATCTATCTCATGGTCTGTAATGACTCATTTTGCACTCCTCAATGTAAAATAGCATTAAGTACTTTTTCATCTTCTAATAAATCTTGGTTTCATTATTCTTACCAATTTTACAACTTCTGGAGGGTCCAAGAATTAAAACCCTGGAAACTGTGATTCTCTATTTACCCTAAATTTACAAACCTCACAATCAATTCCTCCATGATTTTTGACATTCCTGAAATTACAAAACAGGAAAGATCAGGCCTCGAATTTGGTTGGTATGATTTTATGATAGACTTTTTGTCCATTTCTGTCACACAGATCAGACAGTTGCAAGACAGCAAGCTTTTGATTTAATCACAAGCATAACTGAATTTGAACACAGGACCTACATGTGAAATATTGGCCAGGAGCATGTTTCCCATTTATCTTGGAACACATGCAAGGGTCTTGAATGTAGTCCTCTCACCTTCCATAGCTGCATTTAACAGTTTTGCAATTAGACTTTGCAGGAGAGTAGGACTCTTTCTGGTACTGGAACAATGGGTTAAGGTAAAAGGAAGCTTGTAATTCAGTTTTCTACAAATCTTCAATCTACTATTCTTTTTTAATCTCTCTCAACCACTCTCACTCCAAGCAAGCAGACCTACACTATTACTACACTTATAGTCAAGGAAATCCTCTGGTACTTCCAAAATTGTTTCAGTTCATGACTGGAATTTTCCTGCCCTAGTAGGACGTAAAATTAGGCTGCTAGTTTGAAAAATTGCCTACTCTTAACTTCCCTGACTGGGGCTACAACTATTTTACCTAACATTAAGACTGCCAAATTCACTACAAACAGGAACATTTAAGAGAATAGAACTGATTTCATGCAGAAGGTCACTGTGAATATGTGACAGATGCGGAGTCTGTCCTTTTTACATGATCATTCCCAGGCCTGGACTGTGCTGTAGTGTCAGGTGGTGCCTCTTTATAAAGGTCCTCAGCTTTTGAAGCTGAGACATGACACAACAAAATGTTTAAGTTTGGTCAGAAAGAGGAATGAAGATTGCAGCTCTCTGAGGACAAGGCTGCGTCTGGAAAGGAATTATCTTGTTTTAAAATTCCCAAACAGAGTTCTGAGCCTATATATGTGAATCCTGGTCCTGTCTGGATGGGCCATTTACCCTACTTACAACTACAAGGTCACAGACAGGGACAGGATTTCCCATCCTATTTTGAGAATGGAAACACCTTTCTGTTGTGGGGGTCTCTGCTTTCCACACTGTGAAAGTCACCTTGAGGCACCTGACTCTGCTTCATGCTTTGTAAGAGGTGCAGGCACCCACAACACAACTGTCCATGAACTAGACTCAATCCCACTGTGGCTCTTATGTTCTCTCATGCTTTGACTAATCCTGGTTATTGGTTGTGAGAAATCTTTTCATCACAGCACTGCTACACCAGTCTTACACCATCAATCTTACTTCTGATAACACATTGACCACATTTGGTGTAATTCCAACCTAATTTCTGTTGCATACAGACTGGACCTTGATGGCTGCTGTGAAAATTCCTGATGCTTACCACCAAATGTAATGACAGGTTTCCAAAGAAGATGAAAAACAGTGCTTTACCTACCTGACAGCACACCCTTTGCAGTCACCTTCAATATCCCTGAAATTCCAGAGTCCTATGGGTTTGCTGTCTAGAAAGGTTTCACCTATGCAGCCAGTGAAGGTGGTGACTCTTACAGCATCTGACTTCTGCAACAGAAAACAAAAACCTCCTTAGAATGCAATTCAAAGTGATCTGCTGTGTCTGAAAACATAACTGGTATGAAAATAACAAATACCATAAGATGCTTCTTAATATTTTGAATATCAAGAGTAGTATCTAATCTTAGAAGCCCTCCTATAGAACAACTGATCAGTGAAAATGTGAAAAAAAAAATGATATAGATTTGAGACTCTGGGGAAGGCCTAGGGAGAACAATTCTTGGAGAACAAGGAGCTGCTCTGGTTTCCACCATCAGTTTTCCTGGCTATTCAAAGAGCTGCCTGCTCTCACCTGTTCAAGGTCTATCTGGGTTTTAATTTAAGACTTCATAGAAAGGACTATGAGGAATCTTGCTCACAATACAATAAGCAAAGTAATAACCATTATCCCCAGCTGCAGAATAGAGTACATTCTTCACATCTGGTCCTGTCCTGACTGGCCCAAGGGCTACAGCGTGGGCAATCTCCCGCTTAATCTGTTCAAATGCTTGCTGCTGTTTGAGGCCCCAACGGAAATCATTCTTTTTGCGGGTTATCAGATAGAGAGGGCTTACAATTTGGCTGTACTTAGGGATGTGCATTCTCCAGAAACCTATGGCACCCAGAAAAGCTTGCGTTTCCTTCTTGCTGGTCGGTGGGGCCATTGCTGTGATCTTATTGATCACTTCTGTCGGGATCTGACGACGTCCATCTTGCCACTTCACCCCTGGGAACTGGATCTCTCGGGCAGGTCCCTTGACCTTACTCTTTTTGATGGCAAAACCGGCTCCCAGGAGAACCTAGAGGATTTTCTCTCCTTTCTCAAAAACCTCCTCTGCTGTGTCCCCCCACGTGTCATCAACGTACTGCAGGTGTTCTGGAGCCTCACCCTTCTCTAGTGTAGCCTGGGTCAGTCCATGGCAGATGGTGGGACTGTGTTTCCACCCCTGGGGCAGTCGGTTCCAGGTGTACTGCATGCCCCTCCATGTGAAAGCAAACTGTGGCCTGCACTCTCCTGCTAAGGGGATGGAGAAGAACGCATTTGCAATGTCAATAGTGGCGTACCACCTCGCTGTCTTGGACTCCAGCTCGTACTGGGGCTCCAACATATCTGAAACGGTGGCACTCAGCGGTGGGGTGGCTTCATTCAGGCCATGATAGTCCACAGTCAATCTCCATTCTCCATCAGACTTACGCACAGGCCAGATGGGACTGTTGAAGGGTGAGTGGGTCTTGCTACCACCCCTGGACTCTCCAGCTCACGAGTCATCTTATGGATGGGGATCACAGTCTCAGCTTGTTCTGTACTGCCGACGATGCACAGTTGTAGTGGCAATTGGCACTTGCTGTTCCTCAACCTTCAACAATCCCACAGCAGAAGTGTTCTCTGAGAGGTCCAGTAACGAATTCAACTGCTTAGCTGCCTCTGTCTCCACAGCAGCTATTCCAAAAGCCCATCGATGTCCCTTGGGGTCTTTGAAATACCCGTTCCTGAGGTAGTCAATGCCCAGGATACATGGGGCATCTGGACCAGCCACAACGGGGTGTTTCTGCCAGTCCTTCCTGGTCAAGCTCACCTCAGCTTCCAACACAGTCAACTCTTGAGACCCTCCCATCACTCCAGAAATGGAAATAGTCTCTGGTCCCACATGTCCTGATGGCATTAACATGCATTGAGCATCAGTGTCAACCAAAGCCTGGTATTCTTGTGGGTCTGACGTGCCAGGCCATCAGATCCACACAGTCCAATAGACACAGTTCTCCTGATTCCAAGAGAACTACGGGGCTGGAATTTTTCAGCCACTGGCAGCAATTTACAAACTTAACAGCAGCCACAAAAGAAATTCTACTTAATGCTCAAAACCCTGGAAACGGAGCAGACTGTCCAAGCTAAAAGACTAAGTGTGAACTCAACTGTTACACCTGTTAAGTTCATGCTGAATTTTGAATACAGAAAAAAGGGCAGGTGGCAAAGCAATTAACCCCCATGTTGCATCAGAACTCATTAAGCTAGGGTCACGCACATACGTACTTATGAGATCATAACATGGTACCATAATGAAGGTAGTAATATTTGACAGTACACAGAGTACTCAGATCAAAATTCTCTTTCTAAAAATACCTTGTTTCATTTAAATTTCACTTCATCAATATGAGCTGATTAAAAATCTATACACTTAGCTATTTGAGATAGACAAGCACCTGCTGTTTTCCATACAGCAATTACAAATATTAAGATCTTGCAAGAGAACATGGAGAAGTGCAATTTGAAAATATTCAAGGAAAAGTATGACTTAAAAGACTTAATGTGCTATTGATATTTCCCAGGGTAATTGGAAAGGTTTTAATTAGCAACAAGTATGAACTTAATGTCAGTTCTGAGAAATCCATGACATCTAAGTATCATAGTCATCTACTCAAGTCAGATGAAAGACGTTTGTAAAAACTGAAAATGAATCTTCTTATTGAATACAGTGCAAACATGCATGTAAAAAGGGATGTGGACAAAACCATAGGACAAATCTAAAGCACTCCAAATCCCAATAATATGAAAAAGCAGATTCAAAGATTTAAGATATATCGGTGATCTTGATTAAATGTCCACAGAGTTTTATAGTTTTAGAAAAGTCTCAGTTAAGGTCTTCATTTTTTAAGCCTGACAACTGTACTAAATGACGACAGAAATTCCCAAAAACATGAAGTTATAATTTATCTTTTAATTCACACACTGTATTTGAACAAAACAAATCTGATAGTGTTTAAAACCCTAAATTGCAAATATACCAGTCATATCAAACTTACAATAGACTGCTTTCCTTCCTCTGCCCTTGTCCTTATTTACCTGGAAGAAAAAAGAATTCAGGAAGGTTTTCCTGACTAGGATAAAAAATACTCGGAGAACTTATTGAGGTTGAAAGCAGTTGTTCTGACATCAGGGTTTTGCATTTCAATTTTTTGTATATTGTGTTATTTTAACCCTTGAGGACATATAAAAATTTTAGAGTAAAAAAACTTCTTTGAGTTCACTTTTAGAGAAAGTCTAAATTTTAGCTTTTTTTTAATGGTAAAATATCGACCAGGAAAAAAATAGTCAATTTAAATTGTTTTGTAATGAATGCCACTGGAAAAGAAGTGCTAGTTAGCTTTTATTGGAGAACATTTTTTTAAAGATTTCCATACATTCTATTTGGCATAAATCTTCTATTTACTCCCTTTAAGTTTAACAATGTAGAAGTCACCAGAAAAATGAACAGGCAAAATGAAGAGAAAATAGATCAGGGGTCTGATGCAGGTAGCAGTTAAAAAGAAGGGTAGTACAAGGGAGGAAACTGGAACAAAAATTAAGAAAATAAAGCAGAACTACCAGAAGTAGACTGCAAAGGAGAAAGTGATACGATGGATACATGATGAAGAAAAAACCCTGAATGCAAAGGAAAATATACTGTTATATTGTTAGGAGACCAGAAATGTATGGAAACAGAAATGAATTCCTGTCACAATGATACTGAAAGCCTGTCAGAGCAGCAGTATATCCAAGGTAAAGCATCAAGCTAACCAGCAGGAATTAGTTGCTTGGGCTAAACTCTGCATTAATACAGCCAGCCCTAGGACCTCTGATTAGAAGTTAACAGCATGGGCAGTGAAATCTCAGGTCTGTGCACCTGGTTGTATGCAAATCCCAATAATCTTTCTAGAGTGCAGGTGTACTACTTGGTATTAAAGCACCTACTACAATGATGTCAGCATATTAAAATTTACTATTTTTATTTTAAGCAATAACAAAACTTGTCCACATAAGCAGCCAGTTAATACACTATCACGAGACAAGACATTACCTTAATTTTTTCAGTTAAACCACCAACAAACAGCACAGCATTGACATCTACATCCAGAATGGTATATCCAGGTGGAGAGACAGCACTGAATGTGGCTGGCACAATGCTGGCTTTAGGACCATCCAGAGCTCGCACTGATATTGTGCCATTTTTCCCAGTCCTAGAGATTTAAAAACAATAACATAAGCATACAAAGTCAGTAGTTACACCAAACATAGGAAAAGTCCATTTTATATGGCATCTTTTAACAGAGGCATGAATTAGTGATCTGATTATACTCCATTTTGATACAAATGAACAGACTAATATGCCTGCATAAGTTAAAGACATGATCACAGAACCAGATTTTTTTCTCACCTGAATGTCCTTTCTGAACAAAATTCACTATACACATGGAGCTTGACTAAAAAAAAGAAATTGCATTTTTTTAATTACTGTGATGAAATTAGTGTTAAGTAGTTGTTTCTTGACATAACAAATGTCGCAGGTAAGGTTCCAAATGAAATTTCTGAATTTCATAAGGTTTATTAGATTATATTTTAATTGAAATGAATGATTATGTGATAAAGTGCTTCAGTTTCCTTCACTGTGATGCAGAGAGTTTGCATTTTTTGCAGTGGAGCTCTCTGGTTGCTTATCAAACAGGCACAAACCCCATTACAATTAAGAATGTTCCTGCACAGTCCTCTATGAATCACATCAAATACTGATGGTAACAACAACAAGAACAGACTTTGCCATTTGTTAACAGTTTCTGAATCAGTTTGTTTTCTACTTCTTAGGTTATATTAATGTAGTAACTGGCACAGAAAGAGTTTGCTGACATGTATTTACAACAGAAGTAATAGATTGTGGAAAGATGATTCCTCCTAGTCTTTCAGATATATAGAAAGGTATTTCAAAGGAATAATTTTGAATCCTTTGCAATAAATTGCTTAGTAATACTTTAGCTTACAGCAGTATGGATAGTAGCTTTTCACAGAAAGGTGACTACTTAACAGAAGTAAGCTATTAGGCACTTTTAGTCACACCATAAATGAGTGTTTCGTTCCAAACAGATGGATCATAATCAACATACATAATTTATGGGGCCATAATATGATTGTAGAAATAAGCATGGAGTATGACCTAAATCTTGTCATAAAGTACTTAGTATGTTTAGTAATGTGGTAAAGGTGTGTCGGGGAGATGAGGCAGAGGGTCATCAAATATTGTGGATTTATAGATAATTTTGGAAATTGCTACTTTAGCTCATTTTTAATAGGATGCTGGATTTCCCATGATGATTGTCATGTTGATTTGGAAATTTCTAACATGTATGCCTGATCTTGAAATCTAACTAGCACTGAAACACACAGCATGGATACCGTTGGAACTTTGCTAACTTACACATTTCATACTTAATGTAGAAAAGCACCAATTAAAACAAAATTCTCTTTTTTCCATAACAGCTTACCAAGAGTGTATACCTATCAAGAATGACTATCAATTTTTTTAGATTACATGTGATATTTTACTGGCTACCTGATTAGACTCTAAAAATTAATTAGTGCCTGTTCTCAAGCTAGACAAAACGGAGATTTTTCTCAGAAAACAAATTTTATATCTATATTTGTGAAAAACATTCCTAGGGAAAGAAAGAAAGAAAGACAACTAAATAGAGTTAATAAAATTCACCATAAATTTCCATATATAGCTTTTCTAGATAAAAAGTTACATGCCCATCCCATCAAGATACTGCCAAGCCACAACCAGAAAGGTAAAAAAAAAATTCCTTTGATTTTCTAAAATCCTGAACTTTGTTGCATGCAAAGATGTAAAATTCCTTTTTGTCTAATTAGAAAACAAAAAAACAAAACCAAAACTAACATGACTGGCTTGGGATGTTGAAATAAGAAGCAAACTAAAAGTTAAATAAAGCTTTACTTCAAGAACTTATATGTAGAGCACAGCAAGGAAAACTACAGAACTTAGGCTACTGAATAAGCTAAATGAAGACACTGTCATCCTGTATTTAGGGAATTCCTTGATTTAGAATAGCGAGTGGTAAGATCTCCTTCAAGCCTCCTTTTCTCCAGGCTAAACAACCCTAGCTCCCTCAGCGCTCCTCATAAAACTTATGTTCCAGACTCTTTCCCAGCTCCATTGCCCTTCTCTGCACATACTCCAGCATCTCAATGTCTTTCTTGTAGTGAGGGGCCCAGAACGGAAAACAGGATTCAAGGTGTGGCCTCAGTAGTGCTGAGTACAGGGGGATGATCACTTTGATTATCCTCCTGGTCACACTATTGCTGATACAGGCCAGGATGTCATTGGTCTTCTTGGCCGTGTGGGCACACTGCTGGCTCATGTTCAACCATTGTTGACCAGCACCCCCAGGTCCTCCTCCAAGAGGCAGCTTTCCGGCCACTCTGCCCCCAGCCTGTAGTGCTGACTGGGGTTGTTGTGACCCAAGTGCAAGACTGGGCACTTGGCCTCATACAGTTGGACTCAGCCCATCGATCCAGCCTGTCTAGATCCCTCTGCAGCGCCTTCCTGCCCTCCAGCAACACTCCCACCCAAATTGATGTTATCTAAAAACTGACTGAGGGTGCCTGTGATCCCCTTGCCCAGGTCGTTGATGAAGATGTCAAATAGAACTGACTCCAACAGTGACCCGTGGGGAACGCCACTTGTGACTGGCCATCAGCTGGATGTAACTCCATTCACTATCAGTCTCTGGACTCAGCCATCCACACAGTTTTTTAACCACCAAACAGTGCACCTGCCCAAGCCCTGAGCAGCCAGTTTCTCCAGGAGAACATTGTTGGAAACGGTGTGGAATGCTTTGCTAAAGTCTAGGTGGACAACATCCATAGCTTTTCCCTTATCCACTAAGTGGGTCACCTTTTCACAGAAGGAGATCAAGTTGGTCAAGTAGGACCTGCCTTTTGTAAACCCACGCTGGCTGGGCCTAATCCCCTGGTTGTCCTGTACATGTCGTGTGATTGCTTTAAGACCTTCCCTGGCACCAAGGTCAAACTGACAGCCCTGTTGTCCCCTGAATCCTCTTTCTGACCCTTCTTATAGATGGGTGTCACATTTACCAACTTTCAACCTGGGATGTCCCCGGTTGAACAGGACTTCTGGTAAATGATTGAAAGTGGCCTGGTGAGATCTTCCGCCAGCTCCCTCAGTTGTCTTGGGTGAATCCCATCCTCATGGACTTGTGTGCGTCTAAGATGCAACTGGTTTATTACAGAAGGTTTATTGATGTGAAGCCTTTAAAGGACAGAAGTTTTCAATGTAATAACTGTCAAAAGACAAAGTTTCTAAAAACTATTTTAAAACTGTGGAAATCTGATGCTTTCTGAAGGTTACTGGCACTTCCAGTCTATATTGTGCTGAAATCAGGATTCCAGTTTAAAAATATTCAAGTGCAATAATGCAAAAGTCACTGAGCAGACTGACACATTTTATGGTGTCTAATAATTCACAAATAGTATGCATGTCTTTTATCTTCAAACAGACTGAAATGCTAACAATGGAGTCTCTGCCATAAATAATTCTCTCTTATTTATGGAGGACAATGGAGCTTAAAGGAAGATCCTGGCTAACTTGACAGTAAAAAGACATTTCTATCCTGTGCATGACAAGTCATCAGGTTAGAAGATATTGTTCTAGTGATAGTCAGACCTGTAAAACTGGAGGATTACAGAAGATGTACCAGCACTGTGTGGCTGAAATGTGAAAAGGCACTGATTAGGGCACTAAATTGGGAGGAGCTGTTGACTCTCTCAAGAGCAGGAAGGCCCTGCAGAGAGACCTTAAAAAATCAGAAATGGGCAATCACCAACCGTATGAAGTCTAACAAGGGCAAGTTTCTGCACCTGGGATGGGGCACTCCTAGTTGTGTGTACTGACTGGGGAACAAGAGGCTGGAGAGCAGCACCGTGGAAAAGGACCTGAGAGTCCTGGTCAACAGCAAGCTGAATATAAGTCAGCAGTGCCCTGGCAGCCAGGAGGGCCAACTGTGTCCTGGGGGGGCATCAGGGAAAGCATCGCCAACTGGTGGAAGGAGGTGATTGTCCTACTCTGCTCTGCTCTGGTGAGGCCTCACCTTGAACATTGTGTTCAGTTTTGGGCATCATATTATAAAAAAGACATTAAGCTATTGGAGACCAGCCAAAGAAGGGCCACAAGGATGGTGAAGGGTCTGGAGGGGAAGCTGTAGGAGGAGCAGCTGAGGTCACTTTGTCTGTTCAGTCTGGAGAAGAGGAGACTGAGGGAAGATCTCATTGCAGTCTTCAACATCCTCATGAGGGAAAGCAGAGGGGCAGGTACAGATCTCTTCACTCTTGTGACCAGTGACAGGACTCGAGGAAATGGCATGAAGCTGAGTCAGGGGAGGTTTAGGTTAGATATCAGGGAAAAGTTTTTTTACCCAGAGCGTGGTTGAGCACTGGAACAGGTTCTCCACAGAGGTGGTCACAGAACCAAGCCTGTCTGAGTTCAAGAACCATTTGGACAACGCTCTCAGGCACATAGAGTGATTCTTGGGGTGACTTCATGATCCTTGCGGGTCCCTTCCAGCTCAGCATACTCTATGATTCCATGAAAAATTTATGTAATATCATACATGCAGTGTTTGCTCTTTAGGAGATGCACGAGGTAAATTAGATGACTTTTGCAAGTAATCAGCATTAGATTACAAAACACATGTAGAAACCTCTGCTCCTTGACCCCTTGAAAGCACAGAAAAACTTCACTGAAAAACATGGCTACAGTACTTTAAGACTGAATTCTTGCTGAGCTACACTGTATGTGTCTAAAGTGAACTTGTGATTCAAGCATCCTTTGTCCTCAAAGGAAGGGCACTGCTTAAACTCTGTCATTAACAATCAAAACAATGGTAATACTTAAATCACAGTTGATTAAAATCACAACTAATCAGGTTCTGCTCCTAATTGAGGCCTGCTGAAGTGAAGTGACATTGCTTTACTGATCTAGTGAGTCTCAAAAATATTCTCTCATCCATTTGACTGTCTCACAAAATTGACATTATCTGCATGTTGTAAATCTCCTTTAAATCATTTTGTCACATACTGTTATGCCAGATTTTCCTTTGTTAATTGAAACTTTGATTGATTGCAGTTCTTGATGCCAATTAGATTTGCTTCTGTAAGCAGGTAAGTAACTCTGTAAGTGACATTTGTTAAACTCCTGTACATCAAAGTATACGGAATTCCTTTAGAAATTCCTATAGGAATAAATAGGTTTTACTTCAATTCCATTAAAAAGAATTCAAAATACTTCCTTTCTAACCTCTGCATATACAATAAAATGCAAAGGATCAGTGTACTTTAAACAAAAAGGTGATGAAAATTAAAAGTGTCCCTGGAAAACAGATGCAGTTATTATCAATTTAACCTTAAATAACTGGAAATTTTGGTGCAGGCATCAACTGAACACTTCTGAACATTACTCAACAGTCAGATTTTTCATATTTAGATTTCATTCAGAATGCTGAGTGACCTTAAGAATTTCCCAACTTCTGTGCCACCACATCTCTTTTTTGTTTTAGTCCCTTTGGGATCCTTGATTAAGAACTCCTATCAACCTATGGTGGGTTTAACACCATATCATTATTATTGCTAATGCATGCCACCACTGAAAACTATGGCAAAATTCAGCAAGGCCAAAATTTCATCTTATCTCCACATTCTAAACACATGCCCTGCTCCGGCTGTTCAGGTGGTTATGTCAGGCTGAAAAAGTCTGTGGCTGGAACAGAGCAGAAATTAAGAGAAAATGTGTGAGGGAAGGAAATGAGTAAAACTTTTCAACAGCTTATGAAGGAAGTTAGAGAAAAGCTATCAAATGGACTAAAATATACAAAGTTGAAGACTCTTCTGTAGGGTACATTTTTTGAAGTCTGCCTTAAGAATGCAAAATTAGTTCCAAGCTCATCATCTTAATCCCACAAATCCAACTAATACCTCTGCAATGTAATTCTCCCAAACACTGCTATGTACTCTTGATTTGTGCAGCTGTAATCGTTCTAAATAGCTGATCCAGCACTTTATTCAAACTAATGGCAAGCACACCCTATATATCTGGAACAACCAGCTAATAGGTAATGGGCTTTTGTAGGATGCGTGAATTTTATACCATGTCCTGGCTCCATATTCTGCTGAAGCAGCTTTCTTGTAAATGAAAGCCTGGCATTACTGTGTCATGAAGCTGCTTTAGTATGCATAATATGAACTGGTGAAGATTTCAACAATTCGTATTGTACCCCAGTTTGTATTTTCCTAGCAATAAGGTTTCATTAAAGCCAGCTTCTGGAGATGGTGCCATAATTTTATTTAATTCTCTGCTCTGAATGCCTGATTTCTGTGATTTCACTAAATTATTTAAACTGGATGCCATTTTCCTCTGAGAGCTATGCATGTAATCAAAATTAGAGTGCTTTGTTTTCTTTCTCCTTCATTCTCTCATTTTCTGACTATATTGTCTGTGCTATGTTTAGTACTCTGTGAAATTAACTGTAATGATGCAGGAGAAATTACTCAGCTTTCTATCAAATTGCAATACAGATGATGTTATCTAAATTAGTAAGATCTGTTTAAGATAAAGGCTATAAAGTTATGCAATCCTTATACTGTAATTACTACACCATATGTCATGTGTTTGGTATTTGAGTGGAAAATATAAGCTTCAGCTAACAAATTTGGAATTTGAATATTTATGTATCTATATTTCTAAAGCTCAAAAGCATTAAACAATGGATCTCAAATTACAAAATGTATTTTAACTTTCCAGAATATTTCCTCCTTTAATTTTAATAAACTGTATCTGTTTTAAATATCTCCAGTTTGATGAGACATTTTGCCTATGGAAACAGCATTTTGAGTTGAGAATCAAGATACTGCTGTATGACAGACCACTCATTTGCAGTACTGTCTCAAGACCAGAAATTCAGAAAAGATGCTCCTCTTTAAAACTCAAGGAGAAAAGCATAGTAGTTATCCATTTGAGTGCCAAAACCTGTAACCGATTTTAAAAGGAAGCTAGTCGAAGAAGAGAATCGACAGAGTGACAGGTAAACGGAAGGGAATATAATCAGTCATAGATTGTTGATGCTAGAGGGGAACTATATGATTAAAATGAATTCTTGACACAGAACAATTCACATTTCAAAAGTAATTGTAGTGTATATGCTTTTGGTACTAATGGATGTAGGTTCAAAAGCTTTCATTAAACCAGACTAGAATTTCTCATATTAGCCATTTTTTCTAAAATCTTGGAAATGAAATATATACTTACCTGGAGGCTTCAATCCGGTACCAAAACCCATCATCAATCGTCAAATCTGGATACTCAACTCGTCCAACTCCAGATCCTACATCCCATAGGAAGCTCACCTTGCCTTTGCGCATCTCTATGGCCAAGAAGTCGGTCTACATGTAAAATAAGAAAAGCAATCTCATACTTTAATTAAGGAAGTTTTCCAGAAACCTTCACATTTCAGAAGGTCTAATGAGGCATGAGAAACTCACATATAGACACTAGAGTATGAACATTAATTCTCACAGTGATCTAAAATGACTCTCTTTTTCCTGCTTTTATTGGTTCAAACAAGGAATCTTAAGCCAAACATGGCAAATTATTTATCTCAGTGATGAGAGAAATGAGTAAATGACTGCCAGACTTATATAAATGTTAATATTTTAGCCCTTGAGAGAGGGATTTAACTCAGAAAAACATTGTTGAAATATCCCCTGGATGGCAGAAAGATTTTGGGATACATGATGACATCTAACCTTTTCATTTTGTATTAGGTAAATAAAATACATAGTTTAAAATGTTGGTAATAGAATACTTTTTCCATTTGCTGAATTATTTTTGGTTATTCTAGAAGTTTACCTCCTATAGGCCTCATGGGAAACTGAATCAGTCACCATTGCTATGCTTGAAATTGTATTCTTGACTTAAAATGACAATAAATAGAAGCTTTGACAGATGCAATGTGATTAGCTACTTCATTCCCAAAGGAAAACACACAACCAACTCCCAAATTACTCTAGTTACACCAAGAATTTTAAAGCTCTAATGTAGTTCATGTACGAGCCTGCTATTTCATATTTCGTTAAAGATATATGTTAAAAATTTGCTGGTAATATTATTAGAAGTTTCTATATTAATACCAAAGACAGTATATGTCTAGATTATCTTAGACCCTCTACTACTGCCTTGAAGCCTCTGTGAGAAAAAAAAAGCCTTTCTCATCCTCTATATTTGTCAGTAGTCTGATCTGATCGAGCAACTCTGACATGAAAAGCAGGAGACAGACTCACAAACTTGGCACTTCCAAGGTAAAAAAGCAGATTGTCAGCAACTACAGTCTTCACATTGACAGTGACGGTGTTGTATGTTCCCTTCTTTATTTCTGGTCTGTATGTGCGAATACAATTGCCTCCAGAGGACACAGACACTTTGATCTTCAAAAAAAAAGCATAGCAGAAAGAATTCAGTTCACTGGTTATTATTCCAGAATTAACTATAGATGCTTCCAACTAATTATAAAAATATACTTTTTTTTCCTCACATTTTTTTGTTACATGTACCAAGGAGTTGCTTGGGTATGCAGAGGAGGTAGAAATGGAATTTTCTTTCTGGAATTGTTTATTAAAAGGAAATAAAAGCCTTTTCTGGCATTCAGATTTGAAAGAGCAAACTGCATAGACTAAAAACAGCTAGAAGATATACTGGTCTAATGCAAGCAGCAGTGGAATTCTAGCAGTACAGTCAATCTGTAAGTGGAATATACAGCCAGGAAAATAAACAGCATTCCTAAAGGAATCACAGTATATTGCTATTGGGTAGTCAGAATGATCTATTTTTCTCTTGTAATATCTTTGATTATGCCAATTTAAGACACTTTTTCACAATTATTTTTAACCAACAGTTGTGTCTATCACTGCTTTTACATAGTCTATAATGGAGTTGGCATTCATAACTAAATTTTATTTTCACAGCTGAGTGACATATGCGTTTGGATACATGTACTAGTTTCCTCAGGGTCTGAGCACAGATAAAAACAGTTTACGGTTTGCTTTCATAATGCCAGCACAGATATAATGACAGTACAATGGTATTTCAATCCCAGCTAGACATGTTTATGCATTAGAGGAAATGTACATAATAGTATCACCTTATGCTTAGGGCAAACTTTGGTAAAAAGGAGATCCATTATAGGACCAAATTCACAATTTCCCTATCACAGAAATGCTGAGCAGTTAATTACTTCAAAGCCTTTAGTAAAACATATCATTACTGTACCCTGTCTTTCTATTCTGTGCAAATTTCATCAAGTATATGGAATGCACTTCCTTCACAGTGTCCTAGTATTCTGTAGATTGCTTCTTTCCACTATTTTTCAACCATTTTTGAGGAAGATTTCTTAAGTACTATCTTCAAGATTTTTTTTTTCCTTTGTTATTTTGGTCACAAGCTGAATAACCTCACTATTAACCAGCTGATCCTCAAGTTGATAGCATTACCTAGTCAGGGAGGTGGACTCCAAACTCCCTAAATGGACAAGAGTCCATTTTGAGTCCTCAACGCTGCTAATGGACAAAGAAAAACCAAAAATATGGGAAAAACAAATATACTTGGCAATTTCAATGAATTTGAGTTGGTGTCATTCTTGAGTAATATAAGTTCTATGAAATGAAATCTGGGGCTTAATATCATTGCTGAAACAAAAAAATACATTTTTGTTTTCACAAAAAACCAATTATGTTGTGACCTTTCTGTTGTACTATCATCTACAATACTTAAATAATCTTTTCAGATACATTCCTACAGATGTTATAAATTTAACAAGTGCAGTGTTGAAATGAAGAAACAAGACACAGAATGAAAATCATTAGAATATTCTCTTTTTATCTGAGAAATTATACTCCATTATTTTATCTCTTTACTCTGTTTAGAATTAGGAAGGGTTTACACTGTGGAAAAGAAATAAAAAAGTGGAAAATAAAATCCCATCAATACTCAAAAGGTCATTTTTTTGAGAAAGAGGGCTTACCGAATTGGCTTGCTTCCGAGCTTGGTTTATCAGCTCTTTTATCTGAGAAATGTTTTTCCCTAAGTTATCCTGAAGTTCTTTGATTGGCTTGATTTTATCTAACAGGCGATCTGCTTCCTTTTCTAGGGTTTTAATACTGGAATCTGCATCAGCAACTTCATAAAAGAACAAGGCAGAGTTTTAGAGAACAGTGGCAGAGACTAATTAGACATTGCAAAAATAAAATCCAAGAAAATTCTGCATACACAATGCTCAGGTGATAGTATATGCTACTATGAGGTACATACAGACCAGGAAGCTACTTGAACAGAATAAGATAATTTCAGAATATTTAGAATCAAGTTAAAACAGCAAAAGTAGCAAAAACATGGGTTAAAGCAGGATTTTGAAGATGTAACTATGCTTCAGGTCAGGATGAAACTAATGGAAAACATTTCCTGTAGCGAAATACATTTATGAATGAAATATTTGCTTTCCTCTTTTTTTTAAACTCCAATTTTGAAGAAAAATAAATAAAAACTGGTTAGTTTCCATTAGTAATTTCTGAGTGTTAAAATTAATTTGAAATTAATTCTTGAACTAATTATAATGGGCACAAATAGAAAAAGCTTTATTCTGGTCACAAGCTTAAGACTGTATGTGTACTGAAAGCAGATTTAAAGACAGTGGCAGTAAACTACAGATATTCTAATTTCAGGTGCACTTAATAATTTTACATGGATACTTTTTGCCTCTTTTTTCTTTAAGCTTCAAATTACTTTTTTGCCTCTCAACACAAAGCTAGTAAATAATGCCTTCTTTTTGACAATTCATCAGCAGATCTAAGTATGACAACACTTGGCTAGAATGAGGGTGTGGGCTTTTGTGGATGACATTGAAAGGGACAAACACACATTTACCAAAAGAATGTATATTACATTAAAATAATAGTAATAGCAATAAAAATAATGCTTAGATAAAGCAGAAATTATTGCATATCTAGTTTTTGGATCGTCACCCAAACACTCATACCAAACGTTCAAGATGCTTCTTAAGGTTTCACGTAAGGTAAACTAGCTGCCAAGTAAGTCACTTTATCTCCAAGTTTTCAAAAAGTGACTATTTAGCTATTTCAATGAATGTGAAACATAGAGCACCATGCAGAAGCTTTGGTGATAAGCAGTGAATCATCGTTTACTGGAAAATGCACGCTAAAAACTGCAAGTAAGAAAAACGTACGTACAGATTTCTGCAGGCAAGATATGGAGACAAAGAAAAGAGAAAAAACAGAAGATAATGTAAGAGAACATTTTGAAGATCTAAACAGACATATAAAGTAAAATAAGGAACAAGATGAGTCTATAAAACCTTTTTACCATTTATACTTTGCACATCTACAAAATGAGAATTCATGGCCTGAATTTTGACATAGAAGAGAGGCTATGTCTACTTCAGCAAGTAGTCATGAGTGCCAACATATTCAGTTTATACATCTGGAATGGTTTACTCTACATTACTTTAATCTCATTCTGTCATCTGAGTATCCATTAACTATTGAAGAGTGGTAGAAGTGTACTTCTGGAGAACATCTTCCAGTTAAGCTTTATCTGACATGAAACAGTTTGCAAGTGTTAAGACCACTATTCAATGCAAACAAAATAATGGTGACTGGGGACAACCAGGAGATTGTACAGCATCAATTGGAAGAGGATATTTGTCCATAGAGTGAGAATGAAAACCTCCTAAATTGTATGTTTTTAGGTGCCCAGCTTCATCAAGCTGACAACAAGCTGGGAGCCCAGGGTAGCTAAGAAATTAGTCAGTCCTTCTGTAACTTTCTAAAGACACTCTGGTTTTGTGGTCAGCCCTGATTATATATTCTGTAGGATAGGGTCTAACAATCTACCATAAAATGTGTTGTAATTTAGAATTAATCTGTTATCCGTAATAACCAAAGTGAAAAGGATAAAGCAATTGTCACATTTGATAACAGAAACCATGGTGGGGAAAAAAAAAAGCAGACAAAAGCCCATTCCCAGAATCTCTTTTCTTTCGTTCTTCTTAAGCATCTTCAGTGTTCTACCAAAAATAGTAAAGTATAAGAAAGAAGTCATGCATTTCTCCAAGGACTGATTATCTGATTGACTGAAGACAGGTACAGTGTGGGCTATTTTGCTTGAATCAGGTGGTGAATTGCTAGTTAGAATCTTTGATTATTCACCTCCTAAATACTTTAAAAAGTAGTCAGTGGAACAAATCTATCCATTACATTTTCATCGTGCTGACATGAGCTTTTCTTTCAACTACTAGCATTAAGATTTAAAATTATTTTCACAGAATCACAGAATTGTTAGAGTTTTTCCCTTTTCATATATAAGAAGTCCAGAAAATAGAAGTGATAGAGATTCCTTTTATCCCAGCATACTGTAGAATGCTATATAAGTGCAATTCTGGAGTGTCTCTGTTTCATTTTGAGATATGAAATGAAAACCACAAACTGAAAAAATCAACCACCAAACAACCCAAAAAGATCTTACTGTTCTTGATAGGATCCTTCACAACAGCATTCGTTTTGGCCACATCATCTGTAAGTTTACTGTAGTTGTTTTTCAAGCCCAGAAGATTCTGATTGAGGTCTTTAATTTGGGCCAGGATGTCATTTGCAGTACTGTTGGCTTGTCTTGCTTTGTCCTTGGCTGCCTGTACCTTTATAGCTGTATCTGTAGGTAGAAAAGGATAATGAAATGATAAGTACAGAAGTTTCTTCCACACATCTTAAGAATAAACTTGGGTAAAAGTTCTACTGTGTTATGTATTTAAACACAGTTAAACTGTGTTATATAGTTCTTTGAGACTTTCTATTTCACACATAATAAGACATGATTACTTGTAAGTTTCGACTGCAGAATCTGGCCCTTTATGTCTTTTTTGGGACATCAAATGCATGTGAAGAACAAAAAAGGCTCCAGACCCATTTGTATGCAAAGGAAAAATAATTTTCAGCAAGTAAAATTGTATGCAATTTTTGTTGTTGCTGTTGACTCACTGGTTAACCTCTGATCAAGAGTCAGATATAATATCTGATATTTAGAAATAGGAGTTTCAATCTTCTGATGTACAGAATACAGAAAGCTAACTCCGTGACAAATATTTTTTTGAATCAGGGGACCAAGGATCCATTGCCCTAGTTAATCACATACATCCATAGACATCATGGGTGACCTTGAGCAAAGCAATTAGTCTAATACTGCCCCACCTCTCTGCCTGAAAAATGGAAACCAATGTTCTGTCTTTGGGGTGAAAACATTCAAGTTGAATGGTTTTGATTCTGCCATTGATAAATGATAAAACAGACAGCTAGATATTCAACTAGGTACTTATTCAGATCCCATGTAAATTGGATTGCTTTAAAACTTATCATGCAGCTCAGGTGCTGTTGTCAGGCTGGGAATACTGCACATGATGAGCCAGTAGCACAGATTGTGTTTGGCTAGGGAGCACAGATTTTCTAAATTCCCATAGACGTGAGGAAGTGAGCAGGCAGAAAATGTGGTGGACACTCCAGCTTGCAAGGGAACTGATGTGAACTCCCACTCTATTACCACACCACAGTGGAGTCATGGAACTTGCAGGAACCTGTTTTGCCACGTGCTTTCTGTGAAACTGTTCTTGGTGGTGCTTTCCATTATGCTTTCCAAGGTATTCTCTTGTTCCTTAGTCATATAAAAATTTCAGTGTGCAGCTCAGAAGTTTGGACAACTCTGAAACAACCATGTACAGATAGTGCCACTTATATTGACTTGGGCTTCCTGTGGTAGTCTGTGAAGTCAACATTGTATTGAAGTAGTGGGGAAGGCACAGGATGTTGTGATTTCACTCAATTTCTAAGAGAGCTGATAAGAGTTAGTTTATACAAACATTTGCTTGAAACAGATTGCACATTTCCGATTCTGTGACTGTTGAAGACATGGGAAACACAGATATTTTCTCCATTTCAATGGATCAACAGCATAGGTTTCCAGATGGTCTCCTAGGCAGGTGATTCTCCTTCTGTGGAACATCTGATGTGATCAAGCCTATGGCCTGGGGACCATGTAATGCTTCTGTATGCTATAGAGAATTGGTGGGTTTGTCCTGCATGCTGGACAGTTATTTGAACCTTATTACTTTTTTTGAGTAAAGATATTATACCTGCGCTCCAAACAACTTAACCCTTATTTCTGAAGTTTTGGCTCTGAAAATCCCCCCAAATACAATAGCACCTAAGAAATACAACCGAATTTTTCATAAACCATTGTCATTGTCAGTCCTGCCAAGCGAAAGAAAAGAGAGTTCTGATTGTCTCTTCTCACTTCCTTTTTTCAGTATATTTAAGTAATTCCTTCTAGTATCACTATTAGAGGTCATACACCTTTCTCGCTGACTGAAAGTTAGAATTACTGTGTCACTTCCCCCATTGGTGACACAAACTGTTTTCAACCACACTTTAAATTATGCCATCTCTGCACGTTGGTCCTTGTCCCACATGCGATCTGCCTGCCTAACTCATTCTGAATCTTTCGGCTTTTATTGGACTATTAGTATAATATGGAAACAAGAATTATCAGTTTAAGCTGTTCTCTGCTTTCTTGAATCCTTGAACAAGATATATCACAGGGTCATTTCTTCTCCCTTCCTCATTGATTATTGTCCTGTTGGACAACTAATTTACTGCATTTTTTTATCCATGCCATTTATTTGCTCTGAATTTCATTCTTAATATACATCAGCTTGTTTTGATGAGTGTCCTTGTCCCAAGAACAGGCACCCTGTAACTCTAATCTGCCAAGAGTTTAATGCATTGCTAATGATTGCATATTTCATACTTATTTTACATGTTCCATATTTAGTAATCTGCGTCCTAAGGTTAACAGGCTTAGACATCCATTTTGTTTGACTGAGACATCTATCTGTGCACAAGAAGACAAACACTCATGTCAATATCTGTGACCAAAACCCAAGAAATGGTATAGTATGAGGACAAAATATTAAACAATTTATTTTATGAATGACTGATTCCAAAGATTACTAAATCCAAATCAAAACTTTTCAGTTAGTTGGAATCTTAAAGCCACAAAAATGTACAACACGAACAGTAAATTGTTTTTCATGCCAAGGTTTTACTTGCAGTCTGAACCTTCCAGACCGTCAGAAACCAGACAGAATATAGATTTTCCTTAGACACTTTCCTTAAGGCATAACTTCAGTTTATAAAGTATTCCTTGGAGAGAAAAGTCATAGCAGAATACATTGATTAAAATCTTTTTATTTTCTAAAACATTCATTTTATCATTCACTGTCCATTATAATGAAACTGCTGTAACTCCCTGTCTCTTGCTATCACAACACAATGTAGCTAACATCCCAGGACTTTGGGATTTTAATGAATATTACATTTTTTTTGAAAAAAATGTCTATATGGAATGAAAAATGTGCATATGTGAGAGACTGAAATATTACAGGTTAATGACTCAAAAAATTGGGCACTGGCAAAAGCAGCAGGTGCTTTGCTGAGACCAGATTTGCAGCCTGCAAATGAAGGGAAGGAGGATGGTTTTTGAGTGCCTGGGGTGAAACCTCTGACTTGCATAAGAACAGCCCATGTGCAGTGGGGGTGCACATCCATCATTGGAAGATCACCACAACAAACTGATCTTTGTTTAGCAAGAAGCTGTTTCTTGTGCCAGATAAGGGAAAAGGCCAATAAGAGGCGGATCCCTCAAGACAGGATAATGTTTTTTATCATGCCAACATCCTCCTTACACAGGCAAAGACGTAAAACTCCCCCTCCCCAGGTATGTATCAGGACATTCACATGCAGGCCTGAAGGTACTGATAAGGCATAACTGGCTCAGCTATGCTGGCTTGAGAGGGCAGTTGTCATATCGTAAACCATCAAAAGACCCCAGACTCATTTCTGGGGCCTTCCACCAGAGGACCACACGTGATTCACAGTGTTGCATCAAACACTGTAAAACTCCCCCCTAGGGAGGTACCTGGGTGTTCCCACCTGAAACTGAGTGTATATTAACCCCCGAACTTTATGTTGTGTGGGGCTTCCTTGACCCCAGATGGATCAAGACTGCAACCACCACTTTGGCTAACAGACATCTAAATTGCAAGGACCTAGTCTCTTGCTGGATCCATTGGTGGTGACATCTTTCCTCTCTGCTACCTACTCTTAGCTTTTCTTTATCATCTTTATCTTTATCTTTATCTTTATCTTTATCTTTATCTGTTTGCCTTACTTATTTTCTTCAGTGATATTTTTATACTTTCATATTGTTATATTTCTATAGTTAATAATCAAAAGGATGGCATACCTCCTTTCCATTGCAACCAAATTGTTCTAAAATAGACCTGCCATATATATATATACAAACCCTGGTCACTCAGTCTCAGTTACCCTGGCTTCAGGGGCAGGTTGTAACACAACAGCACTTCAGAGTCCATTGAGGAAAATTTGTTCTAGTTATAAGCATTTTAGAGCTAAAAAAGATATACAACACCAAACAGTGACTGGAAACATTGAGAGTGTGGTAGAAAGGTAAGACAAAATCCAGAAAATTTCACTCTGCTTTTTCTGTAAAGTCAGTAAGTCTTATGCTTCTTTGGTTAAATTACACTGGTGAAATTATAATGGTTCATTAAACAGTAGTTTCATAAAAAGACTTTTTACATATAAACAAAAGACTATTTTTCTCAGAGTGTATACCATATCCTGCTATCATAATTATTTTTCTTCAGAAACCTTCTGCAAACTGTAGAGCATGGTACCTTTTACCATTCAAACCACTACCACGTAACTTTTCTGTTCAGTTTTTTCTCTCACACTGCTCATCTTCATCTTATAACAACAGCCAATGGTTAAAGTAGACATAGTGTGGACACAGGCAAAGATTGATGAGATGGATGTTAAGTGATGGGAAAAGAAACAAAAGAACAGAGATGAGTCAAGTGTTGCAACACTTTTCCAACTTACCATTAGGAATGGCTGACAGCTTTCCTAAGGTTTCATTCAAAGCTCTCAGGAGATTGGAATTCTTCTCATCAGCATCTTTCAGCCTGTTCTGCATGCTGTCCAGATTATCCCCATTTTCTACAAAAAGTCCATATGATACAGAAGCTTTAACTCTTTGATTCCACTCCCCTTTCTTTGCACAAAACTTAAAATGCATGACAACAAGCAAGCCATTTTTCATTAAGATATTATACTGTGTAAATAAGGAAGTCCAGTAGAACTTGTTGTAGTGTTCACTGATCATCTTCTCCCGTTTCTTTAAGTTCCCTAGTTCCACGGTATTTAAACGCTTCAGTTCCCTGTACTGTTGTATATTTATCATAAGTTTTTCTAAGGCATGCAGAGGAAAGAACTACAATCACACATGTTATGATTTAGACAAATTCACATAATGATAGATTCAACAACTGTGATGTTAGTCATAGTTTTGATTCCTAGATTGAGCCTTCTTAAGCTGGTTGTCTAAGTTGAATGAGTTGAATGTAGTGTGAAAGAGGCAAGCATGATTAGGTCAGCTAGCTGTTGCAATTTGGCCACAGCCTAGTTCTCCTGGAATTTCTCAAAGATAACCAGTGTTGACATAATATCTGAGGAGAATACAAGATCACCCTGGCACTGATCATCAATATGAGAAGAGCACACTAACAACAGGTTATTATGAAACAAACATACTAAATTTTTAGGGGAAATGCCTGTCTAGTAAATAACATTCATAGTTAAGAATTTGTTCAAACCGAAGAACCAGTACAAATCAAAGGCACAGGTGTGTCACATTTGGTACATTATGGTTGAAACTGATGTTCTCCTTCACAAGGAAGTTCCTATTCTTCATCAGTTGCTCTGAATAAAAATCATGGAGGGTCTTTTGAACAGCATTCAGCATAGCAACAATTTTTCAAACTCTCAAAAATGAGCTTCCAGCTAAGCTTTATGGCTACTGAAACAGACATTATTCCAAAATTCAGAAGTAAAGTTTGGCATAAAAAATGCTGGTTAATGTTTAAACTACTACAGTACGGGGCATTTTTTATCATTTCTTCCTATCAATACGAAATTATTTGAAACAGGTAATTTCCTGCCTTAAAGGCATATCCTACTCGGAAACTAATTTACCATCACTGAGCTTGACAGCCAGAAGAGGAGAATAATTTGTAGAAAGGGAGTTCAGGATATAAACTACGACTGTGACCTTCAGATATGTGACAGGTTATTGAAAATAAACAACTACTTTTTAGATACTTATCCAAATACATACTAGGATAGGAAAATGTACTGGAGATGAGGTATTATAAGCATATGCTTGCCAAAATAAAAAGCATCTCTTTTTACTAAGGAACAATAATTAGGTGTATCATGGGTATTCCAACCCTGCCAACATCACCAGGGCTGTAACACTTTTGTGAGAGAAAAAACAGTACATTAAAATGAAGGACTGTAGTCCACATTCCAAAATTTCTAGAAAATCTAGTTTCTTAAAACTAGATGTGCAAAAAGCAATTTGTAAAGAGAAAAATCAAACAAAATTTATATAGCCTGTAGGAAATAATTTATTAAATTTTCCAAGGCTATAGCAAGGCTGAAATAGCACATAGAATTTAAATGAGAATTATACTTTTTTTGTTAGATATTTTGAAACGTCATTCAGGAAAAAATCTGTTTGCATTATTTAAATTAAAGCAACATATGGGACTGCAGGAGTGCTTGGAGGTAGGCCTTCACTCCTGCAAAACGTCCTGCAGAGGAACAGGACATTTGTGTGAACTGTAAGAGGTACAGTTAACACTAGAATAACGTTGGGAAGAATCACACACAAATTATGAGATCACTCTTCTCCTCAAAAACACCTTTATTTTTAAATGACAGGTTTTGTCATGACTGCTAAACGAGGCTGCTGGTAATGAGATATTGTTAAACCAGGATAAACTCATGATATTCTGGTCTTGTACGCCCTGAGATTTTATCTGAGTTCATTTCTTGTTAAGTAATAATACTGACAAAACTGTTTTAATTTCCTCTATTTAATTCTGAAATTATGGTTTGCCTGATAATTTCTTGGTGTCTCTGGTGGGATGTTAGTGTTTATAAAGTGTGTCAATATTTCTGAGAAATTTGATTCATTTATGCTCTAACTTTGGAGCATACTTTTAAATTATCTCTTTTTCTCCTCTTTACTCTGCCAGATCCAACATGCTAATTATCCCCCAGTTATATTTCTGAAGAATCATGTTTTCACACTTCTGTTTTCAGCTTTGTAACTATAGCAGCAAACTGGAATTTAATGAGGGAAGTTTCCCTAGAACTCCTGAAATACCTGTTTAATCATTTTTCTTTTAATTCCTCAAATACATTTTAAGTGTATGGCTTTGTTTTTTCTTTTTTAATTACAATAATAAAGCCATAAATAAGTGTTCCTAGGGAGGCTCTTACACAAAGAGAAGTGAGGAGATGCTATGTCCCATGTCAGTTTTTCAAGGAAATTGTTCATTTTGCTCAGTGATATTAAGATGAGGTTTTATTCTGAAGTAACTTCTCATATTGTAATCCAGATGGCCTCTTCACTAAGCACTGAACTAATTTTCTGTATGAATCACAAACTGAACCACTTCACATCAGCTTTCCCCCATCCTTTCAGTATTAGCATTTATGAAAAATGCTGGAGCTACGATTTGAAGGCCTGAGATCCTCCAGTTAATCATCAAAACTAGTCAAAATACAGGCAGCTTTTCCTAAGTTTTTTTCCAAACTACAGAGCTTATCTGACTTGGAAGAGGTTAGTAGGTCTGCACTGTCAAGTATAGGTTGAGGAGTATCCTGAGAAATTTATCTCAATACTGTTTCCATTTGATTAGCTCTGCACAGAGACGGCACAGGATACCAATAAATGCACTGTTTATTGTTCAAATGAGCAAAACTAGTCATGCACTGCTGAAACTAAACTCTTAAGAGTAAGCAGAAACCTGAAGGACTTGGCATGTATGGGCCTTTAAATTTTCTGGGTTGGTTAACATGAACAAAGATTTTCAATTCCTCTTTATATTAAACAGAGAATTACAGGATAAAGCATCATCCCTTTTTCCTCTGAGTGAATAAACTGAAGTGAGCCAAATGAAAAAAAAATACCTGCACACATATATTTCATCTTAAGATGAACTTAAGAATTTAGTTACTTATTGTTTATAGGTAGTGGTCTACTCTTACAAGGCACACGTTTTTACAAGTCTCTGCACATCACATACAAGGTGATACTGGTTAAGGACTGATGATGAGCCACCATCATATTGGAACATATGCGGAAACATATATGTAGAAACATAGTGGAACATAGTGGAAACAGGTATCTTCTGATAGTATGGACCAATGCAGTTTTTCCAGGTGAAACTGCCCAAAAAGACATTACAAGGCTATGCTACCAAATGCATGTACTCCAAAAACAGAATAAAGATGGAAATCTATCGAGTAGCAACACATGCAGCTGTTTTTATTGACTGGAAACAGCACAAATGAACTGACCATTACACACATCTCTGTTATCTTTTTATTACTTCTTCCAAATAGCATTCTTGCTTTCCACAGTCTCATCTGATAAAGAGGAAGATGGGTCACAAGCTGATTTTTTTCCCCTAAACCAAGCAAGACTTGGCATTAGGAACAAACAGGGGAAAGATATGCAACTACAGAAATACAGCTAACGATGTTTAACTTTTTAAGAAGACTGCTTTTAGCACGGACTGCAATAATTCGGTGAATGCAATATGCCAGGTCAGCAGAAATACAAAGCAGAGGAGAACACACAAACAAGGGATCTATCACCTTGTTATGTTGTCTATCAGCTGGAAAATGTTTTAGCTAAAAATATTCACGTGTTGTCAGACAAGACAAGTCCCCCTCCAGTTGTCAATTCTTCAGCAAAAGAAATGACCTGACAGCAATCTCCAGCTGATGAGGAGTTTATGTATCTTACTTTCACTTTTCACTTTTCATTCAGTTTTGACAAAGTCTGTATATAGTCTCAAATCTATGCTGGGGCAAGTATATTTTTAAAACATTAAATTCAAAATTATAAGAAAGAAAAATTGCTCCTGGCAAACTGAAAAATCCCTCAAGGCACAGAGAGAATGCAGCTAGCAGGCAGCAGCCTCACTTGTAGCCAAAATTTCAAAACTCCTTCTTAGTCAGAGTACTACAGAGTACTACATACAGATTTTGCTTCTTTTAATAACCAGGGTTATTCTTTCTAACTCCAAGCCCCACTGAGAGAGAAATTACTAAATCTCCATTTTAATAGCTTCTGTCAGAACATTTGCTTTGTAAGGACTGTTTCAGCAGTCTTTGGTGGTTATATAAAACATTTTCATGATTAACAGTGGTTTTATAACTCAGGTAATTGGCTACAAATCAGGAGAATGTCATAATGTAGGAAGAAAACACTCTCACCTCTATCACAGCCTAGCCTGGAATTTTGGAGCATATATCAGTTGAGTGGCTTATGGGTCTTCATTACTTTAACTAATGTACTACCTGTAGTGCAGACAGAGAAATTTTAAACTAGCAATTACTTCTTTCTACCAAATCTTTATAGAGTACCCATTAGCCATCCTGCACTTCCAACTGAGACTGAACAGGGTGGCTTTATAGGAATTCTAAAAAAATATCTTACTATTCATTTGACACTGAACTCTCACTTTCTATCGTGGGAACAGCAAGACATCCACAAAGGATTAGGTTCATAATACTAATAACATATGTTCTATGTTATTCACAATAATAATAATAATATCATCACTTTGAGCAAAAGCAGAGTAGGGAATAGAAATCTGTCATTGCATTTTATTCTTACACATCCGTATTCTGGGCACGATGTTAACTGATCTCCACGGGTCAAGCTGTGGAGCATGGCCATGTTTTATTAGATGCAAAAAGATGTACTGTTCAAGTTCAGAATGTTTGTCTTTATGAAGCCCTTTAAATCTAAGACATATCAGAGAGCATTAAGAAAGCTCCATCTCATTACCCTTCAGTTTGGGGCCAAGAACATAGACAAAGATCTAATATGTGCATTACAAGCACTGCTGCCTGCTTGCATTAGGTTTGCTTTATGCATCTTTAGACTCTTTAAACTTTTGCTTCTGAATTATGAAACTGTAATCAAATTCTCACTGGTACAATGGGAGAATAACATATGCTTTTCCAAAATTCCATGAAGTAATGCCTGATAGAGGTTGTAATATATCTTGTCTCGGGGTTAAATTGAATGGTCTTGTGAACACGTGGAATTCACATACATCCAAGTACAGACACTATTTTACTTTGTCCTTCAAAACAGGGGACAGTGCTATGTGGTTACTCAATTATACATGCCTGGGAAGCACATGGAGCTATGGACCCCACTTCGTGGTGTCCAGTCTGCTCAGAGGAATGCTGTGGAAGAGAAGAGGCAGCAGGGTAATTTTAGTGTTTTCTATAAACCACCCATGGCAAACTGCAGCAGTTTGCATTCCAGAAAGCACCCCTATTTTTCGTGCTTTAGCCATGTTACTGAAAATGCACACTCGCCTCTTCTCATATTATGTGATTTTCTATAACATATTTCCTGAAATATGTTCATCCAGCCCTAAATCTGTACTGAATCTGGCAGTAGAGAGTTGCAATAAAGAATACCCTAAATATACATACAAGATTTACTAGTAACTCAGACACATTTTTTTTCTCAGATCTGCTACAAGAAAATAATGATGTTTTTCACTTTCAAACACTGTATGACAGTGAAATGCAATTAATGACCTTATGAAACATTATGTTTACTTGTTCTGCAGTTGGAAATCCTAGAGCTGCCAAAACTAAATGCAAGTGTAGTAATAGCCAAAAGCTATATGGATCTCATCCCTTATGCTGGATGTTCTTCTTAATGTATCTCCCAGCAGGTCAAGGAAAATTTTGTATGTAAAAACCTGAAAAACAGGCTCTATTATAAAAATCTGTCTTGTTTCTAATAAAAAAGTATTTTAACTAAGCTAAAAGGACAGGGAAGCTTCAGGCATCATCTCTGTGACAAGTTTAAAACCCAACCTTGAATATCTACTGTATGCAATTTTTCTAGTTCTGATGCACGGAAAAAAACACCAAAATATCCCCCCAAAACCCAGTTTGATTTTCAGATCCCATGATGAGCAAAAAATATCATATCATAGCTACTTTTTTTTTCCTCATATTTATTTCTTCCAAGTCCTAAATCTGCTTTCTCACATGGGTTTTCAAGTGCTATGCTTTTTCCTTGTGTCCTTGTGGTTAATTGCAGGTTAACCCTATTATAGTTTCAGCCAATTGAATCAGAGTATACTATCTAGTATAAAAGATTTCTTCAAAAACTATAGTGACTGGACATAAGCTTCTCCAAATATACACACACCAAAATTTCAAATTACTAAAGGGAGAGGATTGCAGTGAACTAACTTGAAATAAACCACAGAATTATCAACTTGAACTTATTTTGTCTGGACTCAGTATTCAGATGAAAGACTTTCAAAGAATTTTATGGCGGACTCAGTTAACTGATTCTCCTCTCAGACTTTACTACATCAGTGGTACAAACATTGTATGCTCCTAAATTGCTTTCTATGTTACATGTAAAAAACAAAGTAATTAAAGCAGTAATATTTAACATTTTTCACAAAGGCAGATGTGAGAAACTTGATGTTGGCCTACTTGAAAGTGGATGATTGTATCATACTTATTTCCCCTCAGGTTTAATCAAAATTATTTTTTTTTCTAATTCTTTCCTAAGAGTGCTGTGGAGAAAGAAGTATTGAGTACTATTAAACAGATTCTTCATTAGTGCTACAATAGGTATTTTCTTAGAGGACCTATAAAATAATCTGTCTGGATAAAGACCCAAGGAATAAACTGCTTTTGGTTGCAATGATCAGAAGATCATCGAATCATAGGCTCTGAACAAATGGTTGTCCAAAGATCGTTTTTCTCCTTCTGATCAACAGTCATTCCTCACTGATGTTCATCTAAGCTGTTTTCAGAGATTTTCAAAGGTTGTATCTCCCTAATCTTCCCAGTAATCAATTCCAGTACTTCTGTATTTTAATTACAATGAAGACTTTTCTAATATGTGATCTGTATCAGTGCATTTGAGATATGTTAGTCTAAACTTCTTTGGAAAAACCTTGACATAACTGAAGGATATTAAATCCCTTTGATTATTTGTCTTTCAGTCTTTAAATATACATTATTTCAATCTTTCTCCTCATCCCTCTTCTGCTAGATCACCAATTAGTCTTCATGATGTCTTCAGGATGCTGCAAACCACCTCAACCCTCATGAAGTTCAGTGCCCAAGACTGTAGCCAGTAACTCAAGCACTAGAAGCCCTGAACAGATTGGAAGGATTGTTTCATGTGTTTTGGAAAGTGTGCACCTATTTGTGCATTCCTCTGTGACATCTGCCTTTTCCACCCCCACCCAACATGTGATCCATGCTTCTCTTTAGTCTTGCACTAGAGAAGTGCTACCCAGACAACTGCTCACCATTCTTCATTTCTGCAGCTGATTATTCACGTACACATGTAAGCCCTTGTACGTGTCCATACTGACTACTGTCCTACCTTCTCACACTATGGCATTCACCAGCAATACTCTCATTTATTGATGTGAAAATATTAAGGACATTATATGCACAGTCTGACCTGAATTACCAGCTTTTACATCTCACTGAACATCACGGTTCAAAAACTTATTTTTTTTTCCCCAGTGGAAAATATTGAAGAGAAATGAAAGATGCTTTATTTTTCACCAGGAAGCTGAAGTATTCGGTTTGGAATTTACAAACCTTATGACTTAACCTGCATTTAGACATGTATTGATGCTTTAGGAACAAAGAAATCATTTTGTGTGTGTGAAATTTTACCTCTAGAGACATGGGTTTAATCTCTTTTTCTTTTTCTTTTTTAAGAAAATGCTTAGCAATTCTTATCCACTAGTCTGTTTGGCAAACAGCTTCATTTGACCTCCCCATGCTTCCATTTTCAGAAAAAAACCCCATAGACGTCCTCAAGAGACGTGGTATCATCTCTGACGAGCAATGCAAACTCTGTTTTGTATTGACAAGTATAAAAGTTTAATACTGGGTTCCTTTAGCAAGAGAAGACCAAAGTTTCATCCTCCTCAGCCTTCCTGTCCAAGAAAATGGATAGAGGGAACAAGCATTCCTGCATAATGCTTGGACACAGAACAGGAGAATCTTTTTCATGGATACATTGTTCAATTTCAAATCAGATAATGAATTATACTTTTTTCCTCCTGATCTGGCTTCTTCATACTGAAAGCATAGCACTTTCACGTTTTGTTGTTTTTTTTTTTTTCTATTTAATAGGTCTGAATGTCATATACTGCATTTACCTTTAACATCATTGTCTAACATCTTGGCTTCATTAAGGACCCTGAAGCTTTTCTGAAGAGAGCTCCTGGCGCCATCTTTCAATGATCCTTGAGGACTAGATGTCTGTAGACAAACAAGCAGTGTTAAACATACAAGGAAGTCTGAAGTCATAAAAGAAGTATGAATATGATCTAAGTGAAGAGTCACCTAAATGATAAATGTGTGCTCTGAATTACATCCCATTGCCATTATATTGGTCTACAAGAGCAAAAAATAAAAAAAATTCTCTAATTTTTTTTTTTTTTTAATGGGAAGCCAGATCCCCTTTGGGGACTTTAATACTGTAAACATTGTCTCTTTTTATTAAAGAAAAAGATTTGACTCTAAGAGCAAAACTTTGTCCAAAACAAACAAACAAAACATATTTCAAATTAAATATGTATTTATCCTTCCAGCTATGGACAGAACACCATGCAATATAGTATTTCTCCCTAACTGCAGCTTGAGCAACTTTAGAAGCCAGACTGGATCTGATGATTCTAACACTGACAATGGAGATTCATTTGTGGTTAAATTAAAGAATTATAATTGCTAGGTCAGTAAAAAAATAAGAAATAGAGTTTTAAAAGAAGGGCAGACTGCACTTAATCTGAAAGAGTTTTATTAGTAAGTAACCACTCTTCATCATATCGTGCTACTTAAAGATCTTTCTTTTGAAAAACATCCATCTCTACCTTCTGTGCAGAGACTGATCAATAGATGGAATGATTTTTCTAAATTAGATTAGTGTTTTCAGTTGGTAGGAAATGCTCTAGCTTCTGAACCACTTACTGCTCAGTTTGTAAGACTGAACTCAGGTCATACATAATACTGAATACATTTCTTTGAGAATACTCCTGACAGCCAGATAACATTCTATATTAGTCATGGGTCATAGCCTTGCAACTAGTATGTAATTAAGAAGCAGCTACTTTTCATTTTCCAGGGCAGATACATATACTCAAAAATTAACTGTGTGTCAATTAAATGACACAATTATTATTGCTATTCATTATTTATACGAGTAAGCCCAGAGGTGACATTCCACATACTCCTGAATCTCTGCTGGTTTTCAACGAAACTGTAAAAACCATATATTGAACTTGCCATTTCTTTTTCTTTTAAAAATCTTAGAGAATGCTTTGGATGCTTTCAAAATTCAGAACCAAGGTTTTTGCTATGCAATATCTCATGGTATATGTTGCCATGTCACAGGGATGTATAGCTATTAAAGATTCTTTGTATTCGTAGGGAATGTAAATGTATGCGTTTATGTGATTTTAAGAACTAAGGCACACATGACTGCCCTTTTCCAAGCTCATCTGAAATGAGCTGTGTACACAAAATTCCTTTGTACACAAATTCCCGTGAATACAAATTCCTTTCAACATCAACAGAAACGTATAAATTCAAAAGATGAACAAAATTAATTTATTCTAGATTTTCTTTATCACATAATAACAAGTAGCACTGGTAAAAGAAAAATACATAAAGCCCCAGGAAAAAAATCCAAAAAACTACCCAATCAAGTAAAATGCTGCTCTTGAAGGAAGAACGTTTGGCCAGATTTTGTGGCAGATGCACTTGTCAAATCAGATAATACTTTCATATTTCTTTTCCCATTAGCAACAGAATCCAGGGTATGATCACTTTGGGACCACAGACTTCAAAAACAAGGATTGTTATTATTATTCCATGACTAGGCATGGTTGACTGGCTGTTGACGCAGTTTATAGTCAATAAAATGAAACTGGAAGGCCAAATTTACAATGCAAAACCAAAAAGTTCATCAAATCAGGAACAATAATTGGGCGTGTGCTGACAATTAGTCAGAAGCAGATTTCAGCATAAAACCCTTTCAGATATAAAAAAACTTGTACTGATTAAAAGCTTTATTTTATAATTTTTTAAAAGTCATTCTGAAAGTAAGGATTAATCAAGATATCTGACAGAAAACATACTTTTTTTTACTAGTTTTTCTTGTGGCTCATGAGATGTCAAGTTATGAAGTAGTCAATAATTAGAAAAACAAACATTTTATGCCTTTGTGTGAGGTGAGTTTGTGGGCTTCTGGCAAGCCTGGGGCATGGTGAACCCCTTAATGATTTAGTAGGATTTACAGCCAAGAATCTCTGATATTATTTTCTAAATTGAGACACTTTAAAAAAAAGAATAATAAAAAAATATTATTATTCAAAATAAATTAGAAAATTGCAGGGTCTTGGGAATCTAATTTGTTCTTCTGTCTCTTCCAGAGTGGCCATAACTTGCGGATAGTACCTTCCTCCACTGTGCCTTTCTTCATGGCTTCTACCCTCCTCATGCAAACTCTGTGCAGCTTGAATACCTGCAGCATCTTGTGGCAGGAGTGAGACCTCATTATGTGTTCATACACTCCAGTCTCAATCATGGTTTAGAGGCATAAATGCAGTGGGACAGTTTTGAGGATCACATACAATTTACACAGGCACTAGATGTTTTATAGAGCTAAGTGCTAATTCACATCAGTTAAAAATAGTTCCGTGTTATTCTTAAATTATTTTCTTTTCACATACACTTATATCGTGAAGTTTTCACCTAGCAAGAGTTAGGGTTACTCTCGTTTTTACCAGTCCTGAAGATAGCTGAGCATTCTGAGGTACCAAAAATGTTATGAAGGGTTTGTACCTCAGGACATCCTCACAGGGATGTCCAGGCAGCTTTATGCCATTACAATGTAAGAAAGAAAGTCAAAAGCAAAGAAGGAAGTAGGACCTTAAACATTTAATGTGTCCCCTGTGGTTTCAGTTACTCTTCTGTAAGTCCTCTCCAAAAAGCCTGAGAATAATCACACGTTTTCAAGATATATGGTAAAACTATGATTCTGATCTGTGAGGTACAAGCAGAATCTATTAACGTGACTCTTTTCTAGTCATTTACTGCCTTAGCTAATGGGATGCTGAAACTGCTTGAATGCTAGAGATTCCTCATTTGTGATGAATTTATTTTGCTTTTGAAGAGGAGAACATATCCATCATAAACAGCTCAGGAGGAATTTTTCTGTCATATTTTTAATACATTTTTTCCCAGTCATTTATCAGGCTTTCTGTAATCATGATGGATTTTAAGCATCTTCTGTTCTTGCTTTCAGCAACATTAGCTTAATTTGAAAAAGAGGTAATTTTCATTACAAACCAAAACAAAAAAAAATCCTTGAGATATCACTTAGCTTCTTGTAAATCATTTGCTCCAGTGATGTACAGGGTAGAACCTAAAACTGAAACCTGTCTCGACCATCTCTACTTTATACACCAGCTTGTTACTGTTGGGAAACCTTCCTTCCCCTGACCTAACATTGTAACTGGTGAACGGGTGCATGTGAGCTACAGCACTTTTCTCCATTATCTCCTAGCTTCTGGAGCTCAGAGTCTTTTACAGAAGACAGGCGTCCACAACGGCTCTCATAAAGAAGAGAACATGGCTCCATCTTTCAAAAGGAGGGGAAAGACATCATCTCTGTCTTCTATGCAGTGTCCTCATGAGGATCTTCTCAGAAAGTTGGGGACACAGTTTCTAGGGGCTTATCAATCTGAGGGAGACTGTTTGAACCACTGTGCTCCAGACATCCTTGAGTGAGGGTACATTCCTTCTCTTGTGCTGAAGCTCAGCTAAAAGTTCCTTGGGACTACCAGTTAAACTCTTCACTTAGGATGAGCAAACATTCAACAGTATTTAAATAAAAACAAGAAAATAGAACAGCAAAATGATGTCTGTAGTTCACAACTGGTATACTTTTTAAATCTGGCTCGAAATCCTCACATGATCATTTAAAAAATAATGGCTAAATCTATCTTGCTTTGCAGCAGTTTGATGGTAAACCACTGATGACCTCTACTCTATATCAAGTTAATTACATTTAAAAGGCGTCAGCTGCCTCAATTTTCTTCCTCATCAAGTAGATCCCCACTATATATATATACAACTCATAACAAAAAGCAAGCTCCCTTTAATGAATACATGCAATGGAGATGCTGAAAACATCACCTTAATATCTTAGTCTCCTTCCTTGCTACTCATTTGCCTCTACTTACATGATATTGTTCATCTTGACCTCCATCACTTTTAAATGTTTCAATTGTTATTCTGTCTATGGTATAATCACTCAGTTCACCATCTGATATATACACTTTTGTCATCATCCTGTAATTGCTTGCTTTGTTTCTTTACTGCTCTATGCATCTCTTTTTTTCCTATTCAGTCCCTGAAACAGTTGCCTGCCTCACTCACTCCAAAGGAGCAAAAGACATCATGTATTGATCCTAATGAGAAGAAGAAAAAAAAAGGCCAAGTTCTTATTTAATTTTGCGGTGTAATTTGGTGTTCTGATGAAACAAATAACTATTTACAGAGAACTAGCACATACCAATGTGTGAGGTGAAACTATTTCATCAAGAGAGAAATATAGTAATTAGTGTTATTTGAAAGAATGCTGAAAATGTAAAAAGCCTAAAAATATTAAAATTTTTGTGCAGTGGCTAGATAACTTTATCCCTCTCATAAATACAGACCTTTACAGCATGTGATTGCTTTTGTTATTCCCATAATCAATTCGACTGAAATAGCTCTCTGCAAGCTACCTTTATTCATGTACAAGTGCTGTGGCTACAAGTTGCTTCTGTTCATCTGTGTTTCTGTATCAAATATAGGTTCTGGATATCTCCTATTATACTGTCGTTGCCTTATGTTTCTGTGTGCCTGTGAATTGCACGTCAGTTGCTCTCTGACTGCCCTCCACAAATTAGCCATTAACTCCTTTTATATTTGACATAAAAGATAATTCTGGCTATGCTCAGAATGTTTTCTGCTCACAGTATATGCATTGAGGAGCTGAGATCGTCATTATGACTTAGGCTGGAGAGCTGCTTTTACCTTAAAATCCCATTTTTAAAAGTTCTCTCTGTTTTCTTTGAAAATTTGCATGCAGTACCTTATAGTGAGAATTTCTTTGCAACAACTGGCAGAGTTCACAAAGGGAATAAAACTTTCCACTCCCCTGCTACAATTCTCTGTTTCTAGAATTCTGCCAGGTGCATGCAGTTCATCTGACAGGCAGATGAGTGCCTCTGAGCATTTTCATGGAACTGGGTTGAAGAGTTAATTAAGGTATGGAGTTCTTTAATGAATGTCTTGGACACATCTAAACTAGTTTTATTGAATACCAAATGGCCTACACTCCTGACTGAAAGCTGCTAGCTTGAGCCAAGACACAGATCAAAAGGTGAAAGACAGAGGAAGGAAGAATAGTAAATAAAAAGGAATGAAAAACAAGGAATGTGAGTTAGGAATAAATGGGGATGTAGTCTGAAGGTGCACATAGCTCTCACAAGGGCATAAGCTTTCTGATGGCAGCACAAGAATTTATGGTGGCAGAGGTCTCTACATAAAGTCATAAGATGGCAAAAAACAGATCTGAGATAAGGTGTAGCACAGTTCCACAGAAAGTCTAACCCTTCTACTCAGTATTTTACTTATTTTTCTTACCGCTTGCATAGCATCATTTGCAAGAACCTTGGCTTCCTTGGCAACTCTTTCAGCTTCGTCTGTGTTATCCTTGATGTTAGTATAAGCATTGAAAGCACGTGTGGCATTGAAAGAGAGGTTTTTGGCTTCAGTAAGGATTCTGTTGGGATGGGAAAAGTAAACACACCATTAAACCGTTATCAGAGCTCAACAGAACATAGTATCCTGCTTTTTCAAACCCAACAGCCTGTATTTCTAAGGTGTTTCTTTAGAGAGCAATGCTACACTTGGGATTTCAGGAGTTCTGGCCTCATGTGTTTAATAGAATTCACATTTTATCTGTGCAGAAAGACATAAAGAACAATGTTCGCTTAAAAGAGGAGGTTCTGTGAGATAAAAATAGACCAGACACTGAGAAAAGATAGCGCTGTGCTTAATACTGTAATACAAGTAACATATTCATAATGTGGGTTTGTAGCCACATTTGTTGAGCCAGGCAACTCAATTAAATTTGCACTGCATGAACATGAAGGATCATGACAGACATGTTTTAAAGTAGAATCTCTGAACAACTAATTTCTTGGTCTGGCTGCCAAACACAGAACTACCATGAACACAGCAGTAAGCATATGATAAGTTAAACTGTGTTATGAGCGCATCTGAAGGCACTGGTTGCACTTCATGCAGCCTATAAGAATCACAAGATGTATGAAAACATTCACAAGAGATACACACACAAATTGACCTACTGGATAGTTGTATATTTGTATAGGACACTAGTTATTATTATACTTCCAGTGCCAGATGTTGAAGTCGGAGAAGAAAGCCCTTCAATTTCTCGTGAGCAATTCTGCAAACCTGCTTCATGATTTTATCATCACCAGTGAACGTTTGCCTTACCCATCCAGAACTGCAGATGATTCATTCAGCTGGGCCGCATGGTTCTCAGCTTGCAATACTTTTTCTGGAAGCATCCTGTCACGAATTTCTTGTGATAAGTCATCTATTTTGTCTTTCAGCTGATCAGACATTGGCTGTATCTTATCTGCAACACCTTCTACATACTGAAAATGACAAAAGAAAGGTCTTTAAATTGCTGAATGCAGGCACTCTGTAGCCCTATATATATATAATTGGGTTTTTTCCTTGTGAGCTATTATCTCAACTTACCCATGCATTAAAACTTCAGGAAACTAAGAGTAGCACGAATGGCTGGACTGGAAAGCAGAAAGGAGATAAACAATATTCCAAGAGCTACATGCCTCTCTAGAGCTTAGTAGAAGCTTCTATTTTACAATTAAGGAGCTGCACAGTTTAAAAGCTCATAAACTCTAATTTGCTTTTGTTTCCTAAATGTAGATGCATACGCAGTTATATTAAATTGTTGCTATGCTCCATAATAATAACCAATTAATGACAGAAATTTCATGTTTCAGGACCCTTTGAGTGACTACAATCTATTTTTGCTTATTAGAAAATACTAATAAGAATTGTACTTTATAAAGATCTGCCATTCCTGTTCCAATAAGCAGTCTCAAATTGTTTCCTTTTCCATTTCTCCAAAAAGCATTTTTCCATTCATTATAACGAGTTGGAATGCAATCCGGAAATATATTCAGAATCAATGATACTTTAAGGTACTTTTTTTTGTAGCTAAGGCACTGATCTCAAACACTTGATAAAACTTTTAAGGCAGAATTTTCAAAAATGTTATGTAAAATCAAAGTGCAATCCTCTCCTCTCCCTGATCTATCTAGACTTAAAATTGTGGCCACAGGCAATAAATTATTTCTGAAGTTTCCTTCTGATATGCATGCACAGTTTTTGTGCAGATAAATCTACATCTAGATTACAGTCAAAGCAAGATTATGAATGGGTCTGCTACATCTGCAATTCTAAAGATTAAGTCAGTACTACAATCAGAATACCATATTCATAAAAGCAGGCAGAGTCCATGAAAAATTACGAACTAGCTCTTTATGTATTTCAACGAATCACTTAAATCTCCAAGTTAATAATTTTTATATAACAGACTAGCTTTTCTGCCATACAGCAATTGAAAAATGAGTTCTTCCAAATCAATTACTCCAACATTGAAAAATACAATGAAAAATCAGGTGTTACTTTGATTATATATTTTGCTTCCATAATGATGCTTTGTTGTACTGATTCTCAGATAAAGATGATAAAGCACTCACCTCTACAGCTATGCTGATGTCATTTGCAAGTTCATTGGCTTCATTAAGGACATCATTCCCTTCCTGAAGAGTCTTTTCAACATCTTGTCTGCCATCTTCTACAGCTTGCTTCTTTTTCTATAGGATGTGTTCATACAAAGAAAAATACGAGTTGTTTATTAGAACAGGAATGCCAGTTCAAATGCCAGCATTTTGTCACCATGCCACCATACCCCTTCTGGAATTCTCTGAGCTCTCAGAGCAAAGACAGTGACAACAATAAAGAACATGTAAGGTATCTTTTCTTTGTCCTCCTATCCCCAGCTTTGTATCGCCCTCCCACATGGTAAGGTTTTTGACGTAATTGACTGAAGTACTATTGCAAAATTAATAAGAAATAAGTTATAAATCCTAAACTTTACACAGATATGTAAGTACCTCATTTTGAAAATCACCTTCTCTGACTATGAAGGAAAAATTTATCTGCTGCTTTCCTACTTACATCCATTGGTACTTCACTACTACTGAATGCAAAAATATAAGCTTTGGAGTAACCTTAGGATTCTTGTTCTTCCAGCTAGTAAAACTACTGCATACTATGTAGTAAAGATTGACCTCTGAATAAGGAATTGGTAATTTCCTATACCAGATCCATTGCGTATCACAGATTAATTTGACAGGAGACCATGGCAGTGATGTGGGCAGGACTGCTGGAAAAAATGCCTTCAGGCACTCTGTTACTGTGATGCAGAGAATATTTTAAAAACTGAGATAACAGGTAATTTCTTCATTCTTTATCCATCCACCTTTGGGAAGAAAATGCACAGAGCAGATATCACCCAACTTCTTCACATCTCTGTATTTTCTTAATTCAATCAAGCCCAGAAATCTCTTCTGAGAACAGAGGTCTCAGAACTTTAACCTCTTACTGTACTGGAGCTGAAAGCTCACCGAGACACAAACACAGTTGAAACAATTATCTTCGTTAGGTTGACTCTGCTCTTTATGTCTCGGTTAAATGCTTGTTAATGTGCATTACAATATACTCTTTAAGTCTCTGCAATTTAAATTAAATCACAAGCAGACCCCTCTTCTATGAGTGAGATCATTTATAACAGCTACTAACTACAGAGGATAGAGTTTGATTTATTACTCTGTAATATCCACATACCCCCTTCAGTCTTCTTCACAGGGGTTGGAGAGGGAGATGAAAGTGTAAGTTTTCTAGAAGCAAATATATGACAGCAAAGATTTTAACTGAACTCCTATTTAAATATTGAGCACACGATTTGAATTTTACATGACTATTTATACTGGGATGAATTTAATTTCCCCCAGAATAATAAATCCAATGAACCTCCCACATAACATTTATGTGGAGTAATTCTACTTTTAAAAGCCAAGGCATTCTCTCATGTTTCCTTTAAATTACATCAGATATAGTTATATTTTAATAATTTTTTTTTGTTTATATTTTTGTTTCAAGATTTAATCATGCAAAGGTTCACACTTTAATCAGAATCCAAGTAATCAAGGATAACACTTGTCAGCACTCACCTCTAGCATGGTCATATTTTTTTGGTTGACTGCAGATAAACGATCAGCCTCCCAAATTTTACTTGCAGCTTCTTGTAGCAGATCTCGAGCATCATCAATTTTGTTGTGATAGTTTGCTAGCTTGTCCTGGACCTCATTTTTGAGATCTTCATTTTTCTCACTGGGCTCACCAAATAATTTCTTCACCTTGTCCAAAAGATCTTCTGCATTCCTGCAATACAACACCACCCATGAAGACATCAAGTTCATATTCCCCGCAACAAATAATCTGAATAGTCTTAATAATAGGAAAATGAAACAGACTTCTAAATTAAATCTCAATGTAATTTTCCAGGGGACACACGTTTATTAAAGTGAAGTGAAAGTTGTTTTTAAGCCCTTTCTTAAAGGAGGTTTTTAAATGCCACTGAGGTCCTATTTATTCAAATATCCACCATTGAATACTATCTTTTAGGTTTGTTTTTTTTTTAGTTTTGGGGTTTTTTTTGGGGGGGTTAAACTGCCATTCCTGAGATCTCACTAGCAAAGTCAGGTTTGCTGAAACATTTCAACTTCTCAAAAAGATTTCATTCATTCACATTAATGTGACACGTGACACAAAGTAGTTTCCTGCCTTGAACTGAGGAGTATATGTAGATATGCCTGATTCCAAGTTGTCTTTGAGCAGACAACCGCTTTAGACTAGACAGTCAAAAATTATAAATGTTTTCTGGTGAAATAAAGAAAAAAACAGGATCCTTGAATTTATGATTTCCAGTAGCCAAAAAAATTTGGCTTATCTAAAATAAATTACGGGATATTTTTACTGGACTGGAGAACTTGTGATAGCAGGCCACGGGATCAGTTTCATTAATGCAATACCACTGTGTTAATGCAATGATATGTCAAGGACAAAAACAAAAAAGAGGCACTTCAGGCAGTTCCAAAATGATGCTTTGGAGATAAGAAAAATCCTAAGTAAACAGGAATCTGCAGGATAGATAATAACTACAAAAGAAATTTATCATACTTCCTCCTAGAACAGATTAAGTTTTTCTTCTGGTTTCATTATGACCAAGTGTGGAAAATAAGAACTGTATTTTTTGAAAAACACTGCAGTTTGGCCTGCCTGTAGTCCATTCATTAAGGAATCTTCTAAAAATAAACACATAAATAAACACCCACCAAAAATATCTGAAAAGTGGAAAAGGTATGCTGACACTAGACATAATTTAGATGAAGAATCTGAACTGGAGCCAAGAAAAGTAAACTTGTTATCTTAGCTTTCAGATTTTCTGAGAGGGATTGTTTTGTTCCTCTGTCTGTTCTGGCTTTGGCTCTGATGAAAAAAATTATTCAAACTGTGAATTTGCAACTTCTGAGGACAAAATATTTAATCAAAAACTAAATCCCAGTATTGACACCCTGTCCCAGAAGAAGTGTAGAAAGGAATTCAAGATTTCTTCCATACGTCCTCCAATATTCTTTGTATAAGAAGCTCCTGTCTTACACTTCTGGCAAATTTTGACACCCTTAAGACTCTGCAGTAGTGGAGAAACATTATAAGACAGATGGATTTCCTTTTTATTCCCTTGCCTCATAGCACAGTTCAAACTCTACCTATCCATCCAATAGTCTACCTCAAAATTCTTCCTTGGATCTAAAGATAACACTTCCATATTGATCTGTTGTGCATTTTTCCCTCTGCTCTTTCCAATGAAGTTTGAGGCAATGTGTTCCATGTAATCCCTTGCTTTAGGTACCAGAATTACTGTGTGACTGGACTGCATCACATTTCTTGAAATAATCTCTTGGACATTTAAGCTGTGCTACTTCCACTGGATACCGTCCTAGAAAAAAAAATAAAACTATACAAAATGCTTGAATTGTTAGAAGAAACAGTCACAGATCTGGCCTAACACCTGGATTGCTGCATGGTCTGGATCCTTTAAATGAATGCAAGGGAACAAAAAAAGATTAGAAACTGATGACAATCAGGAAGCAATGTCAAAACACAGGAGGTGTATCTTAAAACACTGTATGGCTGAGTTATGCAATTCATTCTTACAAGAAACTGGGTGATAGAAGTTCATAGAAGCTCAAAAGCCATCATGGAAGAAAAAGTCACACAAAAATAAAGCTATTCAACATACTAAATAGAAAGATAAAATTCTGGCTCACAGCATCCCTTGATAGCAACTCAGTGGCATCTGAGAAAATATGTAGGAATGTTATAAAATATTGAAAGATTAATTTCTTAAGTGTGAAAAGCAGGGCAGTTCAGAACAGCAACTGGTGTGTTTCTAACACGCTCTTTTTAGAGAAAAATTATTGACTAATGTGCCATTCCAGTACACTAAGGCAATCAGATTACAGGCTGGACTTGAAAAGTTTGAAGGAAACTAATGGAAAAAATGCATATGTAAGAGAAGTTGTGCCATCTATGACAGCAAGAAACTTTACTTTGTTTGTCTTCTTTATTTAACTTTTGAGAATTCACTGAAAACATAGGAGAGGATCCCCTGAATCTTGTCATTTTGTTCTTGGTCAGAATTCTGAAAACAGAATACAATCACTGCCAAAAGACATCTCAGCAAAGAGTACACATGATTAACTACTTCAAAGTGATCATGAGACTTGCAAGAGCCTTAATTTATTCAAAAGTAAATGTTTCTAAATGAGTCTGTAGAAAATACATGAGCATAGCAATCCACACGCATGCATACCTACAGAGTTCTAAGAATGATTAATTTTTCTTCCTTTTTCCTTGAAGAATGTATCCTATCCACTATCTTACTACATTATTCAAACAGTTTGAAAGCATTTTTCTTTAAGAGGCAGAAAACAGTATCTAGGGTCCTTTCCTTCCTACCCTGTAATCCACAGTGACTAATTTTCCTTCAGTTGAGTTCACTGCCAAAATTTCTTGGATCTCAATGACTGCCTATAAAGAAATAACCATATCCTTAAGATAAACCATACAACTTTTATTGAAATCAATGAGTATATTCAAGTACCTCTTAGTATAAAATGTATTCCTTTATCAAGAAATTTAAACACCTGCTTTGTACATTTCAGAAACAATGGAAGAGAAAGAGAAGTTTTTTTCCCTCAAAAAAGCCCTGCTGCATTTTCTACTCTAGTTATTGGGCAAGAATAGGAAATGATTTCATGGTAGGCTGACAGTTCATGTTGGCTGTAGTATTTGAGAACTAAGAACGCCTTGTCAGAAAGACTCTTATCCAGCCTGTCCTAAAATTGCAGGCAGCACTTTAAAAGGTCTGGCTAAATTTTTCTCATCTCTACTTTTTCCTGGTTGATTTCTATGTGTGAGTAGAGAAGGCATTGAAGAAGCTCAGTGGCATCAGATGAAAAAGCAATAAAACATTGCTGAAAAATAAGTTTGCAATATACTCTTTCTCAAGAGAACAGAAAGCAGAGCCATCAGCATTATGGGAAGAAATACTGTACTGGCAGGATTTCCAGAAAATAATCTGATTTGTAAGGTCTAAGATAGCCAGTGCAAATCTGATTGTATACTGCTTGAATTCTTAGCTAATCTTGTATTCTATTTACGTCTCCTTAAAGTATGTACACACCTGATAACTGACATTTTCAGGCCGGAATAACTCTATCCCAGAGAGTTTTTTGAGCCATCACAACTTCAATGGACCAGGCAGCTCCTCAGCTGGATTCTCTGCTAGTTGTTTGCTCTGTGAAGTGCTAAGCAAAGTCTAGTTCTAGAAATATGCCTGATCTGACTCATACAGAAGTAAAAGACTACCAGAACTTTAATGTCAAGCCAAGTATTTTTCTGGATCAGTGTTTAGCATTTTGCTAAATGTTTATAAACAGCTGCAAATATAATTGTACATATAATTATTATTGTTATTTTTAGAGTTAACTAAATAACCAAACCCTGGTTTGGTTAAACTTTTGAACTATGCCACAGAGATGGGATATTCTGATCTATACTATTCTATACATGGCAAAATACATCCTTTTGAATGTCTACTCTGTTGGACAAACTTTGAAGACAGATATTTTTATGAGACCAACTAGTTTTCCAGAAAAAAAAACCCAAGCTTCTAGACAAGCTTTTTAGTACAAAAGCCATTCATTAGGTCTGAAGCAGAAACTAAAACCGAACTGAGAAAAAATGCTTAGAATTCAATTAGAAATGTTGCTGGTACCTGCGGAGCAGAGAAGTAATTTCCTAGGGATTGTATTCCACATATGTAAGCATTTCCAAAAATGCAAATGCTACATTAACAGATTTGAAATATTAGACTTTGCCTTCCTTCACATTTTTGTAAGCTCCAGCTCAAAAACTTGATTGGAAAAGATGACAATCACATTTACAAGAGTCAGATATTATTACTAGGAGGTGGAAGACTGAGGTCCCTCTACTTACTTTAATTCATCTTGAGTTATTCTTTCTTGCATATTGAGCTCTCTATTTCTCATCTCTATGATTTTTCTTTCAGCCTCCCTCTGCAGTTCTGGAAGACTCTTCTCCAAGGTCTCATCTTGAGTTCTGAGTGTCTCGTTCAGTTTTATAGCATCTTCATTTGCAGCTGCAGGAGACCAAAAATATTTATGTAGGGAGTTACTAATTAACAACAGAGCGGCTTTAAGTATCTGCCATCAACTCTATCAGCAAGTGGAATGCAACTTGCACTGCTTATTCCTGCCGTGAATTATAAAGGATGGTTAATCCAATGATCAGTAACAAATGAGAAAGTGATATATGTTTCATCAAACCTATTATTATAGTTCACTTTTAAACACAATAATTAAAGTGAAGAAGTCTTTATATCCAGGATAAGAAATACATTGCTCCCCTTCTCCTCCTCCTGAAAGAAAGAATTTGCACTGAACCTTCAGAACAGCAGAATATAATCTGCTATATTGCTCATAGATTTAAGGAGCAGGCAGTACAAGCAATGAAAATTAGATTTAAATTACCTTTGGAGAACTTCAATATATGTCACTTTTAGCATTCAGACTTAGTACTAAGAAGAATAAACAATTGTGAAATCTTGGAAAATGAAGGAGAGAGGAGTGAAAGACACCTACAGATGTCTAAACCCACTCATGTTTAGAAGCAGATACCTAGAAATGGAAGAGTATGAAGTTTGGAATATATGAAGGTATACTGTAAACACATTATGTATTTGGAACAGCTGAATTACTCCTGAGTGATAAAGCGTCATATTCAAGGACTGTCTAAAATATTTCTGCCATAGCACACCACAATATATTAGAATATACACTTTCAGAAGCAACTAGGTCATTTATCAATTCCATCTTCAATTTTAAAAAGTACTGCTGTCCTATCATAGGTACAGAGCTCCCAAGTAACTGATTTCTACAAAATGGCACCATTCATGGTCATATGGGTACTTCTGAATATTTTAAATTAAATCTTTAATTGAAGAAAGTAAAATTGGTCTTTCAAACTTTGAATTTCATCTACACATTGCATAGGTTCAGAGAAAATTATGAAGAAAATTATTATCTAATGATGTCTTTGATTAGCTGGTGAGATTTGTGTCTTTAATCAAGTGTGTGGGGTAGTGAGGTCTGGAAAAGACTACACTTTGCTCAAATGGATTGTGGATCACTTCTGTGTACTTAGTATCATTATTAAGTTACCTCAGGCAAGGAATAGATATATATTAATTTTTTAATTCTGGAATAAATAGATGGAAATTTAACCTCCCTGAATATTTACCTTAGAAGAGAAAATGGATATGTTACCTAAGCTTTCCTTAGTTCAGGAAAATTTATACCTAGTTTAATCCTTCCTCCCCATTCTTCTCTTCTCCTAACAGTCTTTTTTTTGGCATCTTGGTATACTGAAAACTATCAGATTCTCAGAGTCCAGTGGTGGTAAAAGATTTGTGTGCACTGACACAGACAAATGGAAGGAAGTGGAAAGCAGGGAAGTTCCGTAGTTAAGGGGGAAAATCAGTTACAGATATTCAGAAGTTCAGAAAGTCAGCAATCAGTTCAGTAGAAACGGATCAATGATCAGAGTATGGTCATTAGAAGAAATCACTACAAACTTCTCACATTTAATAAGGAGTTTTGTCAGTTAGATAAAAGATATGAATGAGAAAACATAGCTGTGTTATGAATCTCCAATGGCACCCAACTGTAAAAAAAAGTTATTAGGACATTATTAGGAGAGCTGACAAAGGCAGGTTTTACTACTGCTGAAGAACAAGACACTGAAGAAACCTCTTTGCTTGCTTTTTACCTGTGGTCAGGAAACATGGACATAATTTTGAACAGAGGAAGCGAAATTACATGGTGAGTAGGAGATTTGGGAGAATATTCTTTTGTGTGTTTCAGTCTAGAAAGAAAGGGACCAAAGAGGAATATGATTCCTCTCTATAATCATAGTTGGGTGTGGGAGAAGGAAGAGAAGTACTAGGGAGAGGAAAAAAAATAATCTATTTGAACTAAAGGACAAAGAACCCATGATGATAAACTAAACATGAATATTTTTTGCTTGATATGTGAAGGATTGTAGTTATGAAGAGTACTGAAACTGCCTCCTCTTCAGATAGTGTGTATTTGTGGAAACTACTTTGAAGGTGAGGCTTAGAAAGTTAATGATAACAGGGGAGTGGATGCTTTAACCCAGAAGGTATCTTTCAGTCCTGTGTTCTTGTATTTCATGTATTCTTAGAATGTTAACTTGGCCACTAGGCAAACACATTGATTTTAAAGTCTTTGCCTACTTCTAAGATACTGCATAAATTTATTTCACCGCCTCAATGTTTTCTAAATCTGTATTTTCTACTGTTAAAACTGCTTGAGGAAATTTTTGTTTAGTTACAAACACTGGGCATAAACTTTGTTGAGTAAAAGAATTGGTTTTGTTCTTGTTATTCCAAATTCATCTTGAAATATGAGGAGCAAGGTTTTTTTGTTTAAAAAAAATTCTTGAAAACTTGCTCACTTTTTCTTGTTGCTTTCTCCACATTTTTTTCATGTTAAAGCTACAAGTCCTAAAGATACCCTAAATTACTGTTCAGTTTAGCTCCAGGGCATGTATGGTTATGTGTTACATGAAAGGCAATATAAAATGTATTTTATAGCACTTGGACAAAAGTGAAAGCTTTCCCTTTCAATGAAGTGGGCCCTCAGAAGCATAGCTACTGAAATCAGTACTGCAGTGAAACTTTTAAGGAGGAAAGAACTAAGTATTTTTCAAAGAAAAAAACCTGCCTGTAATTGGCAATTATTTTCATATTTTTCAACCATTATCATATTTCATAGCTTCTCAAAGGTCTTGCTTCTCAAAGCCATCTGCAATACTTTTTCTCTTAAGTATTTACTGCAGTGTAAGGGCAGTGGATCAGTCTGTGGAAGAGAGAGAGATGGCTTGGCTCCATGCCACTGCTTAGGTAGGGTTAAGAGTCACTTGCAAATACCAAGCAGTAGATGTTCCTTAACAGGAAGTAGCACTGCATTTTTGAAGTAATGTTGGGTAATTAAGATGAAGTGTTAATGTAAAAAGTGCTAAAATTACATCAAACTTCTTTACCAATACATATTTTTGACTGCTTTGAAAATAAACAAAAGCTAAGCCCTGTTAGTTACTTCATCATAATAGCTCTTCAAATAACTGCAAATATCGTGAAGAAACATACTCAGTATTCTGTGTCTTTGTTCATAATTACTAATACCCTAACTGTTTATACAAAATGCATATACAGATTTGAAAAAAAATCTGAAGATAGTTTACTGCATTTTCTTCACTCGACATTTAAAGCACATGACATTTCTCAGTGAATAAAATCTTCCTCATTGTCTCTGACCCTCTTCCACCATCCTCCAGTTTTCCTGAGAAACAATCAGCAATATTTCTTTTTCCAATACCTTCAGCAGCTTGGAGAACGCCTTTGACAAACTGTCCAAGAGATTTCGCTCTGTCATTAGTCCTCTCAGCATCCTGCCTGGTCTGCTCACCATCTGCTGTCACCTTGGTAGCCTGGTGATCCAAATTCAGGAGAAATATAATTAATGAACAGGACAAGGGTGTACTATGTGATATTCCTAATGGTTGACTCTATATACAAAACTTTCCTCAGGCCAGAGGCAATCAATGAATTATTGATCAGATGCATGGGAAATTACATGCTCTGTTCAAGAACACAAATTTTATTACCTTTTCCTTTAAATGGAAATTGAAAGGCTTTTATTTTAGGTTCCTAGAAACCCACATGCGTGCAAAGCACACAAAGGGAGACAGGATGAAATTATCCACTGAATTTGCTTAAAGAAATGTTTGGAACCTTTTAATAGATTCTTCAGGGAATACTTTCCATAGTTCCACAACTTTGTACTTTTCGATTGACAAAGTGCAGCAGGTACCATGACCTCTTTTCTTCTTCCCTGGAGGTGTTCTCAAAGAGACAGTTCATGACAAAAAGCAAGAAGAACTTTAAATCAATACATTAATTAAAACAAGAAAATGGGAGAAAAAAATAGTAGTTTTTTCAGCTCTAATGCTTGAAGGTGCTTGTTTACTTGGGTGTTCAGTAAAATTTTATCTGTGTGTAACTAAATGCTTTATAATTTTATTGCATCACAGCAGCAGCAGGAAGACAGACATCTGCTCCAGACCTGAGAAGAAATGCTGAGGAAAGGAGTCACCTTAAGACATTCAACTTAGCTCTCAAGGTCCCAATTTACAAAATGGACCCACTTTTATTATAAAGAAGCTGACCATTTCAAGCAACAAAGCTTGTGGAACTGTACTGTAAAGCAAGCAGGCAAACAAACAAATAAACAAACAACCCCCCAACCAACCAACAAACAAACACCCCCCCTAATACCCTAGCTTTTTTCTTTGGGGATTGCCTTCCCAAGAATCAACTTGAAGTAGGGCATTATGCTCTCTTCTGTCTCTGTGAAATGGCTAGAAGGTCAATTTTTCAAAATTGAGCTTAGGTTTTCCCTGACTTGAACTGCACAAAATGTTTCTCTGTTATAACAACACCGCCCCTCTCCCCCTTCCCCATTTCAATAATAATCTAAGAGAAATAGTAGCACTTAAACGCATTTATTTTTGCCTGATTAGCTTCTAGATGGAAACCCTCAAGATACATCAGAACATCTGGGTTTCTGAAAGGAAACCCCTGGCATTATCATACCACTTACAATTTTGGGCTACATCAGAGTAGTTACACTGAAAGCAATTTATATGAAAATGGTTCAGGTAAATAGAATATACAAGAAGAGTTAAGAACCCATGCAGACCAGGGAAAGTTTGTTCTATTTCATCCCTACATCAGTAGAAAAACATGTATTTTCACACTTATACAGCTTTAATCATACTATTGATTACTTCCTCTTAGATTTTCAACCCCCTTTTATCTGCCTGGATACTGAACTAAAATACTCTCCCAGTGAGCTGTAAGAGGCAATGGGATAGGAAAAAGGCAAAAATTCAAAACGGTCTTGATGGACCACCGCTCTAACACTGCTTGGCATTCCTGATGATATTTAATTCTTCATTTAACTGAGAATACCTTATTATTTATTGTCAAATCCTCCACAAGCAGCCTTTTATTCTTTGGGTTTTATTTGCTTGGAATATTCACATTGAATTTTATTATATTTTATAACATCTCTAAGTCCTTTGCTACAAATGGCGTTTTATAACTTACATATACCTTTCTTAGGTTTGATTACTTTTTCCACAATCATGTTAATTCAAATTGGCCACTTTAACCTCTCTATTTATGACTGAATAGCACATACTACATTTTTGTGCAAATTAATCTGTCACTGAACAATTTTCATTTCCTTTCAGTGACAGTTCTCCTTAGTACTTAAATCCTATTCAGGTCCACTGAAGGTTTTCTGCATTTTGACATAATTTGCTTTGTTGAAAAATAACCTTTCACTTTGTTATCTAGTCTAGCTTTAACTCCAGAACCAAATTAAATGGCGAAAATCCTTCACACTGCACCTAGCCATTCCATGGTTAATTAAATGTTTTCATCTGTTAATAAGGTCCTATTAATTTTCTATATATTCAATTTACTACAATTCACCATTTCTATATGGTCAGTTTTCAGCATCTTCTAACAGTTTAAACAGGCATGATAAACTCTTTCTGAGGAAGCAATAAGGGTGAGGCAGACTGGACCCACAGAAAGGGTTTGGAATGAATCTTCGACAAGTCTGGACAAATATAAGACTTTTTGGCATAAAGGAGATTCCTCGCATGGTAATACAGTAAAGAAAGTATCTGAGATCAGTGAACACGCTTAGGTGATGTCCACAGCTTATACTTAGTGATGGAAGTTTTATGGAAAGCCTTGTCCCAGTCTGGAGTAAACACTTAGCAACTTAAACTATTAGCAAGTATTAGCAACTATACACACATTCTTGGTTTCGTTTTGTTTCTGTGTTTATTTAATCTGAGGTCTTAAGATATGACAACTCCTCTGGATGGCATCTGGAGGGGTGCCTTATAGGAATTTCTCCAGCTAATGAGCTGCAGACCACATAAAGAGGAGTAAACACAGAACTCACTTTACAGATGGAAGTTCTTGACTCTCCCTCCAAATGCTTCCAGATATGGCAAACTAAGTTGCCTCTGCTACTGCTTCCATAAATATTCAAGTTTGAGAAATTCAGTGGTATGGGAGAAATGTAAAAGTTTACAAAGACAAAAGAAGCATTTCAACCAAGATGAGTGATTCTGATCCCTGCCCTTCATGAGGGCTCTGAAGGTACCTATCAGAAGGGAAGTGGGGGTTTTGATGAAATGCAGTGAACTGAAGTCTTGGGTCTGCCCCTGGTGCTAGGTGTGGGAACGTGCATGCCTACATATGAATGTAATTAGTGCGAAAAAGACACAAGGATCTTCTATATGGCAAAGTAAATGAAGTGAAGAACAATGTGAAAAAAGGAAAAGGAATGCTGCGCTGAAGTAAGAGATCATTGGTTAAAAAGCTACCACAAGGAAGCAAAATCCCCAAAGGTTTTGTAGTGACCAAATATTATTGGTTTATATATTTTATCTTAAAACAGTTTGATTTTTTTTTTCATGGAAACAGTCTCCTCACCAATCCTCATCAATCTTTTTCCTTATCACTACTGGTTTCACTTTGAAAATTTAGTGAGCTTGCAAGTCATATACGGGGAAAAATTTTGGTATCTATGGTTATACTATGTAGTCCAAGTGCTAGCCATGTTCATTAAGAAATGGACTTGAACATACTACATCAGGACTCGCACTTCTTTCTGGAATATTATCCCTATTTACAAACATAGAAAGATAAAGGTAGGCCTGCCACCTGTTGCCAGTCCCCAAATTAAAAAAAAACCCAACAAAACAAACTACTCCAATCCAATTAACAACTCTCTGTAAGGATAGCTGGAAATCATAAGGGTTCTTAGTCATTGCAACCATGGTGATAATGTGGCCACTACAATAACTCCCTTAAGATCACACCTTCGATATATTTTGGCTTCCAAGAGTAGTCTACAGAAGGTCAGAACTTGCAACATTAGTTTAGGTCACCTCTACGGGGGCAATTGGAAAAGCATATTAAAAAGAGCAACTTTACAAGTGGAAAAAAATTATCTTAGCCTAAGACTGAGAAATCTTAATAGAAGAAATATAATCTCACCTGCTTGTAGGGCTAACATAAGTTAAAAATCCAGCTAGACTTAAAACTACCACAGTTATTTCTGGCAGAAAAGTAAAAGATCAAAGAGAAGTGGAAAAGCAAGCTTTCTCACAAAGAAAGTATGTGTAGATAGATACTTGTGTATGCATGTGTGTGTGCGTGTACAGACATACAAATACAGGACTATATATGCAAACACACTACAGATGCTTTCTTACCCAAAACTCATTTCAAAATTGAGTAAAATCCACACAAAGAAAGAGTTTCTCTGAGAATTTTAGATCTGTAAGCCATGTACAACTTAAAGACATGATGCTAAAACTGTATGGAGTTTATGTAATTCTCCGAGGTGAATATTCATCACTACAGTACTCCATGTCTTTCCTATTTGGCACTTTCAACTCACAAAGACGACTTTTGGTAGTCCTTCACACCAATGTATCTTGGACAGCTGTAGTTGTATTGAGGCTGATTCATTTCCTATTTTTTGTCCACTAGGTGGCACAATTTATTTTCTAAGACTGTCTTTAACGACCAAAATAAGGTCTGTGTGAAATAAAACTTTTGTAATAGAGTACATAAGACAACTGTTAAAATCCAGAAGACTAACTATCCTCATAAATAAAATCTAGAAAATTTAACTTAGATATTTAAAACTAAACTCATGTACCTCTTTAGCGTCAGCTTTTCCAGATAAGCTCATTCTTGAATGCTCCATATTGGCACGATAAAGCGTTCTTACCTTATTATGAAGTTTTGTAGAAAATATGTGTGGTGGTTTGAAAAACCTTTTCTCTGGGGCAGTAATGGTTTGCCCCACTGATAATACTAGACCAATCAAAGGTTCATATGCGCCCTGCGGAAATTACATACCCACAGCAACGGAAGAGAAGGTGGTGAAGTTTGTTTTTTTTTTAGTAAGTTGGTAGCCATGATCTGAACCACGAGGAGGCAGGGGGCCAGTGGGCCCCCTCTGGGGGCCAAGAGCCCCCAGCCCCAACTGAGGCTACGAGAGACCCGGTGTAGTGTCAGGGCTGGACCGGGTCCTGTGATCAAGAGGCAGGAGAATTTCCTTACTGTCAGCAGTGGCAGAAAACATTGAAAGCGGCAGCGGAGCAGTCCTGAACAGAAAACAGCAATGGCTGAAAGCCAAAAAGATAGCCAATAACAACAAGATAACATGAAGCCGGCTGAAGGACGCAGAGATGTTCCTGCAGGAGGGAGAGCTGGCAACGAAACAGAGGAAAACTCAACAGAGCTGGTTTGGGGTAAGACTGTGTTACTTTCCCAAAACCCAGACACCTGCTGAGGAGCAGGGGTGGACTTCCAAACCTTTAGGGAGTCCCAAAATGCAGCAGCAGCTAGAGAGAGGGAGAAAAGAGCCGAGAAACCTGAAGTCGTCCTGAGAACTGAACCAGGACAGAGTGCAGAGGAGGTGCCCGTGCCCTCTGCTGCTGCTGCTGTTGCTTCTATCATGCTAGCGAGCTGAGCCAGAGCAAAAGAGCTTTGGTAAGACTGAACTGAAAGCTGCCTTCAATGTTCTACCCCCAAAAGGAGTGAAGACCTACAAGGAAATCCCCCGAAGGCTTGGGCTCGGGGTTGGAATTTCCACAAAGTAAGAACCAAAATCCTGACTGCCATACTTACATCTGCTGCCTCAGGAAAACGAAGGACACTAACCAGTGCCACAAAAAAAACTGAAACGAAGGAACTGTGGCCTGTGCAGTGACAGAAAGACTTTTCTCTTTCCTTCTTGGACTTTTATTGAAGGAAAAGAGGAATTTAATTCAATGTAAATATATATATATATATATATATATATAGGTGTGAGTAAATAAACCTTTGTAAATATTTTTCCCTTCCCCCAATAACAAATGGTTGTGTTTTGTCTGAAAACTCTCCACATGAAGAGAAAAGGATATCAAGTCCATACCATCACTAAACCCTCTCACAGGAGCAGACTGTGGGGGGGGGTCTTGAACTCAAAAATTGGATCCTTGGGAGTTTCAAACCACCACATTATGTCTCAATGTATTGGCCCACAAAAAGAGGTCGTTAGAGGACTTGCTGCCATTTCAAACACTGAGACTGAGAAGCACTTATATTTCATCTATTCATTCATGTTTAATTCATACTCAGAAGATTTATGTCATTATGCAGCCTTAACCAAACCCATAGACCCCAATGTGATCACAGACTTACTCTTGTCAGTAGTTCATCCATTTCTGTCACAAGGGTATCCAGATTTTCTCGTGCTAGCTGAAGAAATCTCTCTGGTGCTCGCTGAGGGGAAAGTAAGTGCTGTTGGGAAAGAGAAGGGAGAGTGAAAAATCCATATTTAACAGATTTTGGTGCTTTCAAATATTGTAGAGAAGAAGCATAAAACATTTCCTTTTCACTACAGTATGCAATCCCTTTTGTCATTGACTCTTGTGTCACATTCATCCAACAGACTTTTCTCAGGAATCTTGACAACTTTACATAGTTTAGTGGGGAACTTGTAAGTATGGTAGGGAACATACAGTATATAAAATACATAACCACTTTATGGACCATCAGCATAAAAACCATTTTATTTGTATAAACATTGCTTTTTCTGTGCTTGCAGTATAATTCCTTGAACATATGTACAGAAATTACTGCTGCAAGATAGATAAATTATTGAAGTAAGTAAAAATAAATAACAGTAATACTTATCAACCAAAGTCTGAAGTAATTAAATCTTGAATTTTTCTTCTTCCTTGAATCTACTCAGGCTGCGTGTTTGAACAGTTTCAAGTACAGTTGTACTGAAGCCCGGTTATTTATGTATGTGAATATTGTGAACATACCTTTAATTCCTGTGTCATGTTCTCAAAACCATGTAACATTTTATATGGAGCAGGCAGTGGACCACTAAGGTTAACACTCAGTATCATCTGGTTTAGCTGATCCAGGTCATTGAGAAGGAGTCCTGTGCATTTATCATCACAAGCTGGGGGAAGAAGAACCACAGCTTATTTCTTCCTGCTAAACGTTTAAGACATATGTTTGAGTTAGAAATTATATGGCACACATAGAATTCTGTGAGAGGTAACATTAATTTCAGATAATTTACTCCAAAAGTGTAGAGTGAGAAAAAATGGAAACAACAACTAGGGAATAGGAAAGGCATTATTGCTTAGGACTTGGTAATGGGAAAGTTTAATATAAAACACAAAATTGAAAGGCTTACCTCACAAAAAAAAAAGGAAATAATTTCTGTTGTCCATATGGACTTGCCAATATAAAATATTAAATTAGACAGGCAATTTGGATGAAGTTTGAGAAAAGTGGACAGACAATTTGGAAAATCTAAGGAGTGCTGTAAGAAACACAGCATGCTTATGGATTTGAATGTAAGAAAAAATGTAAAAAAATCTTCCAATTTACATACTTCATATAACAGCACAGCCAAGCATGCTAAACTTGTAATGCAGACAGTTGAAAGCATACAGGTAAAAATATTGATAGTTTTCTTTTAAAAATTGCTTTTCCCTACCTTTTTTCACTAACCAGCTTATAAGATTTTCATGTATGCTTCCTTTCTTGCAAATATCCTTCAGCAAGAAAAATACTGGTGTGTGCTGCATGTATCAAAAGGAGTTTGCATTTTTCCTCCCCTTGCTTTTGATTAACTATCACAAGAAATTCTCATCCTGTATCATTTATTCTGCAGACAGGAAAATTCTTCATCCTTTAGAACAGGGTTGTGGGAATACCTGTTTCCCTGCATAAAGACTCTGTGCAGAACTGACAAACATAAACATCTCAGGAGATGAAGCAAACTGTGAAACAATGAATTCACTGGTGATGTTAAGAGATGTGGAGGGTTGTACCTAAAATTTTACAACTGTGTAATTATTTATTAAAAAAAAAATAAACAGCTATAAAAAGCCCTCCACTAAGCAGCATGTATGCTTTTGTAGAAAAGAGAAGTAGTTTTCAAAAGAGAATTACTCCCCCCCTCGAAATCTATGCTTCATGTAGATTAAATATTTTCTGTTCTTTGAAGTTTTCACAGTTACCTAAGTACAGTTCTTATTCAGTAGGTTGACTGTTCAATATAGCAAAGAGTCAAGTCAAACACAGAGGGAAAAAAACCCCAAAATGAGTTTAATACACCATGAAACTCCTGTGGTGATTGAAAAGGAGACAAGGTAGATGCTGGCTTAGTGCAATAAGAAGTGGGTACAGAAAGGTAGATACTACTGTTATTTTAAGACTTCCGTTTGCATTTTCATTGCTTCCATCTGCAGACTTCTTCCTCCTATTTCACAGTATTTTGTTACATAAGCTGAATTGCACTAGAACTGCGGTCTATAACTGCGGGCATGATACATTCTGATTTATGCTTCTCCATGGAATTTATCTCCCCATACCCACCCTTCAACTTATTAACATCCCAGTTCTTGTCATCTGTGTGCTTGCCTTTAGAAGTCTGAGAGAATTAAAGGAAAAGCAAGTTTTATAGCCAACAACATTTTAAATAAGAAATATTTGTTCTGTAGCTGATCAAGAAAGTAAGGAAACCTGATAATTATTTTGCAGGATGAAAGAAACCAATCTCGAATCTGAAAAGGGTTGGTCTTCATTGTTTGGGTTTTGCTGTGGGTTTTCTTCTGATACAATGTTTCACTTACAGAACAAGTTAAATCTATTCACCTGGAAAATTTTCTTAGTGGGTGGGAATAAAATGCTAAAAATTTGCTATGTGTTAAAGACAAACTCAATTCACATCAATAAGAAAAAAATTAACAGCTCATGAAGAGAAAAAGTATTCTCAATGAGTAAAAAATCATTAAGTGAGTATTCAGTATAAATTAACACCTCTTGCACAATAATCAGGTTGAAAAGAGGAACTGCATCAAGTGAGACCACAGCTGAGCAGATGAGACAGGACTAAGCTACTCCAATATGCAGTCTGAAATGTACTGTAGCTATGGGAAATACTTTAAGAGCGTGATTATATTTTGCAAGACTAAATACTTCTGTGTCTATCTATAAAGTTGTCAGGATAAATTTGTGTCTAATATTAACAAATGCAGCACTAAATTCAGAACATTATAGCAGTGCAAGCATGTAAGAGGCAAATCATTAAATCAATATTACAATAGTCCAGCAAGCAATTAATGCAAATTACTGCATTTTCCATTTTCACCACACTTTTCCATGCAAAATAACTCCTCTAAGGATTTTGACTTACCTCTTGCGAGAAGCATCTCCAAAGTATGCATGCGAAAGAAATTCTTTTAAGTTTATAGACATTAACCATTTATTCCATCGTACAAAGAGCAGATAATGTACAATAAAGGAAACATGTCTGAGTCACAATGTGTTCCTCCAATTGAGTGATTATATGACACAATTTTGCTTTAATACATTCATTGCTGTTAAGATTCAGAAGACTGTGTTATGACTAGGTAATTTTTGGTCTAAGAGCAACCATGCAATCTCTGATAGGATGTGGTATCCTATGATAGTCAGTGACTCTTCAGTATTAGTTTCCTGTTGCTTCACAACAAAGTGTTGGACTATTGTTAGCTCATTAGTCTGTTAGCTATTACCTCATTTTTCCCATTTTGGCACAAGTCTCATACCAAATAATAAAATAGCCTTCCTGTGCCTCCCAAAATAGAACCCCCATAGCGAGTTTAAAGTTTTAGCTTCCTTACCACTGCTGTTGGTTTCAGGTAGCTTACATGATCAATATGTCTCCAAAATATAGGAAAATTCAGATCCAGATCCGGATTTAAAGCACCTACTCAAGTTTATTTCTGATTTTGCTAATTTAGAAACCCTCATTTGCTGGTTCCGATACATACCACTGGTCCTAATACTCCAGTCCTAGTTGAGTTTAAAGAATGCTTGAGTTGGGTGAAAGGCACTGGTGTGTGGTTCTAAACTCCACAGGAACTCACGTATCACAAAAATGGTGTTACACACAGGACCTTTCTTTTCAGCTCACTCTGTAAAGGCTTGTAAGAAGCTCCTAGCTCCTGCTGAATTAAGCAGTGTGTAGGAGCTAGGAGAGGCTTCTCTTCATGGATTGTTCAAGATCTGCTTCTGACAGAGGCAGCATCTCTGCCTAGTTCTGACTTTGGAGGGGCTGATATCATGGCTGTTTTGAAGTAAAAACCTTGATTCTGCCAGGACCGGTGGCAAGTGTGCTAGACCTGGTATTAAAGGAATCTCATTATATAATTTTCTCCTTTTACCAATATTGAATATTTAAATTCATAAAGATGAAAGTTTTGTGACTGCAGCATGGCTTAAGGTCTTTTTATTTTTCCCCCCATAAGACTGAGTTAAAGAAAAACTCCTATCTGTTTGATCTGCCTGTGTCATGATTGCTTCCTGTTCGGTCACATCAACTGCTTTACATTCAGGCTTTTGCTTGAGGAACGTTTGTGACAGATGCATACATCCACAGAAAGGTTTTGTAGTTTGTGTGGCAACAGAGCTCAAAATATTGAAGACCATTTTTTTGAAGTCTCCATTGTAGTTATGACAGATACCCTGAAAGCATTCAGAAGGTGAGTTCTGACTTGCCATATAAGATATAGAGCCATATAACAATAAAGCCTTGAAGTTCTCACTAGGATTGTTTTGCTCCTTAAATACGGCACAGTAGCGATCACAGTCACTGTTCCAATAACATTGCAATTTAGGTTTTTTCATTTTATGTACTACAAACTCTACAACTGAAGCAGAATGTCAACAGGTATAATAAAAATACATAAGGGAAGTAGTATATCTAAGAAAATGCATGATTGCTACAGGCTTGATTCAAAATCTTAGAGAAGTTTTGGGAAAACTTTTGTCATATTTGACAGTATACAAGGATTCTGGCAGCATTATTAAAATTAGTTTGCAGCCATTGCTATTTTTTTTTAATTGGCAACTGACTGTTTCAAAAGAGAAGGGAAAGTGAGCCTACAAAGTGGATTCCTCGAGTCCAACAAGGAAGCATTCATCAGCAGAGTATTATGAATATCTGCACAGGACAACCTAGATGGTCACTTTACCTGACCAAATAATCCAGCTACTGTACTAATGCCAAAAAAAAAAAGAAAGAAAAAAATTAGAAAAAAATAAAATTTTTAGAAATTAATTTTTAAAAATTACATTTTTTATGATGTGTAGTTGACCAGACTCTTGTATTACTTATTTTAAAAAATCTACTTTTTGCATATAATTTTTCATTCCCTGATGGCATCCTAGAGAAAACAACATTGTTCTGTTCTAAGAATATAATGGGAAGTGAATGCTCTCTGTGCCAAGAACCTGTAATTATCTTACCATTATTATTCATCAGTAAGCAAACTCTTCCCCTTTGTACAGTGGCTTTTGAAAAATATATTCACTTTCTATTTTACCTGTAGCTTTCTAAAATATAATATTATAACACAGCATTGAAAAGTGGATGCACTAAGCAACTGAAAAATGAAACGTTATGATAAAAAACAGTAAGAACCTGGTAAAACAGATTTTCAGCTATATCAGAAATAGATCACTTCAGTGAACATGCATGCTTTCTTGCTTTTTTCCCCCTGTCTTTTCATTGTAAATCTTCACTTAAAAATCTTTAGAATATTTGTGATAAGGGCTATGTTAAAAGATAAATGTTATATTTAAAAACAATGCATTACAATATTTTGGCTAAAATATCTCTCTAATTTGATTTAAATATGCATTATTTGGTTTTCAGGTCATATGGCGTGGTGACCTTTTACAGAATTTGCCAAAAAATTTGTTACAGTTACTCTTTGTTAAATATTCAAAATCAAATTTCACTTTCCTAAATATGAACTATAACATACTAACATTGGGCAGCTTAATCACATTATGTCTTATATTATTTACAACTACACCTTTTCAAACATGGGTTCCTGTATTTACATCTATATTCTTTAAGTTAGACTACTTTACCACCTAACTAGGGGTTCCTCAAATTTCTAACAGGTACAATGCGATTGCAGTAGCTGAAATGGGACCACAAAAGAGCAAAAGTAGATACAGGCATACGGCTCATTTTAAATATTGAAGACAAATGGGATTCTGCTCTTGGCATTAATTTTCTGTACATTAAGAGTACTATTACTATTAAGGTTTCATTACAACTGTAGTCAGAAGGGAATTTACTGGGTATTTTGCAATTGGCTGATATATGAAAGTAAAAATATATTGCATATAGGACCAAATTCTCAGCTGCATTAAATTCAGATTGGAACAGCTCAATGTTCTGAGAGTAAGGAAGGAAAGCTTCAAGGTTCCCCCAAAAGGTGTTTCTAATGGTTCTTTGACAGCACAGTGACTACTAAAGCACATTAAGGGCTGCAGTAATGAATCCCTATCAATAGCTGCAGTTCGAAGCCTGTGACATACTAGGTAGTGCTAACCATGGGCAAATCCCCACTCCTTTGTCTGCCACAGCCCCTGCATCCATCACAGGCTACAAAGGTTATTGATCAGGCTTATTTTCTGCTATGTCAAGGGTATTGCACTGCATTAGCAAAGGTACGTTTGGAGTAATATGGGGGTCAAGGAACCTTTAAACAAAGGGAAAATCATATAATAAGAGCAAATAGGCATAAAGTGTCTAATGAAATATTTAATTGCAGTTTCTGCAATTTATGACAGGGATATTATTGAAATGGTATCAGTAGTAGCAGCTTAGTTCCTGTGACAGGGGAGATTTAAAGCACCTCCCACATGTTCCTATAGGTGGTTCCTATCTTTATGAATAAAGAAAAGAAATTTTCTCATTTGATGCCACATTTCTACCAGTCAAAGGAAATGTCCATATGCGCATGTGATGGACTGTTTTTATGTTGAAAACTGACTACCTAGTTAAAGCAAAAATGCCACTACAGATAGCATAGATACATTTCAACACCTGCACATGAATATGTTGCGGCTAAATCATAGATTACAGAGAATCACATATTTCAAAGCAAAAAGGTGGAAAATTTGATTTACCTGCAAACAGCTTTTCCCATTCACAGCACGGATTTTTAACCTTATTATCCACACAGTAAAATAGTCTGATTAACAAATTGGAAAACCATTAGAAATGATAATTTGAATTTAGGCTGTTTTGTACAATGAAACTCTGTCATCCTGGATATCCGAAAGACTTTTCATAATACTGACAAGGTAAAAGACCAAAACCATACTAAGTCATGCCTGATATTGGAAGCTTTGGCTAATACTGGAAATAATGAAAGAGCTATTCAAGATATTGACAAATGAAGTAATTTTCATTTAGATGCCATTCTGGAAAACACAGTCTTTATTTTAAAATTTTCTAGCTGTAATACTTATGGACTTAACTCACAGTTACAATTCTCCTTGAATTCTCCTTGGCACGTAGGCCACAAAATGGAACCCAAACTGTAGTTATTTTGGCAAAGTGACTACTTACTCTACTTGCATTCCTTTTTGTGTAGTTTAAAATAGAGCTTAAGTTCAGAATTAAGTCCTAAACTACATCACACTGCAGGACATTAAATTTTATTTCCCTTAAGTACACTAAACTTTGAATTAATGAATCAATGCCATATTGTTAATAATATAGAAATAGAAGCATTTATGTCTATATTCCCCGTAATCTATAATCTCTGCCTGGGATTCAGGACTAATGCAAAAGCACTGAACTCAACAGTCACACTTAAAAGCTTAGTTGCTAAGTCCTGATGACTGCCTGAGAGTTGATCACAACCATTAAATTGAGTGAAAAAATGCTCTGCACTGTGTAGCCCTTGACCCTACATGCCTAATGTCTTCCTCTTCCACCACTCAAAGCAGCCATGCATTTCATTCTTCACTGATATGATGCCTTCACACATTTTTAGCACTTCATTGTTTATTTTTCCAATTTGCTTTTGAAATATTTGCAATTTGTTTTTGCTTTACTACTTGATTTTAATATTAGAGAACTGTACACTTCTGGGTATTGAGGTACAAATGGAACAAATTCTTTGAAGAAGCAAAAAGAAAAAAAAAATAGATGGCATCTATTTGCCTTGATGTTACATGTTCCTCACATATACACCTCCCCTTCCATGAAAAAGCTCCAATTAAAGAGAAAACATTTAAACCACTTCATTGTACCTTGCCAATATATTCAAATATGCACAGATTAATAAATATTATATACTGTGGACTTATTGAAACTCTACCTGTATTCTACTTTAAAATGAACAATCATGGCATTGAAGGGGAAAAAAAATCACAAAGTTAGTCCTTCAAAAGCTGGGGAAAATGGAGGAGAGGAAAATGCCTTATTTCAGTCAGGGTTGACCAAGTGTTCTAGAAAGATTTTGCTACCTGTTTTTTTGTATAAGATTTAAATGTACAACATCATGGGATATGAGATTGTAGACTCGAAACAAACACTATTCAATTTCAAGAAAAAAAAATCCAAACAATAATACAAGATAAGACACTTCGTATGTATCAAAATTGAGTGTAGGACAAAGATACCAGTACTGTAAATATAAACTGGTGGTTTAGGCTATTAGTTTTCTATTTTAAACAAAGGAATTCTTTGCTCCTGGACATAGTGCACTGTCATTCCTTACATCTTTTAAATTTCAATGGGTGGTTGTTGAACCAACACAATAAAGTAAACTTTGGTAAAAACTCTGTGTGTGATTCATGGCATAGAGTATTGCAATTGCTGGTTAAACATTTAGGACAACACAAAAAAATCACTAAACAATGGTGACAACCTTTAGCAAAACTTAACAAACCCAAAAAGAAATCCTTCAAAGTTTTGTTGTCAATTAACAATGAGCATATTAAAAAGTATTGGGAGTTTTCCTAACATCTCGAGGCTTGTAAAAAAAATAGACCAGATGCCAAAACAGTAAGAAACCTAGCAACTATTTTCAAAGACACCCACAAAAGTCATTGTTAAACAAGCAGGTTTGGATTTATGAAACATGACAAACACAATCAAATGTTATCCAAAATTACATTAGTATACGTACAAATGCATCTCATGCCATCACGCACGTGCCGATGTTCACAGCCAGCACACTTCCACCCCGTGAATCCAGGCTTGCAAATGCAGTGCCCAGTGACAGCGTCACAGGGGACAGGCAGGGAACCATATGGATCACACTTACATTCCTGGCAGGAGCCTCCTGGAATTTGTGGGTTTCCTGTGTAGCCAGAAGAACATCTAGACATTGGAAATACAAAACAAGATTTGGCCAGCTGAGATGCAGTGCACCACAATGAATACTTGGCAATATTGTAAACAAAATTTATATGGACATTCACGAACCACTGAAAAAAGATCTTTGGTGCTTCATGACTTAGGGATAAATATTGCAAACTGTCCAACAAACTGATAATAACTTCTAACCAGGACATGGAACAGTCTGGGTGGAGTGAGTATGCAAAAGTGATTCCATATCCTTAACAGTTTTCAGTTAAACTTCTATTATACCACAAAAAAAAACTTTCTCCATTATCAATATTTGGCCTATAGACCTCGCCACTTGTATTTGGCATTAGAAGTGAAATCTCCTAGTAGACAATTTTGCTAATTTTGATCATCTCAGTGTTGCTATGGATAGGACAACAAACAGTTGCTGTTTAGGTTATTTATTTGCAATTTGGCATTAATATGTTAATATGTAACTTTCTTTCACATTCAGCGCCCATGAGGACACAACAGTCACTAGAACAAAAGGTATGAGTGACATCAAGATACACTCTTAGCATGGCATTTAATTTTAGATAAATTTTGTATTTTTCGATTTAACTTCAGAGGCCCATAGGAAAAAAACCCTCACAAATCAAAAAGTAAGATTAGGACAGTATTGGTGATGCCAATAGCACTGACTATCAATTTACAGTAAGTGTACATAAAACTTGCCTATTTTGGCTGAGTTTTAAAAACATGTAAAGAGGAAATAACTTACCCCAAGCGTGTATCTAAACATTAGTAAATACATGCTTGTGGTATCAAAATTCATTTACCTCCTTCATGCCTATTCTGCATTTCTTTGTCCCTCTTTTCCCATTCATCCTACCTTTGACAGTATTGGCCTTCATATCCAGGTGGGCATGCAGTACACCGGTAATCACTAGGTCCTTCAGCAACACAAGTAGGGCTAAAACTAAAACAAAAGCAAATAAAGAATTTTTTCCACTCTATTGCATCATTCCACTTTAGTCAGCTGTGCAGAAGGGCCCATGGTAAGCTCCACTCTTAATATAAATGGCAGCATTTTCTTATCTGCTTATAAAAACCTGTAGAAGATCCCTCTTTTCTATTAAGAATTTTGCGAACGCCCTGGACAATTTGGACAAATGCTCTAAGAGCTGTATCAGAGGGGATGGAGTCAGCAACATCCCATGCTGTAGGCTTGTGCAATTGAATGGTGCTGTCGCTCACTGTGATCAAGAAGAGGAAGCACTGGGAAGAATGTGAAATCAAAGATTAAGAAACTCAGCTAACAAACATCTAGCCTTTCCAGTTGGATTTATTTTTAGTTCAAATGAAAGGAGACAAACTAGGAAGCATGTACTCAAAGTTAAGACAAAAAGAGGGAAAAAGGAACAAAAATCATAGCTGTCTGAATCTTCCAAAAAGGCAGTATCAGACAATCTTCTCAAAGAGGTATTGAAGAGAAAAAAATATTCTACAGATTAAAAAAGCCTAAAAGCTATCTCCTTCATGATCAGGGAGGGGTCTTATTCTAATCATAGAAGACACTAGATTATCTTTACTAAGTCACTTTACTGGTCTGTACCTATGGGGATTGTGGAAAGTAGCATTTTGTTGGAATATGTGTATTAAGTGCATGCAAAGGCGGTTAAAACAATAAAAAGGGTAGGTAGGGGAAGAGAAAGAGAACTAAATATTAAGATGGTGCAAAACTGTAAAAGTCTTCCAGCTCTTTGCAGAAGAAGAACCAGAAAAGCACAGAGGTGGCTAGTGGTGAGCCCAGAGCTCCTTCTTGGTACAGTACAGTCAGCATCCTACTCTAACTTGCTTATAATGCATTAAATCAATAGTGCTCGAATAAGTATATAAAATATGCTTTTGCAAAAAATGTAAACAAATCGATCTATTACTCACAGGCTCATTATCCAACACATTTTCAACTCTATAAAAATAGATCCATGTTAGGAAAAAATCATTCTTTCTGTTCTTTCTTTTTTTTTTTTCCCTAGTTCATCATGTTGCAAGCTGACTGCTGATTGTACAGGAGTATAAACACAGTATTTAAAACTTCAGTGGAGTTCTATACAATTTCATAAATAAAAATAATTGCACTATACCTTTCCCAAATACTGTCATGTCAGTCATGACATAGTAAGCTAATGAGATAGCTCATTAGCTATCTGTATTTCATGTAGATTATGATTACTTGGCTACCACAGAATAGCTGCAGGTAGAGTTTTTTCCTTAATAGTATCTTGAAGAGCTTGAACTGACCTGCAAAAGATGCAAATCCAAGGTGTGATACTATTACTTTCCACCTAATACTGTAGTTTTATGGAATGGATCTATCACACTATATCCATCTACAAGTTAGGCATGTAGTCTAATCCAACTGTTCAGGCATCGTATATCAGCACTGGAAAGTGGAGATGCACAGACAGGCTTATTCACACATTTGAAACATCTCCTTCCCTGCCTTCTCTCCAATGGTGTTTTCCTTCAGTTTTCACTTGGGCAAGATGTACAGTCGTCTGTCCCTGCATTTACTATACAGCTACCAAAATTGTTGATGGCTGCAGCTAACAGAAATCTCTTCCATGACATCTAGAGACTTTTGAGTTAAGCTCTATAAAACACAAACAGTTCTGTTTCTGGACATGCTTCAGATCTGACTCCTAAGAAATTGGACGACCATCTCATGACTAAGTGTATTTTCTAAATTCAAACTATGTGTTATTCTCTTATCTCCTATGAGGGTTATGAAACAAAAGAGTTCACTTCTACATGAGCATGACACAAAAGGCTGTGACAACACCCACAGCCATGCAGGCTATATGGCTGCATGAGGTATGGGCACTTTGCTTGCTCTTCCTCAGGCAGCTCAGCAATTTAAGCGTGCCCACAGGACACTTTAAGGGAGCTTATTAAAAAACGTGGAAAGCAGCAGTGTACATGGGCAGATAGTGATGAGACAATGGGGAATGGTTTTAAACTAAAAGGGAGGAGATGCAGATTAGGTGTTAGGAGGACATTCTTTACTCAGAGGGTGGTGAATGAACTGGCTGCCCAGAGAAATGGTGGATGCCCCAATTTCTTGAAGTGTTCAAGGCCAGGATGGATGGGGCTTTGAGCAACTTGGTCTAATGGAAGGAGGCTCTGCCTATGGCAGGGGAGTTGGAGATGGATCTTTAAGGTCCCTTCCAACCCAAACCATCCTATGATTCTGTGACACACGCACTACCCAGGGTCCACACATTTTTCACCTATAGAGCACTTCAGCAACACCAACTTCCTGTGTTTTATGTTAGCTTTTAGATAAGATACTGAAATGATCTCTAGAGCACAGTATGGAGAATATGTCTAAATTCTTGTAGCAGGGTGCCATAACCACTCATATGAAGAGCCCTCCTCATTTTCTGTACTGACACATGTTTTTCTGGGCAACAAAAGATTCCTAAACCCCAGAAAAAAAATAGGATGGAATATTTGCAGCGCTTCATATTGCAAGTTAGTAACAGAAAAAGTTTTTTCCGGTCTATTTGCTGATTTACAAAGCTGAAAAGCTTGGTTGATCTTGTTCTTTGCAACTTGAATGTCCTTTTTCACAGTAATAGGTAGAACACTCAATCAAGTTGTAACACCAGACACTCATGAAATGGGGTACAACTCAGGAAAAACTTGCATTTAAGACTGCATTATAACTTTCTGAGATAAAGGTTATTTCTTTAAATACCTGAGATTTTAAAGTATTCTTAAAAACTCTTTCTGTGGATGAATGATCATGATGTCTTTAGCTAGTAATGTATGAGAAAGGATTTCCCTCCTGCAAAATAAACCTGAGACCAATCCAAAATGATAAAATGAAGAAGTAACAAATAAAAAAAACCCAAAATCTCAGCTATACTACTGAAATACTCACTAAAGCATCCCAAAGGCCAGACAAAGCACAGAAAAATGGTTTTACAGAACACTTCCAGCTTTTCAAAAGAACAATCATGAAACACAAACCTTTTCAGAACAGTATTATAGTAGGATGCCAAATATCATTAAGAGCTTCTCAACAAAACAACAAACAAATCTCAAGTGCTAAAATATCATCTGTTGGGAACACATGCAGAAGAACCACGGAAAGGCTCATTAGCATAAAGCAACCAATAAAATTTATGCTGCAATAACTATATTGCTTTTAAATTATTCTATCTTTCATAAATTGCCTAAAACTTGTGTAACATTAAATAAGGAATCAATAAATTCCATAGTGGAGTAAGAAAGGCACTGTAACACATTTATAGCAACATAAAACATGAGCATAAGACTTTTTGCAGCTCCTTTGTGGCTATATTGTACTTGAATTCTGCTCTAGCTTCATTTATGAGAATACCTTTATAACACACATTCATTATCTTGAGTATTGCATTTTCTAGCACTTATTAATTTATTCATCACAAATTAGCAAGGGAGCAATTTCCCACTTTTAAAAGGAGATCAATTAGCAAAAGTAGATAAGAAATTTTTAGTATAGCTTCCATGATGAAATTGTCCTGTACCCATCTGAAAAAAAGGACACAGTGAGCCCAGAACAAAGCTTTGGCTTGCTGGAAAGGAAATTCTGCATCTTAAGTTTGGTTACTCACTTGTTACTAGAAATGGATAGGGGACAGGCACAAGGCTGGCAGTCATCCGGAGAGCCTTGGACAACGCCATAAAATCCTGGTGCACATCTCTCACAGTGGTGACCAGCAGTATTATGCTGACAATTCTGCAGAGGAAGGAGACAGAATGAAAGCTGTATTTGATAACTACAAGAAAGCAGACAAAATTTTGTTCCCAGCCTCAGGGATTCAAACTTACTTCAATATATAATTTGTCTCTCCCTGATATGATTCTCAGTGGGAATGCTTGCTTTAAGCATCTATCAAATGCCTGCTGAGTAATATGTGGGCTTAAAAGAAGAAAGAATAGAGGTCTTCAGCTAGCCAGATGTATGCTACAGAATTTCTTATCCCATTCATCCTTTCTTCATTCCTTTGTTCCACCCATTGAAGAAGGAGAAATAATTAAAATTCAATCTTATTGGATCAGGTCACATGTATTACTGCCTGTAAGAGCAGCGTTGTGCTTATTGTACGTCACATGATACATTGCTTCTTCAGTTTGCAGGTGGCTAGTTTTTCTTTTTACACAAATAGTAATTCAGGGGGGAAAAGGCACTGCTTAGTCTGAAATTTAGAAAATCAGAGTGGAAAACTTTAAAAGTTTGCTTTTATAAACCTCCCTGAACTTTGTCACTTAAGCTATTTAAGTAAAATTAGATTAAAATATCGTCCTCTGTCTTTTTAGACCAGTTATACAACTTATGAATTTTACATTACGATTAACCTGGTGCTTAAGTTCAGAAGCATAATACCTGACAAATTGATGTTTCAGAGTCACACATAGTACTGTGTCCATTACACTGACATACAACACAGGTGCCCAAGGACTGAGCAGATGTCCTTCCCACAGCTGGAGATGGAAGCCTGTAAAATCCTGGAGAGCACGACTGCAATAAAAAAAGATGCAGAAGAAAACAGATCATTACAGAGTGGACTGGGTAGGGGAGCATTGCAAGCTCATCTTTCCAATCACCAGTTTTTACAAGCTGTGAAAAGAACCTGACAGGTTTCCAGCTGTGTTACAAACAATATACAGTACTTTACAGATAACAAGAGCCAGCCCTAATTGGACACAGGGCTGAAAAATCCCGGGAGCACTCCACTGGCACCAGGCTTTTACCCTACAGCTTGAGAGATCTTTCATTCAGATGCACAACACCTTTCTGTTCTCACAGTGCACTACCTTCATTTCTTCAGAAAAAGGTTTGTTTTCAAAATAATTTTTTTGCACGGATTGTGGAGAGTAAGCATGATGATTCTGTTTCCTTCATCCTTGCTAAGTTTTTCAAGTTTGACAAGCTAGTATCTGCCTACAGACTACCTGATGGATAACAAGCAAAAGCGAAATGATAATAAACAAGAATATGGCTGCATGGCTGCATTATTTATAGCTATATAATTTAAAGACCATAAAAGTACAGAATTCAAAATATTAAGGGTTTTCCATGTCTTGAGACTATCAGCCCCAAACCAAGTTTATCAATCACTCTCTCCTCTACCACAGCTTGGCAATAAAATTCTGAGAACAACCCCAAAATTACTAGCAAAGCTGACACATGCAAAATCAAACACTTGATCTTTATTTCAGGCTTATTACTCAATTCTATGAAAGTCTCCACATAGCTTTCAGAAAGCATACAGCTATGGCTGCATAAAAACACAAACAGGAACATTTTGACAGCTGAGACCGTTGGAGTAAGAGCCTACAGAGAAGTCACTTGTCCCATGTATAAATCCCACCACCTATTGGTGCCAGGAGCCTGTGAAGGCTGTCTGATGAGGTAAATTCCTACTGTCGACCACAATTTCTGCTTTTTGGAGAGAATGGGAATAGTACACTTTTCACACAGCAATAAAATGGATGCAAAATAAAACAAAGGAGAATCTGAAGTAAGTAACATTTTGTGACAAAAAGCAGGATCCTTCAGAGAAGCACTAGCTGACACGCTAGATTTATTCACACACCACCACTCTGACAGTTTTATAATTATTGCCAAAACCTCCAGGTGCCTAAGTTATGGAAAAAGCATAAACACAATTATTTTCTTTAGAATCACAAAGAAAGAAATCTAACTCACTTCTGCTTTTCCCCTTTTATTTTGACTTAGACTACATTAAGTTCCCTGAAGCATGGAAACAGTCTATCTGCTTTTTCATGGTTTGTGAAGTATTCTAATTTAGATAAATAATCTCAAATGAAAGTAATTCTGTTTCTTACTACAAATTCCAGGTTTTTTTTCTCCCTCTCTATCTCCACCAGAGTCCTTCTCCAAACATGGTACAAAACATAGCTTTACAAGTTCTGAGTGACTTTAAAATCAAGGTATAAATATATGGTACATCCTCAAACAAAACTAATATCTGTTTTTTTTTTCTGATGTCATTAAACACTCTTCTCACTATTTTGATCAAAGCATTTCTCAGATGAAATGAGACACAGACAAAAGACAAAGTAGACTACATTTTTAATTACTAGTTCGGAAGTTTTTCAGAAGTAGCCATAAGGGAAACTCTTACCTCTGCTTTTTCAGCATACAACCAGATTAAAGAAAAAAAAAAAGGGGGGGGTAGATATAAATGTCACTTCTAATAAAAACTGCTATGCACATAGTCTTCAAAATGCAATTATACAGATAGAGCATATACCCTGTTAGCATTTGCTTAAAAAATGCCAGGGTATCAGATGCTTTTTTTTCCTGCTAAAATGAAATAAACCTTCAGAGAACACACCATAACCTTCACTGAGCACACTAAAAATAAACTAAGTTATGAGCATGTGAAGATCACTAAATTAAGCATGAAGTATGAAGGTTGCAATTGAGACATTTATTGCAGCCCCTGGTGGGTGTGAATTAAAATAAAGTTCTAATTACATTATCATATATTTTTCTTCAAAAATTCAATTTGCTACAGTAATTAAAAAAAAAAATCTGTAGTTATAAATGTTGGAGCCGATTAATTTCTCATGCATTTACACAAATTCAGGTGTATGCTCTTACCGAAACAGTGTGCAAAGAAAAATACTTCACTTGCTTCCTTCCACACATTTCCTATGAACTCACAGTTCCTGTTGACTCGTTTGCTGCATAACACAATTGTGTATAATATCTGAAGGGAGCAGAGTTCTTACAGATAACAAGGCATCTTTCCCTTGATTTATTTACTTCAATTTTTCTCCCATTGCTAGTTTGGGGGAATATTTACAAGATCCCCACTTAGTCAGGGTGTCTATGGTGTTTGCAGAATACTCAAGGTGTTGCTCCTGCTACCTCTACCTAGCAATTGCAACCAATACATTTGGAATTGCTAGTGCTGCTTAAAAATGAAAACATGGTGTTTTGCACACAGAAAAACCGGAAGTCTCATCCTCCAGAGACGGACAGTCAAAAATATTAACTTCTATTCTGCAGCCAATGCAGAACATCTTAAACACTTTCTCTGGTATCTATCATAAAATACAGTTTGCAAAAATGTAAGTCAGCTGATTTTCTATAAAACTTGGGTACTTTTGTAATATGTTATTGTCCGCATGAAAACATTTACGTAAGTAAAAAAATAAATATGGTGCATGTATAAGGCACACTGAGCTCACCGAGTTGAACAGCATTTTCTCCCAGCATTCAATGAGTTAGAAATTTACTATTGCAATAGTATTATACCCTTATCTGTTCAAAAAAGCTTGATCTGTCAGCCTTGATCTGCCAGTCACACAATTCAGCCTCAGAGATGCTGTCCTACTAAAACTCACTTTCCTTTGTACTATGTATTTGAGTCATCACCATGGTTTCAGTAGCATATTTGCCTACAGCAAAAAAAAAAAAAAGTGCCTAAATTCCTTGTGAGAGAAATACCGGAGAGATTAAGTAAGTAATTACGTTAAGAGAGAGTTGTTGCCAGTTAAATGAACTCACACTCTAATTACTTTTCACATGTTACCAATGAATGGACCAGCAAAGGTACAGACTTTTACTGGGAGTTAGGTTAGTACCGTACCTCACAAGACAAACCAGAATAACCCAATGGGCAGTCACATTTCTCTATCAGGTAAGCCTGAGGAGTCATCCCAGACACAGTGCCGCCTTCAGCAACTTCCAGCGTGATCTCAGAAATCCTGAAAAAGAGGAGTAAATATCTCTAATGAGATTAGTCAAGCACTAACTCAAATATAGCTAGTTCATAGCTAGCATGGGAGAAAACAGTCTTATTTGGCTGTTTGTAGGGTTCTTGATCTACAGGAGACAACACTGGTTTTTGCATCTGCTAAGGAAACTACAAAGTTAACACAACCTCTGGTCTCATTTTCCGTCTTTAGGCAATAGTATAACTAACTAGCTCTCCAGCTTGATTCTATTTCTTTTTTTTAATCTCTTTTCAGGCAAACTACTAACAAAAGTTCATATCTGATTCTTCATTTGGAGGGACTCATTAAGAAACTGAAGTCACATACTAAATACAGTTCCCATTCATGACTCTCAGGGGTACAGCAATAAAATTGTTCACTAAATGAGCTTGTAATGAGGCAACTATTTAAAAAAATAAAATAACATCTATCCTCAGCAACTAAAGTAACCTAACAAGCTGTAAAACAGACTTCAAAGATATTGGACATTTGCCTTTTTAGCAGGAATTTTAAGATCTGTAGGCAGATATCCTTTTTTTTTTCTTTAGGATTATTTAGACCTATAAAAAACAATTCAAAGCAAACATGAAATCCTACTACAGAAACATCTTCTAGTATCAGAAAGGGATATGTTTCTAACATTTTAACTTTCTAAGCATTTGTTTGATTGTATAAATAATAATATCCTTGCCTCCCAACCACTCCTCGTCTTTCCAGCATGAATGCTGTCCTGAAAAATAGGCTTCAGTACATCACAGACAAAGGTAACTAATATAACATCTAATGAAATACACTTAATCCTAATCCACCCCAATGCTGTACTTTCAGTTTACTTCTTTATTTTGGGGGTTTGTTAGTTTGTTTAAATGAATGCTATGATCTGGAACACCAATTGCTTCTGAGAAATGAAAAGGGCAGAACAGTGTAAATTTTAAAGCTTCAAATATACTGCCAACATAAGATAAAATGTCAAAGATCATCTGACTAACTAGCTGAATAAATGTCAATAATGCAGCTAGAGTCTATTCATTAAGTGTCTGAGCACAGGGCTAATGGAGAGGAGCTCACAGAACTGCTCATCTCCTTCTTATGCTTACAGTCTGTTCATCTACTCCCAAACCTTGATTACTGAGTGACTCAGTGACAGTCTTCTGCTCATTGGCATATAGGCACCAATGTCAGGATGAATATCGGAAAAGCAAATGCCCACCATTGAACTAGATCAGAGTTTTCTGATTGATCTTACATGACCAGACCCATACTTCTTGATACCTTGTGTCAAAATAAAAATCCCAAATCAATCTAGTATCTTAAACCCTGTGCTCTCTTGTTATTACCTAAAGAAAGGGGTTCAGTGGAGCAGGGAAATTGTACAAAAAACCCCCCCGAGAAAACAAAGCCAGGTCAAACCAGAAGACTGAAAATAAAGAGGGCAAAACCATTCAGATCTGATATGTCAGTGTAAGCTTACATTGAAATCTCTGTACATTTAATGGGGGGAAAAAATGAAATCTGCTCCCCCATCAAGGCTGAGGCAAGGTTGAGAAACTGTTTACTGTCAAAAAGCTGTATTTACATAACAATACATTCTAGGACCATAAACCAACCTGTTGTTTGTGTGAAAATGTTACTTAAGGAAGGTCTGGCTTGGCTGATTTTTGGTAACTGCCTGTCTATTAGGCAGCAGTCAAACAACTGTTACCTGATCACTGTCAGAAATATTGAAATAATTCCCAGTCAAATTGAAAGCATACTTCCAATACAAATGAATTTATTATCACAGCCCAGCTGCAAACCAAAATCTAATAAAAGCAATGTTTCCATTTAGAGTGGTGAATGTGAAAATGAGGGCAACAAAATGAACGATATTGGAGAAAAATGTTTGGGTTTGGATTCTGAGCAGAAACCTCTAAATCACTACCAATGCTGCAGCTTTGAAGCTGTAACATTAGCATTGCTGCTAAACTCTATAGCTAATACAGTGCTAACACTAGAACTAAGCTATTTTTATGTTTCCTGTTGCTGCTGCTACTTTGACTTCTTATTTTAAAATGTTTTTCCTGGTATTTATCACTTACCTGCAGTTTTTAAACTTTGCAATTGAAATTAAAGCACTATTGAAAACCTAAAAAAAATATAAAACCACTCAATATATATATTTTCCTCCTCCCATCCACAGTCCCTTTTGCTTTATCCTTTCCTACTATGCAGTCAGGTAGAAAGAGAAGCTTTACTAGTTTACTACAAGTTTCCCTATTTGGAAAGCACAACATACTCTATTTAAACAAATGTTATAAGTCACTTAATTCAAACATATATTTAAATTTGAGCATAAATATTGTCCTTTAGAGGGTCTCAGCTTATTTTTAATAAAAGCCTTCAACTGTTATGCAAGATAATATTCCACTAACCTTTAAAAACATTCTAGGGGATTTATTTTTAGTCTTTTCTAAAACTTTCACTGAAATCATTCATACAGCTAACTTGAAAAAATAATAATTCCTCCTATATTCTACCTAAAGTCTCAGATGCCATGTGGTAAATGCTTTGTAACTAGGCCATAAAAATCTATTGTAACATAACCGCCTTCAAAATCAAATATGGTATTATATGCAAAGTTATGCCTTCAGAAGGAGAGTTACCAGAAAGACCAGATGAACTCTTTGCTAACTCCTGCTGTCATAAAATGTCACATTCTTACCTGTCATGCTATAAAAATATATTCTGGTTCTTTAAGTGACACTTTGCAAACCTGCCCTGAAACTGAAAAGTCCTCCCCTGTTCTGATATATGCCTCCTTACTCTGTGGCCCTGATAAAACAGTGGTGTATTACAATGCAGGTCTAGTTCAGTCACAAGTCACACATATCCCAGAACAAAACCAGGAGCTTTGCTTTCATAAATTTCCTTGATGCTCGAGCTGAGATAGTATTCAATTTTTGCTTCCACAGCTGAACTAGGATATGTACAGCGTAAAGGTAAGGAAAGGGAAAAACAGACATAAAACATGAATATGCTTCTCAAATTTTCCAGTTGCAGTGGAGTTACCTTCATAACTCTTTTCACAGGAACCCGCCTGTGCTTGTAATACAATATCCTACATGGATTGTGCCAAAAATAAATGAAACCAATGTAAAATATTTATGGCATGTGTTAATATTTAGCATCTAGCCAGCACAAGCTGCATGAATACTTTTCAGCAAAATACATACTTTAAATAGAGATAATAGCAGAAACAATGACTATGTTTTCTGTCACAAGATACTGCAAAGTTGTACATGTATCTTCCCCTACTATTCACCCTTAAACTCCAAAGGTAAGGCTCTTACAGATGTATTTGTAATCTAAAAATCTGGAAGTAATTTTAGTCTATCACTTTTATGACAGAATCATAAAAAGGACCTCTGGAGACTTTTGGAGTTTATCTCTGATCACTCCCATGTCCTTGCTAATAAATTTTGCTTGCAAAGGATATTGTGAATTCATTATTAAAACCTTTTTGCAATAGTCTGTATAATCTGTTCTACAATGTCTTTACCCCGACAAGTTTTTCTTTCATGTCTAATGTGAATCTTTCCTGCTGAAGTTTAAGTTCATTTTTGTTTTTTACTTCCCCGCAATGGCAACAAAGAATACATTCTTCTCTTTAAGCATCTTAAGGCAATTTCTAGTTTCTAAACATATCTGGTTCTTTACATCTTTTCTCACAGGACATGTTTTTTAACCTGTGATGATGTTCACTGATATCCTGTGAACACTTTAATAACTTTTTTCTTGAATTCCATTAACCGGAACTTGATGCTTACGCTTTATTAGTGTTGGAGGAAGTAAAAGAGGTTGTTTTTTAATTTCATTTTGCAGGCCATATTTGTTTATGCATGGAGATAGAGTATTAGGATTTCTTAACAAAAATATCGTTACTGAATCATGTTCACCTGGTGATCTGTTGTAAACAGCAGACTCCTCTTCGAAGAATAGGCAACTAAGGAGTTGTTCCTTGTTTGTTCAATTGACCGCTACTTTCAGTGTACAATCTTATAGCTGACCTTTAGATTGCAGCAGATTTTTGTACTGCTCCAGTCATCTCTTTTATTTCCTCATATAAATAACTAATAGACTGAATAGAAGACGTTGAGTATATTCGACCCAAACATATTCTATTTCCCACTTGCAGGAGAAAAATTTTTTGTATACTAACACTTTTATTTAATTACAGCATCATATTTTCATAAAATAGACATTTATTCAAAAAATACCCTGAATTTGTTTCAGAATGTGTGTGCTACATGTGTTTTCTGCTGTAGGAACCTGAAAATAGAGATTGCCTATTGTGATTTAAATTTTCTGTTGAATTAAACTTCCCTCTCCTGTGTCTTCTGCTATGCTGAATGCTAACTCCTTCTGTTCCTTCTTCTCAGCAATGGCTTATAGCTGATGTTATGAATACAAATTCTGTTGGGAATAGCTGGGAGGTCTACAAGGTTGTCTGTGACTACTGCACTATTTCAGACCACTGCATGAAATAGTTACCTGCTCTGCCTCATGATATTGCCATGAGTTGCCTTAATAAGAATGTAATGAACATCATACAACACATTCATGAAGTCCTCCCGGGATACAGCTCTACTTGGTCTTGAGTCATCTCCATAAGGCTTCCAGGTAAAATCTGTCTGAGACATTGTCCTGTTGATACCTGAGTCATCATGATAATATTCCCAGGGCACAGGATTTCTGACTCTTTGGTCATCACCATAATATTCCCATTCATGCTGAAAGACACAAATGCAAAACCAGGTTATTAACATTATTCAAAAGAACAGGGTGCTTAAGCTTTGGAGTAAAAAAAGCAGAAGGCAATGTGATTTACCTCTGTCATCTCTATCTCATGCCTTGTTAGCTGCCCAATCAGAGGAGCAGCCATGTGCCGGACAATAATTCTTGTATTAGTAGGAGGCCCACCTCTTATGATGACTTGTGGATAGTAAGTAGTAAAACCTGTCTCTTCTCGTGCTTCAAAGTAGATGGCATATTTCAGTTTCCCTCCATAAGCAGTCAGCTAAGAATGCACAAAAAGAAATCTTAATTTTCAGTTATATAGAAATAAATTCTTGGGAAGGAGCTAGATGCACTCTACACCCATGTGCAGCCTGATGAATGCATACATGGTAAAAAATAGCAATACATGCTTGTGGAGATATCCGGGGAAAAGGCTGTGTTCAAAAACACCCATCAACAATTTGTTATTGTACTACACTAAAAATAATATGTAATCTATTTCTTTACATGTGTTTTGGTGTTCCCCAAAACTTGTGTTTAAGGAAAAAAACATCTAAACCTTCCCAAGCCAAACCAAGAAATACAAAAAATGCAAAATAAATCATCACAGAAGTGCATAACAACATCCAAAAGGAGGGTTATTTCAATCATTTTCTCCTATGTAACTTACAAAGGTCAGACATTTTGGTTTAAAATTGAGATAAACAAAAAATTACAAGAGAAGTATATTAAATTTTATGCAGCTTATTTTTTCAAATAACATTTTTATGAGAAAATCTATCCTGTGGAAAAATATTACATATTAATATCCGTAAATATCTATGCTAAATATTATTCATGTTACTTTATGAATTTCCATGATAACAGAGCAAATAATTTTTAATAATGGAATAGCATTTATTTTCTTTTGAAGTACCTTTCACTGTGTGATGATATGCTCATTGGAAGGGAAAAAAGGCACTGTAAAATAGAAATATAAGACTAAAAAAAAAGAAATCGATGTGAGTATTCTGTGGAATTTTAGGTTTACCTTTCGTCCCTCAAACTGCTCTGGAAGTCTCCAGTAAACAGGTTCTGACCGAAGATCCTGCATCACCTGTTCCATATTTGCTACTATTTCAGGAGGCTGGAATGCAATCCCTGAAAGAGTGCTGCGCTGAAGCTTTTCATCCACCAGTGGCAGAATCATTTGCTCTGGCTTCAAGGTCACCTATGCATAATAAAAAAAATTGAGAAGAAAATTAACTCTATTTTCCCACATGAATTGTTAGTCTTTAAATTCTACCTCTTTAAAAAATTATTTCTAGGTAATTTCATTTCACATCATGAGCAATTTGTCACAAAGCAGTCTTGCTACTCCTTCAGGTATGAACAGTGCTAATAATGACTTTCCTCTTGAGCCTTTTGCACCTTGTCCTCATGTTAACAAAAAATGTAGTAGCACTGGTTAAAATAGTTCAATCAGCAAGTGATTCCATGAATTTTATCAGTGATTTTCATAGTCCTATTTCAGTCTCCAGCCTCTTCTCTTCAGATTGTGAGAACGTACCTTACAAAGAAGCACAGTTCTCACCACCACTCATCATACATCACTGGGGCTGTGGAACACAGTGCCTGATCCCTTGACAGTTCTATGCAATATTCAAAGCTAAACATTTTCCAGGCAATATGCAAAGAGCGAGGGCTCAGTGAGGGTTTCTGTAATTCTAAATTCAGATTTAATGAAAAATTAATGTCACTTATATGTTTATAATTTTCTTAGACTTGTTGACAGAGTCTCAATAGCATTTTATTGAAATCATTATTCTGATCAAAAACCGTAATAAGAGTCTTAGTAATTCTGTGCCAATGGAAGTATCACAGGGAGTATGTGAACAGACACAAAAGGCTGGTATCAAAATTGCTTCTCCCAAAGAGTGAGGAAAACAAAGAAAACAAATGCAGAGTCATATCTCTAACAGTCATCCCATCAACAGGCTGGTCATGAGACAGGAGCCAGGTAATGAGGAATCAGCTAAGTCCTGTACTATACTTCCAGTATCCTGGTATTTCCATTTGCTGCAGCATCTATGGACTGATCAGACATGGAAGCATTCCTAATATTGCTAGCCCTAAGTGAGATTTACTGAGCTCCTGGAATAACTGTATTTTACTGTTTAATACTTTAGACATCAAGAAAGGGGTTAACACATTTGAATTTCAGATTAGCCATGCCTTATTGTCATATAAGAGAGGATTTGCTTGTTTAAAACAATTGTAATGCCATTTGAAGCACCTGAAAGTATCTGAAATAGCCACTATCAGTTGGCAGAACACAGAACACCAAAAACTAGATGACATATAATCATACTCTCCTTTAGATATGAGCACAAATATGAAAGGAGGTTAATCAAGAGAAACAAAATAATCAGGAGGTTTAAACTGTTTATGGTTTGTGCTGCCACAAAGGTCAAAGCACAATTATCCAGAACTGCTGCTGTCATGGAACTTGATTAAATTTTATAACTTGCCAGTCTTCTGCAGGCTTCCCTCTCCAGTCTAGCAGCATATGAGGGGCAAAACAGAAATAATGAGAACTGGGTCAGATCATAATAAATCACTTCATCCACTGGGAAACCAAAGAGGTGCTACTGGATTGAATAATGAAGGGGAGAATAAGCTGTATTCATATTACATTAAGCAAGAAACATTACCTTGATTTCAGCCTAAAGTTTCCTTATCCAACTGATGCTTGTACTTGACAAGTCTGGGGCTTTGCTTGATTTGCATTAGGTAGACATTCCTTCTATGGCCAACATGCTTTCGAGCAGAGATATGACTGACCATACATGGGGACAGAACTAATCTTTTTCCATTAGAAATCACTCCTCCAGAATGTAACTGAGGAGCTGGCACAGCAGTGACAAGACAGCAGCAGTCTCAACGTGTGTTTTGTGCTTGTTGTACAGATAAATGGAGACATCCAGTCTGCCTTATTTGTCAGTGCCGCATAGGCCTCAAGGCCCTCTTCCACAAACAAGTGGAGAGCTCTTTGTTTGCTTTGATGAATTAGACCCTTCCATTCTTGAATTTAAATACAGCTTCAATAAGCTTTTTTTTAAAAATTTAAAGAAATAACAAAAAACCAACAAAACAAAACCCAACAACATCAAAACAGCAAAACCAACAATGAAAATAAACAGATTAATTGAACTATCAGAAATTTATGCTGGACAACAAGCATCTGTGACCCTTGAATACACCTGGGTAAACTGTTTATCATGTACCAGGGATTATGTTGCAATGCATTGTACTGCATAATTTCTCCACACGACTAGCTTGCCCTTTCTTGGGGCTTAATAGCTTTACTTTGGCTTGACATCAGCTATTTTATCACTCATTTTATCATCTACTTATTTACTTTTAATGTCTTGACCCTGATTGTCTAATGGAACATACTGCTCTCACCACTTCTCAAAGTATAAAGAAGAAAATGATTGCTTAAATGTTTGGCCATTTTCTAGCTACCTCTCAGTGCCTGACTAAAAGATGCCAGCAGGAAACAACATTATCGCATTACATGGCTCAGCAGTTTCCCACTCACCCACATACGGATCAGCCCCCTTGCTTCACTGCACCGTGTAGTCAGGCCAAAGCAATAGCAACTGCTGCAGCCGAGTGGGTTTCTGGCAGAGAGACCAAATGTACCAGACTTGCACCTGTCACAGTGGACACCTTCCACACTAACCTGGAAGAGAGAGAATGTTTAAAAAAGGGGGAAAAAAAAGGGGGAAAAAAAAAAGCAAATTTTATTTTAAGGTAGCAGTAGAAAATCAGGCAGTGATGACAATAACAGAGTGCAGAAGGAAATAATAATAATAAGGGTTAGGAAATATTCAAGGAACTTTCCAGTTTCTTATCACGTGTGTATGTAAACATATGTAATTAATGTAATTAAGGCATTTGTATTTGTATCCACTGAGTAGCTCTGAGCAATGGATGCTGGCTTCACACTGACATTTGTAACCACAGAAAAATTAAATGGCACTTTGGGCATGACATGCTCAATAACTGATTGATAAGATAAGAAAAATAAGTTGTTCTGAAATTGCCTGTGTTAATCAAGCCTTCTTAATAGGAATTACCATTGACATGTTCAGATATTTAAGGTACAGCACTGAATGTTCTCGCTGAGAAATGTATTTTAATGGAAATTCTGTAGAGAAAAGCTTTCCCCTCTTCATGATTGTTTTCCACATCATTGAACAGTATTAACAAGGCTGAAATTTTTCACTGTTGTAATGTCAATGCTTTCATTTTCATTTTTCAATTAGTCCAAATAAAAAGTTATTCTAGATAGGGGAGATACACAATAATTTATGCAGAGCCTTTTAAAACCATTTTCATACCAAGACCAAGGTATTCAAAAAGAAAAAAAAAATCACCAATATGAAAGTACTGGTTGGCTTTTCCCCCACACACACCTTTTTTTTTTCTCTTGAGAGTAATGTGAAGAAGACAATCTAAAAAACAAATTAAACTTTCCAAAGCTTATACAGGAAACCAACATTATCCCTCAAGATTTACCATTTTTAACCCTCATTTCCACATGTAACTCTATCAACAAATGTGCCTAGACTGTATTTAGCTTAAACTTTGCTGCTTTTTATCAGGGCTGACAATGAGGCTCCTGAGCCTTTGAAAGCTCATTTCTGCAGCCGTAACAGCAGATTAAAATGGGAATGATTACCATTTTCTAAAAGTCTAGTTTCTTCAATATATAACTCCCTCAAAAAAGTTATACAAAATGTTAACCAATGCTAGATTTAAATTTAACCGTAGACATAAACTCCGAGGAAAAAACGCTGACTTCAGTCAGTATTATTTGTCCGTTTTCTGTCATAAAAGGTGATTTTTACTTGTTTCGAATTTTGTTTCATGTCAATTTCAGTTCCTTATCATTAATCATCAGCTAAATATATACTGTTCATTTGCACTCACAGAAACATAGAAGCAACTATACTAGCCTTAAAAGAATCAACAAAGAAACACTTCCATTTAAAAATACCATCAACCTCCCTTCTTTCTACTTGGTGGTTACAGGAGCTACAAGACAGACGATGAACCAGAGAAGTTGTAGAGTCTCCTCTGGAGATATTCAAAAGCCATCTGGACACAATCCTGAGTAACATGCTCTAGCGGACCCTGCTAGAGCAGGGAGGTTGGACTAGATGACCTCCACTGGTCCCTTCCAATCTGACACATTTTGTGATTCTGTGACATACTGGACCTAATCCAGAAATGGGGCAACAAGATGGTTAGAGGGGCTGGAGTTTATCATGTATCCTGAGAGGCTGACAGAATTCAGATACTTCAATTTCTCCATTTCAGAGGCTGACACAGGGCAAATAGCGTTGAGTTTTACTGAGACAGTCCATGTGATCAACTCACTTCAATTTTGTTATGGTTTCACCATCAAATGAATCAGTATTTGTGAAATAGAACATAATGGATATGTTCTGTTCAAATATACCAGAAAAATGGGAGGGTGGTCAAGCAGTTTGCACAGAGGTTGTGAAATCCCTCTCCATCCTTGGAATTACTGCCTCAGTAACGTCTTTCAAAACAGGCACTGGACCAGGTGACCTCAATAGGTCACTTCCAACTTATTTTGTTCTACATCTCTTCCACTGAGTCTTTAAACTCAGAATTAAGTGACTGGTGCCCTTTTAACAAAATAATTACCTGGCAGTTCAACAATCTAAATTAATTCTTTCATTTTACTAGCTCTTTGTGTCAATACAGACCTAAAGAAGAAAAATGAATCAAAGTCACAGAAGAAATCTCTAGAGGTCACTTTCAAAAGCCTCCTCCTTGAAGTGAGACTATCACTAATATTGGATCAGGTTACCCATACCTCTTTCTAGTCAGTTCTTGAAAATCTCCAAGAATGGGTATTTCACAATGTTTCTGGACAATCTCTTCCAGTGCTGCATAACCCTGATTTTTTTTTTCTAATGTCCAACTCAAAATTCCCAAGCTGCCATTTGCAGCTGACATCCCTTGTTACATCTTTTGTCAACATAAAAAAGGACTTGACTCCATCAACTACTCTTTGAAGTGGCTATAGGTTGCAATTGCATTTCCTCTTATTAGCCTCTTTTTTCAGGCTAAGAGAGTCCAGCTCAGTACATCCTCACAGATCATCTACTGTAAGACTTTTTATAGCCCTTCTCTGGATCCTCTCCAATTTCTCAACAATACTTTTGAATCAGGTCCTAAAACTGGACACCACTTCCAAGTGCAGTCTTACCAACACTGAGTAAAGAGTAGAGCATGGAGTAGATAAAGACTTTCCTCTGCTGGTCATGCTCTTTGTGATGTCATACCTTGCAGCTGCATTGGCTGGTATGCTCAATGCATCCAGCTCAGTAGGTAGGACTTACAAGGAGAGTATAGGGTTGGTTAATACTGTGCTTTTCAGCAGAATTACCATTCAGGCTTTTTCCTCCTAAACTGTACTGATTCTTGAGGTCATTGCTCTCCAATTCATGATCTTTCCATTTTCCCAGTCATCAAGCTTTTCAATTATCATCTAGAATATAATTCTACTCTTCAGCATGTCAACCTTCTACCTCTTTCAAATCAGCAATATTCTCAAATGTGCTAATCATGAATTCTGTCATCTGTGGTGCTGATGAAGGTATTGGCTCGGGGGTACTGTGCTTGCTGGCTACCAAATGCATGTCAAACCACCAATTATTGCCCTTTAAGCCATCAATCCAGTCAATTTTCAAACCATCTAAGTGTGCTGCTCTTCCAAGAACAATTCCAAATAAGAATGCTGTGGATGGTGATGCCAAAAGTCTTTGCGTTAGTGATCCTGAACTGGATGCAGTCTACTCAGAAGGGGTACTACTGCAATGAATTCTACTAATGAAATTATGAATATTGACTCCCTCTAAGACAATGTACTTTGAACTAGCACTGTGGCATACTGTGATTACTGATGTGTTTGCTTTTATTTTGCCCAATATCTGAACAAGAATTGTATTATGGGGATAAACTGGCAGCAGTTCTCTAAGAACAGAAAGAAATTCGAACTAAGAAAAAAGCTCAAGAGGATGCTATCCCGGCAAGTGTCTGTATGTGAAAAAGCAACTGACAAGCACTTAAGTCTTTCTTTGTGTTGGGCTCCTCCCACAGCAGTTAGCAAATGCACTATGAAAACCAAGGAGATTTGTCTGCATGTGCAGCTGGAATAAGTAAGTACAAAGGTTAATAAATTTTGGAATACACTTCTCAGCAGCTATAAAATCAGTTTACAACCTTCATTGCCCTACCTTGCAGCTGCATTGGCCAGTATGATCAATGCATGAGCACTTCCCCTCTGTATCACAGCTCTGTGGATCAGTCCCAGCCAGAAAGCACTGACAAGCAACACAGTGTGGATAATTCCAGTAGCCCAACCTGCACTCAGTGCATTTATCCCCAGAGAATTCAGGGCGGCAGAAGCAACAGCCTGTATTTAAGTCACACTGAGAACTCAGGGCTCCAACAAGGCTGCAGTCACAGGGCTAAAAGGGAGAGAAACAAGGAGACAATTGTAATTGTGCTCTAAAAAAAAATCAACTCAAAACAAAACAAACAAACAAAAAAAACCAAAACCCAATCAAAACCAAAACCCAACCAAAAAGCAATTCATCTCTTTCAAATATCTGTAAATAAAGTACAGCAATGAATTACCACTGTCTAAAAGTAACATATCTAAATTATAAGGATAGTAGTTTATTTTTACTCAACAAGGGTCAAGCATATACACTAAATACATTTACAGTACCGGTGGGTTTTTTCCATCAGTTTTTTTTCAACAGATATGACTTATCACTGATAAGTTAGGCAGTGAAAACAAATAAATCTAAAAGTGTTGAGGACATTAGGATACTTCAGGGACAAAATTAACTTGCAAACTACAAACACACCCTAAAAAGTATTTTGTATGTAAATCCTTTGCAGGCATGTTCAGACCACTTTCCTAAAACTGGAATTGCTCAGGGGCAATTGGTTTAGTAGTTCCAGAGGAATCAAGTTCAATGTTTATTAGTCATCCATCAGACAGGTGTCTTTGTACAAAAAAGACTCCTAGATGACAGCAGTTTACACAGTAAGGGCTAGAGATTTAGTCATACAGTATACTGGGAAGTAAACTTGCTCAGAGAATGAGACTTGCGCAGGCAGGTAAGGATAGAAATAGGTGATTTGCCAGGGGGTCTAGGTATTGAATAGAGAATTAAGTAGCAGGGAACACTGCAGACTTCCAAGGAATAGAAGAATCCCTCAGTGCTATTACTGTGACTGCACTGCAAAGTTAGCACAGGACATTGGCTGCAACCCCTGGCGTGACCAGAATCTCATATGGAGGAGTTCAGCTTACAGAAGCAAACTCTGTGGCAGTAGTACAGGTTACCACAGTAACTGACATGGATAGACTTGCTAAAATTACAGAAACAAAGCTGAAAAAGAGAAGAAAATGTGGATTCAGTTTCTAAGTAAAATTGTTTATTACGTGACTACTTAGAGCACTTTTCTTCTGATCTGGAAAGACTATATATAAAGAAGGTTAATATTTACAGGAAACATTCAAATGCAATCTTTACTGAATGCCAGAGGAACTATTTAACCACTGGTTAAATGCTAGGCTGCTAGACTACTACCTAACCTAAAAAATAAAACCTTCCGACAGAAAGACCTTTATACTACAAGATATATGTGAACATAAAGCTTAGAAAGCAAATTCTGTGCCATACTCTGAAATAGCTTGGTGTGCAATATCAAAACCTAAATTACCATAAGATGCTATGTTTGTTTTTGCAGTTGTACGCAATTCTCTCTATCCCTGAGTTAAAAGAGCCTTGGAAAACTTCTACAAAAATTGCAAGTAGGAGATTCACATCTTACTTTGCAGAAATTAGCTGCAACATACTGAAAGAGATGTGGGATGATAGATCATTATTAATTTAGATGGTGCCATGGAACTGTCATACTAACGTGCTCACATAAAAGACAATCAGAGAATATATTCCAGAGCTCAAACAGAGGTCTTCAACCTCATTAGGCTGGTTTCAGAAGCCAAGAGTCTGTATCACAGCAGCACAGCAGAGGTTTCACAAGAGGAGTTTTTCATAATACAAAAAGGAAATCATTCTCAACAACTGCTTTGCAGCCTGAGCTACACGACAAACAGCCTTTCAAGAAAAAGCATTAATGGTGTATGACTATGTTCAGACCAGATATAATTTTGTGGATGAATTGTAGCAGAACTATAAATCCCTCATCATCAACTAGCACAGAAGAGAGGAGAAGGCATTTGAACTTTGCATGATGTCCACTGTCACCAATTTTCAACCTTAGCCGAATACTGCTCTCCTCAACTCAAGGGCATTAACAACAGCTTTCATGGCCTCCTTGATGATCTATCATTGTTTTCCTGTTTCTTCTCCCTTCTCTTCAGATTTTTTTAACTCTGTGTCAAATACTGTGATAAAAGGGTTTAAAGGCTAATGAAAAGGTTTATTACCCCTTTCAGAACAGAGGAAGAAAGAGCTATTTACAACTAAGGTGGATGTTTCTTTTCTTCTCTCCTTGATGTCTTTTATGCACTAATGGAAGCCCTTCTCAAGCAAACTTCAAGCACAAATTCCCAGTGGTATCACCATTAAGACTAAAGTAAATTTTTTCCACAAAAGCACTGTCAATTACCTGTAAATATACATCTATATACATTGCTCAATACTGTGGTAATCTCCTCAATCACTTTAAACACAGCTATAATAAAATAAAACCAGTTTCAAGCAGGACACTGACTCAGCATGACTGCAGAATCAACAGGATTTTTGTGTTACTGGCTGTATACCTGAGACAAAGGATCTGTAGTGCTCAGTAAAAGATCACCAACATTTACATCAGTCTGACACCAAAACTTGCAATGCAGAGGCAAAACATGATTTACAAACCAAGAATTGTGTTCCAGCTATAAATTACTGTGAAAAAAGTAACGTACACAGAGAACATAGAAATCCACTCACCTTGCAGCCACTGACAATGTTGTGGCCCCAGTAATTTGGTGCGCATTTGTCACACATTTCTCCAACAGTATTGGGAGGGCAGATACAGCGGCCACTGATGGGATCGCAGTTATTACCAAAATGTGAACACTCACAGGCTTCATGGGAGATGGAAAAAAAAAAGCAGAGGAAAAATTAGCCCTTTATGTGACATCTGGAGAGCAGATGCTAACAGGGTCACTGTATAGTGAACACTCAGTTATCTGTGGACAGTGGGGTAGGAAAGGTAGGGTAAACCCAGACAAACCAAAACCAGTAGCAATGGAACACAACTGAGGTTGAAGTAACTGCAATGAGAACAGAATGGGAAAAATAAAGGCACCAACTGCTGAAGTGCAGAGACTTCTGAGATTGTGCATTCTTGTGTCTTAACTGCAGGAGTGCTGCTCTACAATTTCTGGACCCACGCTGTCTCCTGCAAGAAGCCACCTGAGCCACCTATGCAGGAACTGCAGTGTGTTTAACATCTTATACCAATCTGAGCCAACCTCCTGAAATTTCTGCTGCTCTAAAGAGACTTCTTTTAAAGAACAAAAGAGGTGTTTCAGTTTCCTTTTTCCATTTCTATTCTTCTCAGATTACATGTTCTCTGCCTTGGCAGGATGTCAACAAGTTGATGTCTCCTCTCCATGGGAAACTGGGATTCTTCACAGACTGTAGTAAATTAAAAATGCTTTGGGTTTGAAAGTGGTTCCAGAAGCAGTCTTTGCTCTTAAATGATTATTAAGTGAACAGCTCATTGGTAGAAAATACAAATTCAAGGTATGTAAGTGATAAGTAGTTATGGGGCACAAGACACCTCAGTGATTGAAGGAGGTTATTTTCATACCCATCATCCACATTACCCCTGAGGCCAGAGAAAAAGCATCATAAGCAAACTATGACTCTCTGAGCCATAATCTGTTCCTTGGGTGTTTAAAGGGCAGTGTAACTTTGTTACTGAGGGCTTCATTTATGATCACTGCCTTTACGGTATGAAATACATCAGTTCAGAGTTAAATAAGAAAACAAGAGATGTGCAAAGATAGAACTCATATTTATAGTTCAAATAAGAAGTGACCTTTATTTTTTCCCCATCAATGCTTTCAAAATAAGGTAATTGTTGCAAAGAAGATAGCAAGTTTTGCCTCCATCCTGCCAGAACAGGATATGTTGCATGCTACTTCAAATATTTTGACGCACTGTGGCTTGAAGATGCTTCAGAATACAGCTCATTGGGAGACTGAGGGTTTTGTATGTGACAGCTCTTCTATGGGCTTCCAGGTCTTACAGAATATTGGCTTAAAAGACACGGAGGGGAAGAAGGAGATAGACCAATCTTTTTTTCATTTTTACTTTTATCGTTCTCAAAAAAAAAAAAGGAGGGAAAAAGTACAACACATTTGTTGCAAGCAATAGTGAAATAGAAATCTCTTTTGTATCTTTGCTGCTAGAATGTCAACACTGATGATGCTTTAGGGTTTATTTTATGATTTATGGGCTTTAACTGCACAAGAAAAAATCAAATTATATTCCTTCTGGATAAATGCTAGATAAAAGAGGTCCAATATTTTATTTGATACTTAACTGTCACAATGGAAATAATTTTTCTGTACTTTTCTTTCTAGCACGTTTTGATATATTTTATTAAATTTCTGATTTTCTTTGTGATTCATAATTTAATTCCTTATTTTTTGTCATTTGAAGGAATACATAAGAAGTCACCTAAAAATAAGTGGGGAAAAACAGCATGTTGAAAACAGAATTCCTCTCCATTTGTCTACTTACTTAGGAACTTTAAAAAATCTGAGTGTTCTGAATATCTTCAGCTGTTGCTGTTATTTTAAACATTTGATGATCACAGGTTGATATATTTCTATTTAAAATGTTGCATGGATTTACTCTGTCATTTCAAAGTTTGCCAAGAGAGCAATTATAAATTTAATTTGAAATCTTATTAATAGCCCTCTCATTTTCCTTCTCCAACTGTATGAAGTTAACAACATTTTTTCGTGTTTCACAATACTGTAGTACTTTTAAACTGCGAAACGCTAGAATAAGAGGCTAACCATAAAGATAAACTATAGTATTTTTTCCCCCTCTGTATACTTGCTATAGGCTTTAGGACTGCAGTTATCATTTGCATTTTATTTCAAGCTCTTTTCATCAGTGAGCCTGGGAACCAATCTTTCCCTTTTCCAAGGTGCCAATGTTTTTGCACTTTTCAAGGCTGTTCTCCTTTTGAACATGGGAAACAATACCATAGAACAATGTTTTCAAACATAATCCATAATCCAGCCTGTCTCAAGGTTTATCCACACTACAGCTAAAATTGAAATTTGCTGTACAAATGTGGGTCTCAAGGCCTTGATGCTCCTTCCATAAAAAAAGGGAGTAAAAAAAAGGCAGAGAGCTAGTCTTGCTGCTTCTGCTGCCGTTCTGGATAGGAAAGGAGGAAGAACAGATTACTGGACATGGTGATTTCTGCTTTGGGGAAGAATACAGTTTATGGCTGAAGAATTATAGCAGCATTCTGGCATTCCAGCAGTCACTCACACTAGACAACCAGTTATGTCTCCTGTAATCACACCTAAATGAGTCTGTGAGACTTTAAAAATACAGTTCTACTAGCAAAGATGGATATTTCCCTGTGAAGAAACCTATAGATTAGGTTCTTTCTGACATAGCAATCTGTACTACTTCAGGTATAGGAAGCATCCATTTCAGTTTTTGACCTAATGTCCAAAAAGGAAAAAAAATAAATGTAAAGAAGTGGCTGGATATATTTATGTCCAATGCCAGAATTTCAGCATCTAGAGAAGCAGACTTTTCAAGTGTTTACACAAGGGACATAGCAGACAGATTTACCTGAAGATATTGTTGTACACAAAAAGTATACAAGTAAGCAAGAAACTAAATATTAATGTACAGAAAAGGATTGCATTAATAAAAAAGATCTGGGATAAAACTAGAAGCAAAGGGGGTTTGTGTTTTTGTTTTTGTTTTCTCTTCAAGCTGATGTGATTTGGTAAGAACTTTAATCAGACTTCTATGATATCCTCAACATAATTAAATTATAGGAAATTCAAAGAATTTTTTGGCAGACAGTACTTGGAGTAAAAGACATCCCTGTTCCTTCTAAGCATAGTAGATTAGCCATAAACTGGCCATAAAATGGCAGAAATTACCCGTGTCTTCTCTTCTTGCCAATCATCATCCTTGCCAACTGACTGATTTACAAGGCTGCCTATGAACATACCTAGCTGTCAAGAAAATTTGTTAGGCAATCCAAAACCAGCCAAACTAGAATTTTAGGAATAAACAAACAAATAAATAAATCTGCACTTGGGTTCAAAAAAATTTACATACGAGTACAGCCTCCCTCTTCAAAGTTGTAAAATCCATGTGCACAGCGGTCACACTTCCTTCCTGTCACTCCAGGCTGGCAATAACACTGTCCATCTCCATCACAGTCAAAGGACTTGGAACCAAAAGAGTTGCAGTTGCAGGGAACACATCCTCTTGAAGACTGTAAGCCAAATGTTTCAGGCTGCCACAGAGAGAGAAAGAGCAGTTAGTACATAGAATGATTACCAGGAGAAAAGAGCAAGAGTTGAGAGTGTAGGGAGATGTTTCGTCTTCATCACTGAAATACTACTCTTAACAAAGTGAATTGTAGTGGTAAAACCCTGGAGCAAGGGCACCAAATGCCCTACATAAATGAGAAAGAATAATGACGCTATAATGAATGTTCTACAAGTGTAATGCATTGCTTACCAGACTGTGTTCCCATAAGTACAATTCTCACATGGAATGGAATGTATGTCAACCCTGTGTCTGGTTGTAAGAATTTGTCAGGTAGAGTTTGCTGCTAAGAGAGTGCATTCAAATTCTTAGCTGCGAGTGGAGATTGATTCAACTGGCAAGCCTCCTAACAACTAGATATTATCTCCTCTGAGCAGGGGCAAGGTCTGTATACTGTATTCTGTAACTCAAGGGCATTTCTTTTGAATGATATAGAGAAATAACTTCAGAACAACGTAGATATAATGTATTTGTGTACAATACAAACAAATAATGGGAATTATCTATTTTTAAGATAAAAACTCTGTCTTTGGATCAGACCTTTGTTTCTATTTTCTTTTTTTACTTTCTTTTTGCAGTGATTAATACACTACAGAAACAGAGTAGATATTATCAACTACAGTAATAAATTTCCTCAACTTCACTAGCGGAATGCAAAATATTTGTGAAGAGGGGAAGACACATGCTCATTTGTTTACTGTAATCTGGAGTTCTGCACAAAACTTTCAACCAACAGACCTTGCGGATTTCACTGCACCAGCCAACAGAGGCTCCTAGGAACAAAACATACTTGATATTCAAATTCTGAACTCAGTCTTGAGCTAGACTGCTTTAAAATGGGAGTACTTCTCTACCTTTTTTTCAGAAATGATGATTTTCAAAGAAATCTGAAATCCAAATCATAATAATAAATTCACTTGAAATTGATATTATAACATTTAGTATTAAAATCTATCACAGACTGCGCTAGAAAAACAAAAAGTTAAAAACTGTATATTCAAAAGTTCACTGCTAATGAATATAACTGGAACAAAGTGAAGATAATTACTTTACAATGTACTACTGTGTGATCCAGGCACAAGGTGTTAGATTTTTACCTTCTATAAATCAGTAGATTTTCAGATCAGTGGAGCTGCACCAACTTTGACTAGGGAGGTGATTGTCCCTCTGTACTCAGCACTGGTGAGGTGCACCTCGAGTACTGCCTCCAGTTCTGGGCCCCTCATTACAAGAAAGAAATTGGAGTGCTGGAGCTTGTCCAGAGAAGGGCAACAGAGCTGGTGAAGGGTCTAGAGAGTAAGTCATATGAGGAGTGGCTGAGGGAACTGGGGTTGTTTTGCCTGAAGAAAAGGATGCTTGGGGAAGACCTTACTGTTCTCTACAATACCCGAAAGGAGGTTGTAGCAAGGTGGGGGTCAGCCTCTTCTCTCAGGCAACTAGCAACAGGACAAGTGGACATAGCCTCAAGCAGTGCCAAAGGAGGTTCAGATTGGACACCAGGAACAATTTCTTCACTGAAAGGGTGGTCAGGCATTGGAACAGGCTGTCCAGGGAGTGGAGTCACCGCACCAGAGGTGTTCAAGAAATGACTGGACATGACACTTAGTGCTACGTCTAGTTGACAAAGTGGTGATCACAGGTTGGACTTGATAATCTTGGAGGTCTTTCCTATCCTTAATGATTCTATGATTTACATTTTACATGGATTTATTCCATAGTGGAACCCTTAACCTCTTGTACTGATGAATTCTCAGAGGCTTCAGAAGCTTTCCATGAAGAAATCCTGGAATCTGATATCTGAGGTTAATACTGAAGTTCCACATCCACACAGAGAATCTGCTGATAGGTAACAGAATACAGAACCACACCTATGGTCAGAATTTGGCCTGAAGAACTATGTGAACCTAAGCCAATGCTTGATTATACATGTAATAAAGAATTACACTGATTTTCACTTTCAAATTCTATATTGAAATGTTTTGCCAATTTCTGCATGACAAAATACAGTTTATCAGAGAGAAAAAATACTCAAACTCACATAAGTAAACTCCAAGGTTCAATTAAATATATGACTGTCTCTAAAATTTCTTTTACACCGGAAGAAACACACAGAAATGTGAATATGGACAATCAGACTAATGCAGTGAAGTAATCAATGCACAGCATGCATCTCAGTTCTCAATATAAAGTTTGATAGAATCTCATAAATTCTGTTTATAAGGGTAAAAGTCAGAAAAAGTCTGATACTGGCACTCCACACTCCATTAAGTTAGGAAAGATCACTAGCGTGCTGAGCTGTATTGTGTGAGGAGGTCTGCACAAAGACATTTTGATAAGTCATGCAACCCTCAAGATGAACCCCCTAGTTAAGTCCTCAGCAAAGCTTATTTATGCACAGAAATTCTCAGAATCACAGTTACTGCACAAGAGATAAGATCCTGGATTACAATGAGGAAATACAATGAATTTTCTGATAATGTTATTATATTTTGTCCCCATCAGTGTATGTTGAGTGTTTATGTGGGCAACACAGTAACCTAATGCATGTGTAATGGGTAAAAGCTCATTTCTCCAAGGGAATCCATATGATCGAATACAGCATGGGTCCCAGAGTCTAGCTGAGGAGGAAAAACACTGCCAGGTATTTTTCAGACAGGGTGTGATAAGCATGGAGAGTTTGCATTGTAGGGACAAAAACTCAACATTTCTAAAACACTGCTCTGTTAGAAGCAGTTGCATCATAATTACTTTATTTTAGGAAATAAGTTGCTTTTTTAGTATGTGATAAGCAATGAACACTCCTGTTATTCCGGGCATTACATTCAAATTACTGGCACTGCACAAAGTTAAAAATGGCTCAGATAACTGGCCATATTCACTAATGAGAACTTTTAGCACCAGTTATGTTTGACATTTTAAAATTAGATCTTAACTCTTTGCCTCCAGGGCTGATCCTTCTTGCAAACTCCTTGAGCTGTTGATTCTTCAATTGTTAGAAAAGGAAGTCTTGTGCTGCCAAAAGCCAAGAAAATCCCACTGATTCCATTGATTTATGTATATCTCCCATGCATTTTCTGCATACAGCTGCTAACAGTGCTGTTTTGAGGCTTATTCTGGTATTTAATTTCTCGCCAATATCACAATTTGCACAATGAGAAGCCCTAGGATTAGAGAAGCATCCTAAAAGGTTGCCTGTCTTCTGAACCTCTCTGTTTTTCAAGAATTTCTTCTATTGTAGCATGCGTACTTAGAATTAAAAAAACTCCAATCTATGTGAGCTCAAAACACATGCAAATATGAGACTTCAGCCCATGCAATGCACACATTTTCTCATTACCAGAGTCTCAGGCCGGTAAGCACCTCGTGGGCACCCACCGGCACTGCTGGCACCCCATCTCTGAGGGGGTACTCGAATCTGCTGACTGCTTCCTGCATTTTCTTGCAATTTAGGCACCTGTTTGCTGATTTCACAGTGTCTGCCCATGAATCCTGATTTGCAGATACATCTTCCCAACATATCACATTGCAGTGACACAGATCCTAAAGCACTGCAGCCACAGGGTATACAAAAGAGCTTTTCTGGGGCCCAAAAGTAGCTAGGCTTTAAGAATAAAAAGTAAACACTGTTAGAAAGTAAGGATAAGGAAACTACACCACCTAAGAGAGTACAGGAATAAAGACAGGAGCAAACATAGTAGTAAACAAAGATTAATTCCAATTAACCACCAGTATTGTATTAACAAGCTTGAGCTATTTGCTGGGTACATTATGCAATCTGCAAATTCCATTGATACCAGCAATTTTTCTTTCAACAGACTCTTTAAATACTGTTGAAAATGGAGCGTGAGCAAACACTTCAGAAATGACGTAACTCTAAAGGGTGAAAATGATCCTTTTGATTTCTGCAGAATTATTTATGTGCTTTAAATTACACACAGGTGGAGGTATTCTGAGGACACAGACCTAATCTATGAGTCCTTACACTGAGATAGAGAAATGTGCAGCCAGCTAAAACATATTCCTTAGCTGCCTGAAGACAATTCTGTGAAAGTTTATGAAACAATATTTTTTGCAGTGATTTATGAGACAGGAAAACAAAGTCACGGCAAAAGACACTTTCACAAAAAAATAATACATTGTTTGGACAAAACAAGAAGAAACCCTAAGAAAAAACTATAAAAGCAGAACATTCACAGCAGAACTAAACTAGCATCCTACTTTTTTTTTTTTTAATCAGATGCTATCAGACTTTCTTCATGGAGGGGTTATCCCCCAAAGCTGCAATATTTTTAACTAATTTATTTATATCAAACATTCAGAATATTAAGTGTATACACCACGTATGCAAATGTACTTATATGTACAGTGAGGCTTAAAATACATTCATTGCGCGTAAATCCAATGTTCCATGTTTTGTTCTAGAAAACCATTAGAAAACATTTAAAAAGCAACCATTCTGCCTTTCGCAACATAAGAACAATCCATATATGTTCTTTAAGCGAAAAATGAACAACAAAAACCCCCTATACAAAACCCAAACGATATTTAGGTAAGACAAACGGAAGAGCTGAAAGGAAATGCCACTTGTCACTCACTTTGCAGACGTCACACCGGCGCCCAATTACATTGGCCTTACACTCGCACTGGCCTGTCCGAGAGTCACAGATCTCTGAGAAGGAGCCATTGATGTGACAGTGACAGGCTGCAAAGGAAGAAGGAGATGTTGATGTGTTTCCTGAAGCTAAGTCTAATAGCCAAATGTTTACAGGGCATCTTTCGCCACTCTGAGAAACACCCAGCCTGAGTAAAGCAGGAAGGTGTCAATCCCATACACTGACAATACACATTTACCTACCCATATTAATGTGGCATTTTGCTCCAAATTATTGCAGTTAGAAATTCTGTCTCAAGTTCGTTAACAACTTTTTTTAGTTGCTCCTCTAAGATCATCAGGACGTTTAGAGAAGAAAACCCCCAAACTGATGCAGACAAGGTGTGTACAGGATGTAGCTATGGCCAGTGGGAGTGTTACTGCTCCGCATGCTGGTTCTGCTGCCCTGGAGTCCACTCCCTGTCAATGGAGTCATCAGTATATACTGGCAGGCTGAGGACTCAGAACGAGGTTGACTCTGGGGCCTCTCTACAAGGGTAGTAATGCCCTCACCTCCCAGCTAGAACTCCAGAGCTGAGAAAAAGACCAAGGGTTATCTGCTATCATTATTGTCCACGATGTCCGTCCCAGCAATAGCTGGACAGAGTTTCCAGAGGAAATGTAACCCAACCGACCAGATTAACTCATCACAGCACTCTCTTTGAGATTTAAAAAGGTGATGAAAATGCTGTTTCTTCAGGAAAATAACTATTTCTGGCTCCTAAATTCTTATGTTTTAGGAGAAGAGAAATTTTGGGGAAGATTTCTATTGCCCCTCATGTTCTTCAACCACAATCCTTTTGTCATGCAGAGATTAGGAAAAAATCCCATTAGCACTCACAGTGGAGAAGAGGGATGCAATTGATATCACAGGGACTATAACCATGGAGTCATTGATTCTATCAGCATGAGCTGGTTCCTGCATGTCCCTTTTTTCCCCCCCAGAATGGAATGAATCCATATTTTTACACTGATTATCAATCTACTGTGTAACTTTGGGGCCCAGTCCACATTTTGCCTTCCTGCAGTGCCCTAACTGCATGTGTTATTTTTTCGTCCTCAAACTGACAGTTTCATTTTAAGAAACACTTGAGTTCCAACTGTGAACACATGGTGGTCACATACTTTCATGTCAGAAGGTGCCATGTAAGAGAAGGCAGTTTTATTTTTTCTATATATAGACTATTACAACAGGACTTTCCTCATTACTTCATTTGACTTGCTAATTTACAGTTTCCAATTATAAATTGAAAGGACTGATGTGGGGGTTTTTCTCCCCACTTTTGAGGTATTCTGTAAAAGTTGCTTTTTTTAAATGAAAGTGACTTGATGACTTGCCATTCTGTTCATGGCATTGTTTCTCAAATGTTTGTAAAAATTCTGGAATAAGTAACAAAAATAATGCTGGTTCTGCTGTTCATACTAGTCATGTAACACCTGCAGAGGTTTTGATCTCTTTTTGTTTTGCAATATATTTTTTAAAAGCAAACATTTAAAACATTCATGGCTAGGCTTCGCGAACGAAGATTTGGGAAGGGCTCTACCCACATTTCTTGCAAGTGCGTTGGTGGCTAAAAAGGCCAATACGAGAAAGGCACGTCCGGTTGCAAAAGACACAGCAGAAAGACTCCTTAGATGGTATATTCTGCAAGGCTCGATTCTTTCTGCATTGTCTTTTCTCCTCAAGGGTGATCCTGCGTGCTTTCTCAAAAGCATCAGCAGCGTTATAAATGGTCTGTCTCCAGGCCTCCCGATTAGAGGCCAGAGTAGACCAGTTATGGTGATCAATATGCCCGAGGCTGAGTTGTTGCTTCAAGGAGTCCTTGTATCTTTTCTTTGGAGCTCCTCTCTTGCGGCAGCTGGTGGCAAGTTCACCATAAAGCAGGATCTTAGGGAGGCGGTGGTCCTTCATCCTGGAGACGTGCCCTGCCCATCGCAGTTGCGTTCTCAGTAGCATGGCCTCAATGCTTGTGAGTGCTGTCTGTTCAAGAACAGATGTATTGGTCACATAATCAGACCAGTGGATGTTCAGGATTGTACGGAGGCAGCGTTGATGGAAGCGTTCTAGGAGACGCAGGTGGTGGCGGTAGATGACCCATGATTCGGAACCATATAAAAGAGTAGACAGCACTATGGCTCTGTAAACTCTGATCTTGGTACTTTTCTTCAAGTGTTTATTATACCATACTCTTTTATGGAGTTTTCCAAAAGCACTATATGCCTTCGCTAACCTGTTGTCTATCTCCCCGTCAATCTTACTATCCGAGGAGATGAGGCTGCCTAAGTAATTAAACTGTTGGACTGATTTGAGTTCTGACTGGCCGATGGTGATGTGGGGATGATGGAGGACTTCCTGAGGTGCAGGTTGATGGAGTACTTCAGTCTTCTTTAAGCTGACTTCCAGTCCAAAGAGCTCAGCAGCGTCTGCAAAGCAGGATGTTAAACGCTGCAGGGCTGCTTCTGTGTGTGCAACAAGGGCAGCATCATCAGCGTAAAGCAGCTCCCGGACAAGATGGTTTAGGGTCTTAGTGTGGGCCTTCAGTCGCCTTAGGTTGAATAGGCTTCCATCAGTACGATATCGAATGTAGATACCGTCCTGATCATCGAGGTCTGCCGTGGCCCTTTGGAGCATCATGCTGAAAAAGACTGTGAATAAGGTAGGAGCGAGAACACAGCCTTGTTTCATACCATTCTTTATTAGAAAGGGCTCAGAAAGTGTGTTGCCATATCTGACTTGGCCGTGCTGATCCTCATGAAGTGAGATGATCATTTTAAGGAACTTGGGGGGACAACCTAAACGTTCCAAAATCTGCCAAAGACCTTTTCTGCTCACAGTATCGAAAGCCTTGGTGAGGTCGACAAAGGTTACATAGAGACCTTTGTTCTGTTCCCTACACTTCTCTTGCAGTTGTCTGAGAACAAATATCATGTCTGTGGTGCTCCTGTTGGCCCTGAAGCCACACTGACTTTCAGGTAGAATTTCTTCTGCTATAGCGGGTATTAGTCTGTTCAGGAGTATTCTTGCCAAGATTTTGCCAGCAATGGAGAGCAGAGTAATACCACGGTAATTTGAGCAGTCTGATTTAGTACCTTTCTTCTTATACAAGGTGATGATGACTGCATCATGAAGGTCTGAAGGTAGTTCGCCTAGTTCCCAACAGCGCACCACAAACTCATGAAATTTAGCATGGAGTGCAAGGCCCCCATGTTTCCAGACTTCGGGTGGAATTCCATCAACCCCAGCTGCCTTGCCAATTTTCACCTGCTGAATGGCCTTAAGGGTAATTAACATCACTTATCTTTTCCTTTCACTTTCAGTTTTCAACACTAAACAAATCCATAATTTATCTTTCATCTTGGATACAGCCCTCTTTATCAGGATATTCACATTTTAAAACTGCTAACACTCCAAACTGTACACAGTGATGTGTATCACATATATATGTTTTTCTTGGCTCTGGCAGTACATACATAGAGAAGAAACATAAAGTCAGGGCTATCCATCTAATGAACTGTTACTCAATTTGATAAATTGAATTTATCTCACCTAAAGCCTTCCCATTGATTCACTTCTACTGGAAAGATTAGCTCTTGTCCAAAGCTCGAAATGGTTATTATAATACAATATAGCAGAGAACTTTGTCTTACTTTCTTCCAAAATGACACTGGTCAAGACCCTTCATTCTCTCTAGATTTGCATAAATATTTATGAACATCTATTTATGTTCAACCTACACACTTATTCTCCTCCAACAGTAGTACCTACGCACTGGAACACAGGCACACTTGAATATCTACTTTATTGCATCTCATGACACTGAGCTCTATTACCATCAGCACAACCTCCAGATATTTGCTTCAGCACACTGTGCTGTTTCACTGCAAAAAACAACCTACTAGAATCAAATCAAATATGCCTAGGACATTTGCTCATTGTTCTTAGATTTATGATTTTGTATAAATACACAAAAAAATTCAGAGGTGCTATGCTGATATAAAGCTGTACTTTCATTTGAAATGGTTAATGCACACAACAGCACTGTACTGAGAAAGAGCAAGAAACATTTCAAACACTACTTTGAAAGCAAATTCATGCTTTGCAATACTCTTAGATTTTGCTTTTTAATAAGGAATGAAATTGAAAACAACAAAGTAAAGGCACAGTCCCTCTGATATTGTAGCTGCAGGGCAAACTTCATGGAAGTCTGCAAAGGAAATAAAAAATCATATGCAAAAAAGAAAACCCACATGAAAGACAGAGAGTAGATGAATACATGGCAACTGCAAGCACAAGGCTATGAATACATTAGGGGGCTCTCCTTGTCAGTGATACTAACAACAAAAGCAAAGCTTGTAATTCAACATTAAATATGTATCTATTTTTAATATTTTTTTTAATTGTATGTTTTCTGAACTCTCCTCATACTAAATCTCTTTCTTGTGGAGCTGCCACTACTGTGGAAAACTCCTATTAATGCCTCAGGAATAGTGACAAGCTACTGGAAGCTATGATTTTTGAAATACACTTCTTTTTAAAATCACTTTACATACTTAACATTCTAACTTATATGACATTATTCATCATGACCTGTTAACTTGTGCATTGTATATATGTGATTGTCCAAATTTTTGCTAGCATTGTTTATAGTAGGTACAGAAAGCATTTACATATGTGTATGTCTTCATGGTTATCTATGACTTTGCATTCATCAGTATTTATTAATCTTAGTTGAGAAACTTGGTGATGTTCTGCATCCCACACACTCTTACATGGTCCAACAGAACCAGTATTTTCACTTTCAAAGTGCAAGTTGCTAATAGAGTTAGTCTTGGAAACGGATGTTACTGGCTCAGACTGCCGTGGTTGGTTGCAACACATACTGCAGACATTGTCTCCATGTTCTTATGCAGACAGCAGTTAGACAATGCTCCAGAACTTCTACTTGCATCATTTTATCCTGCTATAACACCTGTGTACTCAGTGGAGTTACTTACTCTGAGTTTATTCCAGTGGATCTAAAAGGACTAAATCCTTGTGACAGTGAAAAAAAATATTCTGCTCTTCCAGGGAAGTTTGTAACCTGTTTTATTACATTTCTCAGAATAGGATGGAAGGTATGTGAAGAATGTTTTTAAGTTAAAAGCACTTGTTCTGCATTCTAAATTGTGCCAGTAATGGCTCAGAGAGAGCCACTGCCTCCTACAGAAGCAAAAGCTCCTTTTGCTACCAAATCTTCCATCTCCTCTCAATAATTTTTTGTAATCACCATGGGGAAGTATGAGCTAGGGTTGATACTTAAACAACATGCCATCACTCAGTTGAGAAGTGGTAGCTTGCTGCAGCACCAGGTACTTTCTTCCAGCACACTTTAGAAAATTTGCCTGGAGATTTTTAGACTCTGCTTTACAGCTGGGAGGATCTTGCCCTGTAAGCGGCAGCAGCTCTGAACTCTTACTGAGGTCATGGAGGAGGGAAGGAGGTCACAAGTGCTGCCACAGCTGGACCCTACAGTAACTGAAATATCACTCCCTCCTTTCAGCACCAGTCTCACTAGTTAACAGGATTTCTCTGGATAGCTTATAGCATTTTTAGTGAATAGTTTTCATTTATTTGCATTTAGTTTGGTAGATCTGACATTTAGTACAACCTTTTGCACACGTGCAATGCTCCACTCTCCCTGGGTTTTTTTTCCATGTCTGCTTCAACTACAACATTTTTAATAGGTTCCTTCCATTTACTTTAAAGCCTCCCTTTCCAGATACAGATGCACAGCATAATTTTTAGAGGTGTAAGTACTCTATATCATTCTCCTGCTCACACATACAGGGGAACAGTCTTCCTCTCAGGAACACAGTTATAGGATAGATCAATACTGTCAGGAGCTGTAAAAGTTTGTGACTTACGTTGACAGTTCCTTGCATCAACAGCATCACCAAAATATCCATCAGCACACCTCTCACAATATTGGCCTGTTGTACCTGGCTTACATATCAGACAAGCACCAGACAAGCTGTCACAGCTGCCAGGAACGGAGAAGTCAAGGTTGTCATTACACTGGCATGGCTGGCACGATCCCCCTGGTATTAAAGGTTGTCCAAAATAGCCTTCTGCACACCTAAGGTAAAAGACATCATCAGTTAGGACTATTAAATGATCCTCTCATTAGAAGTATTTAATTCTGTTGCCTCCCTAATCACAAGAAATGATCCCAAGTGTGTCTTAAGCATCTTTTTTCTTTCTCCCTCCTTCTCCTTTTTAACAACACTGTAGATACAGTACCAACTGAAATCCTGCCAGTTCTGCTAGTAATTAGACTTCAGTGGGTGAAAAATCTTGTCACTGGCACTGAAGGAGAGACAAAGTATAGCAAGAAATCTTATTTGCGCTCTAGAGTGGGGGGGGAGGAATTGGACTAGATGACCTTTAAGGGTCCCTTCCAACCCAAACTATTCTATGATCCTGTGTTAGATATGCTTTGTATTTCAGCATATCATGTCTAGATGTCCTGCACTCATTTACCAGCAAGGCTGATGATTTTTTCCCTATACCTTAAAAACTTGTTTAGTTTAGAAAAATAACTTTAGAATGTAATACAGACATAAATTTGTTTATCTAACAAGATCATCCCATGACTTAGCCTTCCCCTGATCTACTGCATGGTCAGATTTGTTAAAGTAATGGATTGCTAATCTCTGTGTATGGCCAGGTAACAAAAAGATTGCTCATTATCACAGGAACTATGTTGGTGTGTACTGTGCCTTTCACATTTTAAGAGAATTGTTTAAAAATATCACCTTCTTTTCCACCTTGCCCAACTGCAATTTCCTGTGAGTACCATGTAAAACAGGCTAGTGAATCTGACCTAACATGACTCTGTATTTAAAGCAAGTTACTACTCATCTCACAGCCTATTTCCTATTTATATTCTGGTCTGCTTTCCCTTTCCAGTACATTTGCTCACGCTTCATAGTAAGAGCAACTTGTAGACAGTGAAGAAAAAAAAGAAAAGTTGCCCAGTTCTAGCTAATGAAGTTATTCGTGTGCATCTCAGATGAACTTCATTTAGCATAAAGAAAACAGAAAGTACATAAAACACGTTGCATAAATTAATGGTTCCTACTATTTTAAAATCATTTTGAATGCAGTTCAAATAGAACTGGATGGCATGGTTGAGCAAAGATTTTGTGTATCATCCTAATAAAGGAATGTAGAGCTCCACTCTGCTTTCACTCTTGTCTCTTTATGTACATCGAGCTCAGCCTTTTCCTTGCTTCCAGAATATCTCATCAATCTTTCAACTGGATCCTAAGCAAAGCTGTCTAAACATTTGTTAAATATTATTCAATATCATTAGCAAAGATTACAAAGATTATAAGAAAAGGATAACTGAGACTAGAGAAGAAATGATAGTAGGAACTAATTGAAGAGTTTTTTGCAGTAAGAGATTACATAAAATAGGATTTTTTCCATTCTCTAAAAATATACACAATGCAGATCATAGATGAATAATACGTATAAATATTCCATTGGTCTGGGTGCATTTAAGCACTTAAGACCATAAGTAAAATTTTCACAATATAGCCCACTGTGCTATCATAGTCATCTCTCACAATTATCTCCTCGTAGCAACAAGACATCAAAATCTTGTCATTAGAATAATTCAGGCATTTTATTTCAGAATCTGTCATGAATGTAGCCATTTACTGTATTCCCTGCAAAGAAACGGATACTTTTTTCCTTGATGGAGGATATCTCAGCAACCACAAAAGACTGATTTTTAGCTTAATTTCACCAAAATAAACTGGCTTTTTTTCAGTGATGATATCTCAGTAACAATGGCCAGGAATGTATCTTAATATGTAACAATTAATAGCCATGTTTTATGAAAAACCAAGAACATTTGGATAATTTATGCAGCTATCTTACTTTATTGAAACCAGATTATGTCTGAAGTTAATCCAGACTTTGCTACAATCTCTCTCACTTACTACTGGTGTATTTGTCTGTACCTTTCGGTCCTACTAATCTATTTGACTTCAGTTAATTTTGTGTTCATTTTCCTCTTCCATTTTCATTTAGGGGTTAGTTCTGTATCTGGCAGCATTCACAGAAACTTGCCAAGCAATTCACAGAAGGAATACCCCAAGGATTTGTGCAAAATGCACTGCTAATAATTTCCTTCTATTAATAGCAGGAGACCTCGATAACTCTTTGTGTTCTCATCAGTTTAGACTCTGATAATTAAAATTAGAAAAACTCACTACCATCTCTTAGCCATATTCTACTTATATACATACATAATCTTGAATCCAATGAAGATGATCCTGAAAGTAGCAGTAAACCAGTTCAGCCTAAAAGAAAACTGTGTACGTGTAAATTCTTTCTCGTTTTCTCCCACTTTCCCTGAAGTTGTAGCGGAAGATTAAAAAACCCACTGATTCCATCTTTATTCCCTTAAGGACATTCCTACTTCAGCTACTCTTCTCAGATTGAAAGCATTATATGTTTGGCAAGGTTTAGATTAAAAAACACCAATAATGTCTTTGGCATGGAAAATTACTTTTATGCATTACACAAAACACGTGTATAAATAAATGACTGCTAAGTGCAGCATAACACCCCTGAGATTAAAAGATAAACAAAAATAGGAGTAAAAGCAGTAAAGAAAGATTTTTTCCCATATTTTTCTCTTCTACTCTCAAATGTAGGTATGTCTGTGACTGACATTGCTTTTATTTAGCATAACTGGTACCAAATACAGGGATATTATTTAAACATATGTATATGTATGTGTACTGGTCCATATGGAGTTAATATTCCTTATAGCAGTCTGTATGGTGCTGTGTATATACATATGTATGCACAGAAACACAGGTAGGCTTATTTTATACATTTCTTTATATTTACTGGGAAAAAAGCCCTTGGGACAGAGTTAATTAAGGCTGTACATGCAAACACTTTAAAGTCTGGAAATACTATTTGTACAGACTCCTTGAAATTTACGTGCATTCAACCTGTGTACAAAATCAGGCAAAAGCCCTGTGGAGAAAGAAACTTGTGAGTACACAGTTAGATATCTTAACTCAGATGCACAGCACAGATGTTATTGTTGTGTGACCAACTATAAATCTTGCATTTTCTAACGTCAGAGTGCCTACCTTTGCAAGCTATAAGCAATCCTGCATAACACATTTGTTGTATCAAATCTCCTGAAATGTTTGACCCTTTTCCCATCAGCACTGGAACACAGAATTGCTCCTCTGGCACTAGTGGAAGAATTATATTGGCTAGAATGAGCAATAGTTTGAAGCCACAGTACTTGTGAGAGACTGTGGCTGGTGGCACTCTGTGCTAGACTTGAAGAATGGGGAAGGGGGGGGAAGGTAGGACATGAGCCAGCTCACCCTTCTCCTCACACATAATGTGTGATCTCTCATCTCTCCTTGAAGGAAAAGGTTATTGGAACTATGTACATAAATGGTGGAGTACTACAGGAAAAGATCAGTGTTTACAGAGCCATAGTGCTGTCTACTCTTTTATATGGATCCGAATCATGGGTCATCTACCGCCACCACCTGCGACTCCTAGAATGCTTCCATCAACGCTGCCTCCGTACAATCCTAAACATCCACTGGTCAGATTATGTGACTAATACGTCTGTTCTAGAACAAGCAGCAGTCACAAGTATTGAGGCCATGCTGCTGAGAACACAGCTGCGCTGGGCAGGGCACATCTCAAGGATGAAGGACCACCGCCTCCCTAAGATCCTGCTTTATGGTGAACTTGCCACCGGGTGCCGCAAGAGAGGAGCCCCGAAGAAAAGATACAAGGACTCCCTGAAACAACAACTCAGCCTTGGCCATATTGATCAACATAACTGGTCTACTCTGGTCTCCAATCAGGAGGTCTGGAGACACACTATCTATAACGCTGCTGATGCTTTTGAGAAAGCTCGCAGGATCACTCTTGAGGAGCAAAGACAATGCAGAAAGAATTGTGTCTTGCAGAATTTATCACCTAAGGAGTCTTTCTGTTGTGCCTTTTGCAACCAGACGTGCCTATTTTGTACTGGCCTTTTTAGCCACCAGCTCACCTGTAACAAACATGGGTAGAGCCCTCCCCAAATCTTCGTTCGCGAAGCCTAGTCATGACTACAGGAAAAGCTAAACTCTCACCCATTTTGCTTCTGTTCCCTAAAGCTTTGTGCTCTTATCTCTATCAAGACTGTATTTGGAAAAGGCATATCATCACCCTATAAATGTCAAAAAGCTGTCCTTTGAGCCCAGGATATTCTCATAGATCCTTTCTATGAGGTTAAGAGAATGAACATCTTACTTCATATGTCTTTGGAAAAGTGAGCAGTGAGAAAGGGAAAAAAACTTATGTCTAATTTGCTGGGGAAAAATATTAAATGGGAAAGCTGGAGTTTCTCTACAATTATAGGTATGTGGTAACTCTCAACACAGTTTATACCTGCAATTATTTTGATGGTGTTATGAGCTAGACCCTTCAGAACATTGAGCGATTTTGGCAACATTTTTCTGAAGAGTACAGGTGAAAGAAGTAGCAATTTTTTTGGCATTTTACAGCTCAGACATGTACATGTATCTCTCTAGGGGACAGGATATTTTTTTAGGATGAATAAGTACAGTACTGTGCATACTCACTTCATATATACTTAGTATATCATACATACTTAGTATATCATGATAATTTAGGATGGTTCAGCTAATGAATCACATGGCTCAGATCACTTGTCACTTTGTAGTTGCTAAAATGAAAAAGAATTTCATGTAAACTTTTTCAGCCATTATACAATCACTATTAATAGCAAAAGGTGACATGCTTTCTCCTGATCATTATTACTGACAGCTGCAGACATTTCCAAGCAACTTGTTAAAATTAAAAGCAAATTGTTCTGTGAGCATTGGAATTAATGGTCTAATTTCCAGCAGATTTATATCTCACGGTTACAAGGCTAAGGACTGATAATTTGCTGCAGGATGTTCTATTTAGCAGGGAGTAAACCCTCAGGCTACAGTAGCACTTTTTCCTTGCCCTGTGAAAGTTTTCTTATGGGCAGAACATTTAGTAATCTCTCTTGTTCTCTCTCTATCTCATGTATTCTCTGCTGTTTAATCAGGTGTGAGTTCACACAATATTCTCCCCCTTAGCCATGACGTCCTGATTTATTAACCTCCATTCAGCCACTTCTTTTCACAAAACCTTTGGGAACAATTATTATCTTTGAGACCTCCTATCCTTCTGCCAAATTTGGCTGAAATTGACCTACAAGTTCAGATGACTTTGCAGGCAGCCAGGCAGACATGCACAAAAAGATCACACTAGCCTCATTTCCTTAGGAAATCAGGCTAAAATCCAAGCTCATCATTTATTCAGATTCTGTCCTACTTCATCTACAGCCTGTGCTCCACTCAGAAACAGCACTTGTTGCTAATGGAAGCTGTCAATGACCCTGCATTGACAAACTGCCACCAAAGTGCTCTTGATGTGATTTATTCCTGCCATCATTAACTTCACAGCCCACTAGCTGAAAAAAGGTGATGACTTCCAAGACAGACAGTAAAAGACAGGCAGAAATAGCATGCAGCAGGAGCAGACTTGGTGATGATGTGTGGAAACAGGTGACAGCCTGCACTATCACTTTGGGACAGTTATAGCACAACAGGGGATTTAAAAGGAAATAGCTGCAAATTGGAAAGACAGGACTATAGGGAGATTCACAGCATATGGTCAGGTTGCTGCTTTTCTGGTTGGCTCTTCCTCTTGGTTCATTCCTATTTCTTCTCATCTCAGCCAGAATATTGTAAGTCTTCATTCAGAAACCTTATCTTTTTTAGGATTTACATTGGAAAACGCTTCAAGCAGCTCATGGAAGTGCCAAATGGCAAAAGCCCACTAAGAAATCCAAATGCCATGTTTTCACGCCCCTTAACTTTGCCAGCCCCTCTTCAATGGGTGTCATTGGCAGGGTCATAGGGGACTGGGATCATGGAGACAACGCCAATAGCAATTCCTCATGACCTTCAAACAACTAGCAGAGGTCCCCTGGCACATTAACTGCTCTTGAAAGCTGTTTTATCCATGTGAAAACCCAAGGGACCAAAGGCATGCAGATACAGTGTTGATATCCCTTTGCTTGTGTGGTCTCACCTCCTGTGGAAGAGGGTTCCTGGGAGCTTACCACCAGCACTCATGTTAGCCATCTGTTTCATTTAAATTCTCTATATGATCCTTTCAGAATAATGCTTTTGTAGGGGTAGTAATAAGTGTAGGAAATGTATATTGAGCTTTTCTATTTATTTGACAAATAAGAATTCTCTTTTTCTCATTAAAACATAGTTTGTTCTACTTGCTAAATAAAGACTGCAACAGGGATCAAGAAGCAACAAAAATGTAAAATATTATTTTTAAAAATAATCAAAATCTACAAATAACATGTTAGAAGAGCTGTATTTTTTCTGCATATTAACTTCTCTAAAAGAGGCATCAGTAATTTACAGCATATTTGATTCACCATGCTCTAAATGTTCAAATGACAAAAGAGACAAAAGATTTATAAAAATCACAGAAGAGTGACAGAAATGCTAGAAGAAACTTTTTTAACAAAGACTCTTACTTCTCAGAAATTGCTTCTTGGAAACTTTACATTTTACCATAAAATAATAAAACAAGCACTAGAAAAATACCAATTCATATATGCAATATCAAAGGAAAATACACAGGAATTTCTTCAGGGAGTTTAAGAACACAGGAATGGGGATGAGAAGGGGAAGTAATAAAAAGGTAGAACAGTTTCATGTGATCAATACTTTTGTTTCAGATGTCATATGGTTAAAAGCATGGTGCCTACTTACCTTTCACAGCGTGGTCCCACATAACCAGCAGGGCATTCATCGCATATTAATCCACGACTTCGGTCAAAATGGCATGTTGGGCTAAAGCTGTGTTGTTGATATTGAGAAAGAAGGGGGGCAAAGACAAAACATAAATAAAAGATGGTTAACAGCATATTTCTCTTCCCACTTTAGAGATGGTTAATTTGCAAAACAGTGCACAGGAAAAGTGATTCTGGTCTAGGACATAGGGTTTAAGTCCGACTCCAGCAAATTGAATTTGGAATGACTCTGCTATTTCTGCGACACTGAATATAGAGCAACGGATGGCAGCATCCCAATAGCCTGTTATTACGGGACTTGAGCCTGCTACTGAGTAGTCTGGATACCATTAAAAAGGCAGGAATGCACAGCTGTTTGTTTGTGCCCCCCAGGGCCTGGCAAAACAATCTATGCCATAATGCAGCTCCTATAAAAATCTTTCTGAAGGACAACTGACTAAAAGCTCAGTTAACTTTGTGTATAGTCGGCTGTGAAAGGAACCCAGTGAACAAGAAAGGGGAGGGGCAAAAAGGAAAATATCTGGTGCAGCCTCCCAGAGAACACATTTGAGTTAATCAAGTGCCAATGACCTCAAGCTACAGGCCACACAGGCACGTGAAGTTTAAGAATAGCTTGCAGACTAGAAGGCTTTACCTCTTTGCTATGTTCTAATTAATTTTGGCTGTTTTGGTTTTTTCTTTTTTTATTAATAAAGATACTGTAGGCATTTGCAAGCTCCTCCTCTCAATGTCTGTGTTTAACTCTGAACTGTGTTCCCTCACTGTTAGCATTTTGCTTTCCATAATCTTTCTCCCTTAACACACTTCTCTGAAGAAACCTCCTGACACTCTCAAAGACACTAAAAAGAAAAAGAGGAAATCTGTTTTTCTGTAATTCTGTAATGATTATTAGAGACAGAGACATATGAGCATCTTTATAAGGCCTCATCTAAACAGTGGTAATCAACTCTGATCGAACAAAAATAGAAAAAGGAAAAAAATGAAAATAAAAGAATAGGAGCAAGTACATACTGCAGTGACTATTCACAATGGGAAAACAAAACACCTACCTGAAAAGAAGACACTAAATTTATCTTTTGTAACCTAGGAAAAGAGAAGTTGAGAAGCAATAGAATTGTTCCAACAAAGACATCAGAAGGAAGGTATACTCGAGGTAACAGTTCATTCTACAATAATAGCAAATAGATATAATCCAACCTTGGATGTATTAAAGCAGGATATACCATGAAAGTTTCTGGAAAATAATAGGCACAGTGAAGGCAGAAAATCTTAATTAGGGTAATTTAATGTGATTAGATGCTGGTGACTAGACCCCACTTCTCAGGAGTCATCCATCCTATGATCTGTCCTCAATTACTCTTTATTCTGTGTTATCTCACAGACACAGAGATCAGTAAGAAAAGTGTGGGAATGTCAGGTCCAATAAACATAGACAAGTATTGGGATTTTTCTCTTTCCCCTAAGGATTATGTTTGTGTTATTTTCCAATGTCATTTACTTAATAATAGATCCATGAATTACCTAGGCAGCCTCATCTCCTCATCTCCTCGGATGGTCAGATTGACGGGGAGATAGACAACAGGTTAGCGAAGGCATATAGTGCTTTGGGAAAACTCCATAAAAGAGTTTGGCGTAATAAACACTTGAAGAAAAGTACCAAGATCAGTGTTTACAGAGCCATAGTGCTGTCTACTCTTTTATATGGTTCCGAATCATGGGTCATCTACCGCCACCACCTGCGTCTCCTAGAGTGCTTCCATCAACGCTGCCTCCGTACAATCCTAAACATCCACTGGTCAGACTATGTGACCAATACATCTGTTCTTGAACAGGCAGCACTCACAAGCATTGAGGCCATGCTGCTGAGAACACAGTTGCGCTGGGCAGGGCACGTCTCCAGGATGAAGGACCACCGCCTCCCTAAGATCCTGCTTTATGGTGAACTTGCCACCAGCTGCCGCAGGAGAGGAGCCCCGAAGAAAAGATACAAGGACTCCCTGAAACAACAACTCAGCCTTGGCCATATTGATCAACATAACTGGTCTACTCTGGTCTCCAATCGGGAGGCCTGGAGACACACCATCTATAACGCTGCTGATGCTTTTGAGAAAGCTCACAGGATCACCCTTGAGGAGAAAAGACAACGCAGAAAGAATCGTGCCTTGCAGAATATACTATCCAAGGAGTCTTTCTGCTGTGCCTTTTGCAACGGGACATGCCTTTCTCGTATTGGCCTTTTTAGCCACCAATGCGCTTGCAAGAAATGTGGGTAGAGCCCTTCCCAAATCTTCGTTCGCGAAGCCTAGCCATGAGATCCACAAATGCATGAGGAGTCAGTTGAAGAAACAATAATTGCTTGTTCTATTTTTTAATAGCAATGAAAGCACACATTATCATTGAATATAATCAGCAGCACCTGACTTACTTAAATAAGTTCCTGCTTCTCAGTCCCAACCTCACTCTTTCCAAGAGCTACATGGGAAACTTTGTGGAGATCCTATCACAGCTTATTATAGCATTGAACAAAACTGACTGTACCAAAGTTCCACCAAGAACTCTAAATTCAACTGCATACATTTAAAATGTTGTAGTAATCATGATGATGATAATGATAATAATGATGCTCTTATTATTACTAAGCAATAATAATGAATAGTAGAATTTCCATGTTTTAAGGGTTATGCTCAGACCTAGCCTCCTAGATTCTTTCTCTGACATAATAGTCAGTCCACATCTCAACACTAAACACTAATATATTGAGAAATTCCTATCTGCATACTATAAAGAAATACATGATATCAAGCTAAGAAGGGTTTATCTTTCTGATTATTAAGAACCTTGTTACTTGCTAGTGCTAAATACTAAAGAACTGTTAAGTATTGATTTGTCATAACAAGCTTCAAAAAATAGCAGTCCCTCTTGATTTATCATCGCTCTTTACTGTTTTTATATAAGATAACATTAATAACAGGACATGGGACAATATGAATACACAGTATGGGTATATATGTGTTAAGTCTATGTCGGGAGACAGGACTTTCTAAAGGCTTACAAGTATGTTATGGAAAATATCCCTTGAGAATTTGTGTGTGATTTTATTTAATACTCCAAGAAAACATTAAAATTCTGTGACCGACCTGAATTCCTAGTTCACATGCTATGAGTTTACTTGTGACCTTCCCAGGCTTAGTGAGATATCTTCTATCTCCCATTTTCAGTGATAAAGCATTCCTGTCACAGTCTTTGTTACCCATATTAAATTTATCACCACGTCAAGAGAAGAGCAGTAATTATCCCAGACATTTACATTTATTAGAAAAAATTACTTAGTAGTATGTCTGATAATCTTTATAGAAGAAAATCAGTTTATTTGAAACTCCTTAAGGACTAAGAATGTTAGAACAGTTTGTAAGAGTGGTACCTTAATGAGAAGAGATAGGACAAAGAAGTCAAGCATCCATTACATATACCATTTATAATATGGGTATTGATCTCATTTGCATGATATAAGCACCTATATGCAGATATATGCAAAAAGTGGAAAATACAGCCCAGGATGTAGAAAATGAGCTTAGATAACAATTTTCGTTTCCTGGTTTGGCTAAGTGCTCTTGTTTGACATATGGCAAGCCACTCATGACTGTTGTGCTTCAGAAGACAGTTTTATAATTGTCTTCAATGACTGCATATGGAAACTCTTGCCATTAGAAAATAGGAGAGGGACTTAAGTCAACTATGGAACAACACCATCACCACATCATTTCTAAAGTGAATGGAACACTTCTCCACCTTATGTGGCATTGCAAAAAAAACGAGTCACGTGCTGCGAGAACAGTGATGGGAACCACTACAAACCTCATAAAGAAATTAGACTGTTATAAAAGATAAAACTTATTTCTTAATAAAAATATATTTCTCAGGCTTATTGCATGAACAATATTCTCTGTGTAGCAGGAAATTAGTATTAAGCTTAGAGACCTACAGATGCCATGTTATGTCATGTTAGAAATTAAATGCTACAGGAATTAAAATCTATAAAAGCTATTTACAATAATTTGTACATAGAATTAGTCATTGTAATTCATTCAATTACTCAGAAAGAACATGACATATACTACATCTGTACAGTGACATGACCTTGGTAGAAGTTTCTTTATTTTTCATGCGAAGAAATCTGAATTGTTTACAAACATTTTCCCTAGCATAACAAACTCACTTTCAACTAAGCAAAAAAGAAAAACAAGTATTTTAACAGCCTACAGGTAACACATTAAATCTTTAACAATTTCTTTTTTAAATAATTGGTCTATAACTGTAATGTCATGAGATGTTGAACCTTACAATGAGTTCTACAAAGCTGAACTTTGTAGAATTCAGGACTAACACAGTTTCACAGTTCAAAGAATGTTTATACTGTGTATTTTGTACCTATCATTTTTAAGAAAACTAAATATTAAAAAGAGGACTCTCAACTTCAAAAAAGGTAAGTAAAGCACAGAGAACTCTGACAAATACATAATGGAAGTCTCCAGGCATTTTGCCAATCAAAACCTAAATTCAACCTATTTACTTGGTTTGTCGCACATCTGTGCAAGATTGAAATGTGATAGTGTTTCTCCTGCTTTGTCAGCATAGTGTTCTCAAACAAGAGAAAGATAACTAATTAACGATGCAAGGAAATACTAAGTAATGAGGATGTCAGAGGAACTATGCCTGAGCAGCAGATATAATAAACCCATATATATCTAATAAAACCAACTCAAGAGCCGTGCTAACAGGAAGGCAGGCTCCCATTCTACAATCCCCTGGAATTTCTGCTCATAAGTGCTTAGGCTATTCCTTCTCTAATCAGTGCAATTTTAATAGGACTCAATGCCACAGACAAGGTTCAGTTTTATTCAACTACATCACGTAAAATTATTTTGGTACTGTTATTTTTCAGGTACTGACTGGGACGAAACAAATGAAAAAATCTTCAAGCTACTCGGTCTATTAAATTAGGCTATGGAGTAGCATAGAAAGCTTTTGGAATGAGGGAAACTTTGGTTCTTAGATCAGAGTTTTGAATAACTTTTCACTAGTATTTTATTTAATAAAACAGTAGTGAATATTCTGAGATATGCTGACACAATATTTTCGCTCGTAAGATCTAAGGATGGATTCAGATTCCAAACAAATCACTGAGCAGAAAAAATCACTATTTTATCTGATCAACATAAATTGACTTTAAATTCAGTTACTGAAAAAGCCTACCTATCAAATCTGTACATTGAGCTTTAAAACTAGAAACAACAACTCTTAAGGAGGACAGACAAGCAAATGCTAGCTATCGATTCTAAAAGTGATTCTAAATGCAAATTCTGTGTTGTTCTTTCTAAATTAGTCTCATCCAGCTTTTGTCTTGATCTTTGCCTGTCTGTGAAGCACTCTGTACAACTGCAAAAATTAAAAGTTTATATTACAGAGTATATCACTTGATTGAAATAAGAAAAGATTTCAAATGTAAATGCAAAAATATAAATCAAGAAATCATGCAATTTACTAAGTGAAAAAGTGTAATATGCAATAAATATACAACTTACTTGTTAGAAGGTATATTTAAGGGGCAAGCACACAACTGACAGTCCTCAGCTGTCCCTTTAGTAGGATCACCATAGAAGCCAGGAAGGCATCTATCACAATATGAACCACCTGTGTTGTGTTTACAGTCCTGTAAACAGAAGATGAAAAGTATAAATTGACTATTAGAGAACTTAGAGATGGAAACTTACATATAAATTCACCTAGCTCATCATCACACCAGGATTATAACAGCTCTGCAACATATATTCTGATTTTTTTCTGCTGGTTGAGAAACAGTTCTAGAGGTTAGATATCACAATCTATGATTCATGTGTGTTGGGTAGTTGTGTTCTTGTGGATAATTTTTTTCTGTGTAAAACAAAAAGAATATTTAATTGCAAACCTTTATATTTCCACCAAAAAACAGCTGTATTATTGTTCTAGCTTGCTTAAAGAAAACCAACCTTCAGAGCAGCATAAAACAGGTTAGTATTGCAGTCTGACAAACTGACAAACTGTTTTCAGATATTGATTCAAAAAATAAAGCCCAGACTACACAATTTATAAAAATAAATTATTACATTTCACATGTAAGTGCACTAGTTCATTTTACAAGGTATATGGCTAGCTGTATTTGTACACAGTAGTAAAGCCTGAATTACTAAATTAATACTTATTTGCTAGAATAACATCCAGACTCTATTTTGTGAGTAGAAACGAGGACAAGTACACTGTATATAGGGCCCTATCCAACAGTATGTGTTTGTCTACATGAATGGCTTTCATAATAGGAGAGTTAATCTGAGCATATGAAACATGCAACATAAAAATGGCAGTACTAGATTTGCATTTTTGTACATAACTTTTGGCTCATCTCAAAGTAAACAATGTTTTAGCAGAACGGAAATTGCTCCTGTGAGAATAGACTTCCTATGATGACTTGCAAGAACCAAGTTTTAAAGAGTAATTACTCTTTCTATTCTTCTTCCTTCTCACATAGAGGGTTTAGAAATTCTAAATAATTTTGCAGAATCCATAATAGATTCAGAAAATTAGTTTTCTGGTTTAATCTCTTTCCTGTCTCCCCCCACATCACACTATTCCTTTCACTGCTATTTGCCACAAGATACTCAAGTGTGGTCCTCTCACAACAAAAAACAGAGAAAGGAGTAAGAATGATTTTGGCTGTTAAATGCCATCTTGATGTTCTTGTGTATGGACTGAAAAAGCACATGACAAATTGAAAAGGCCAAAATGAAAGCCATGAGACAGATTTTATTTATTGGGGTGTGTTTTAGACAACAGGAGAGATCAAATCTAGAATCTTCTTTACTCAAGCTGCTGCTTAAAAACTCTTGAGGCTTGCTTTTGTTTGTTTTATTTTAAGGCGTAGGTACTTTCAAACTTATGATTTAAGTTAAAATAGTTTTTTAAGAACACTGGAAAATAGTTTTATCATTTTAATAAGTCATGCATATGGCACTGATTGCTATTTAACAGCCTTACTGTCTGAAATGCATAATTTATCCTCAAGAAAGAAAACAGCAGTATTCTAAAGAACACTGGGTTCTTCACAGCTTTCCAGGATTGTAATGATTTGTATGAAGCTTTTTTGTATTGTGCTATGCATAGCCAGTACCGTACACCTGGGCAGCTGAAAAAGCACAATACCCTTTTTAGCCTTGAGCGCATTGAAGTCAAGAGCATCCATCTCCAGAAATGCTTGTTATTTCGAAGGGTGCATTCTTATTGCTAGTGTATGCAACCAGCATATCTTCAAAATGAAAGCATTAGTCACAATATTATACTTTAATATATTTAGTAGATTGTGAGCTAATACCAACTTACTGAGACTCTTAATCAATTAAAATTATGGCTTTAGAACAGTCAGCTGGGTTAAAATCAACTTCATTAGGTCATTTAAGTCCGTTTGACTGTTATTTCAAGTGCTGACATTAAAAGAGAATCTACCAGCCATACCAAAAAAGTATCTGGGAACAATAAGATACGCTTTTCAAAGAAGACGTGTCAAAAATAATTTAGGTGTTTCAAGAGAAAAATCCCTTGCAATTCAACTTTTTAAAGGCATCATGTCAAATTATTTGTGCTTTTTCTGAAAAATAATGGATTCTTTTTTTGTGTTAAGTTTAGCTTTAAATATCCTCAGACACATCTTAACGTTTCTGAAGAATATGAACAGCTTATATGTCAAGGATGTTATTAAAGTGAGAGGAACTAACACACTACTTTAAAGCTTTGCATCTCTTGCTGAGTAGTATTTGCAGCTTCTGCTTTTTTTTTAATGTAAAAACCTGAAACCTTCCATTTTGTGGGAAAACAATTCATGTTAGAAAGACTTGACCACCTTCTCTTTGATGAAATATTTTCTGGCACTCTACTATCAGTCATTTCCACATACTGTGACTAAATCTCCTCAATCCAGATATCTGTGTTTACTTCCTCACAATCATAGAATCATAGAATATCCACAGTTGGAAGGATCAAGTCCAACTCCTGGCCCTGCACAGGACCACCCCGAGAATCACACCATGTGCCTGGGGGCATTGTCCAAAAGCTTCTTGAACTTTGTCTTGGTGCCATGACCAATTCTCTGGGAAGCCTGTTCCAGTGCCTGACCAGCCTCTGAGTGAAGAACCTTTTCCTGATATCCAGCCTAAACATCTCCTGACACAGCTTCAGGCCATCGCCTCTGGTCCTGTTACTGGTCACTACAGAGAAGAGATCGGTGCCTGCCCCTCCTCTTCCCCTGGTGAGGAAGTTTTAAGACTGTTATGAGGTCTCCCCTCATTTTATGTCTAAATATTTATGTTTTGAAATTCCCCATACTGTATCTCATACTATTTTGAATGCATCAATTTTCTGGACCTCTTTTATCTCTAAACAGCATTAAACCTCACTTGGACAACCTCTGGGTAAGTAAGACTGTGGGATTTATTTTTGTCTGAAATTTTATGCATGACTCAGTCTGTACCGTGTAAACTTTATTGCTGGTGTCCTGAAGTGTGTTTTCCACCATTTCCTACTGAGGCAGCTCTTCTGTTTTGGAACAAACAAAATTAACATCTTTATGCCCAGTATCAGGGAACCTTTAATTCACACTGAAAAATGACTACTGCTTAGCTGCATATGCAGCTGAATGTGTATGAACAGTCAGAATAGAATGCTAGTGATGAAAATAAAACTTTAATCAGGGAGTATGACTGAGTCCAAGATAGTGCCTTTGGCACACTGATGCCCTTTCTCAGGATATCTGTCACAGAGACAACCAGGGAAGCTGTTAAAGCTAGCTAAAGCAGGCGAAAGTGTAAGCCTGGGTGCCTATTCTAGTATATTCCCTAGACGCCTAGACCCGACAATGGTATTAGGTCTTTGGAAGCATGAATATAGTCTTCTGGTATTTTCAAACTACCGTAACGTCAAGATTACACAGACAATTCCCTTCCCTGGTGTTACAAATGTAATCAGGATGTTGCAGAGGCTTTACTTATTTTTACTTGTGGAAGAGCTGGTAGTACTGCATTTAGCTAGGACATATAATTTTGTTTCCATGTATATAAATATGGGTGAAAACATTTTGTCGATCTTTTGATGAACACTGTCTAAAGCACATGTCCACCAGATCTGACATGGGCCTCATCCTATGTAGCATATGTTATTTATACACAAAGGAATACAATATGGAAGGGATGCCTCTGTGGACTGCCCACTCAGCAATTTAAGCACCACTTAGGTGAGAAAGATCTGCTTTCTCTGGGCTTGCTAATAGCGATGTACTATCCTGCAATGAATGAAACACCTTGAAATGTGCTTGCTTTTCACAAGGTTTAAGTTTAACCAACCTCCTAAAGCTACTGTAAATGTTGTACGTGTAATATTACAAAACAGTATTTCTGAATGTTAGAACTTGCCCTGTGTACCAAAGCAGTTATGTATATCACAATGGTAACGAGAACAATGTATCATGCAGCTCTCTATGGCTGCTGTGGGGATCAAAGGGCTTTGCAGGTTACTGCGAGATATGCGTTAAAATGAGCATTTTATACAGGCCTGTGTTGAAGCAGATGATTTGAGCTTTTATCATGAGTCAAAAACATATTTCAGCTTCTTTTCAGCTACATTTCAAAGCTAAGGAAGAGCAAAAAGAACTATCATATCAGTAAATTAGGTGCCTAAATTGTCTGTTGTATTACTGAAAAAACACCATGAATAATAATGAGGAGGCCAAAAGGCTGTGTAAACCTCAATAGAAAGAATGCCTTTGATGTGAAACATTTCTCTTTTTCAGCATTCAGACTTCTCTCTCTTTCACTTCAAAAGGCTTATGATCCAAATTGAAAAGCAGCATTTAATAGCCTGCATGGATACTAGCCAATCTGACTTACAGTGCTTTCAAAGATGCAAGAAAATCCAGAACTGATTTTAAGCTCCCTGTGCACCTCTTCTCTATGGCATGATCTCGTATAAGCTCAGACAGAACACATAAAACACAGAGAGCTTGATAACGTGCAGAGATTAAAGTACATCTTCAACTGGTTATTTTCCACTTCCTTGTCAGTACTGTATTATCTTACACCAGCATCCTTAAAACATCAGAAGGGGGAGCTCCACTGTCTCAGTTAACAGTTCGCAACAGTTGAAAAGCACAAAAGCAATACAGAATGCAACTACATGGCCTTCTGTTTTATCCAGGCTGTTGCCACAGACAAAAATAAAGAGGGAACTTGTGCAAGGGCTAAAACTTGATGACACTGAAGTAAACAACCTCAGAACTTGCATCTGGCTATGTACCCTAAGCAAAATAGACACCAGTGATGATATATCTTAAACAAGATTTTCCCTTCCCTTTCTCTTGTGCTAATTGATTTTATCCCACACTGATATTATAGACATTGTAGCTGGAGACTACAGTAATTAATGCAATAATTTTTTCTCAAGAAACACAAATCCATATTACCCTACTGATAAACATTTTCATTGAGTATTAAGAGAAGGATTCAAAACATAACTGTCATGTCAAACACATTTTTTCATTCTAGGCTTACAGTATAATCAAATTGAGAACCATTTTAAGCTTCTATTCATGAAAAGGCAATTTGAAAAATTCACTGATCCACACATCAGGGATATCTTGTTTTGCACTGCAATGCAATTAAACATCTTCTATGAGCAAAACAGGAAGAACAGTAATAATTCTAATTGTCAAATTATACTGGAAAAAGCCTGAATTTTCATTTTGAAATTTTCCCAGCAGATATCTCTTAAGGAAATAAAAGGGAACATTTAGAAACATGCACATTGCAGAACCTGCTTGAAATTCTGCAGGGAAACGAGAGTATATCCCACTAAACTGGCACTGGCTTAAATTGTGCTTCCGCAAGACTAATGAAATGAGACATGTTGTTTCAAGTTTCATGCCATGTCAGACAATATAAAACTAAAAATGCCCTTGAGTCAATCAGAACAGTCTATTCAGCATAATTCACCCATTCCAAAAGGCTACTGAATGGACTGGAAATAGTCATGTGCTGGTAGGCTTGCTATGGATAACATCATAGATTTAATTGCTGAATTAGTAGGTAACTACATAAAATCTCCGTAGAAAAAAAAAAAAAGCTGATTTAGCCCAGATTGTATGCTTTTATTATTTTTCCAAAGTACAATTCATTAAATGTTCCTTTGAGGTTTAGTATGAATTTAGATGAAGGAAGCCACTAACAATATCTTCTCATCAAACTAGAAGAGAATTTACAAAGTTGCCTGCTACATACTATAAATTGGATATACTGTAGGAGACAAGTGGGAGAGGGAGATAAATCTTACATGAAAAATTATTAATATATTTGCTGCTTTCTGCATGCCATACCTTATACTATTGATTCTATCGTAAAACACAGATCCTATGTGATAAAGAAAATCCCTTTTTTTTTAAACCATAAAAGATATCATATCTTGGTACGAGGGGATCCTAAATTTCAGCAACAGTTCAACATAAATATTTCTTCTGTTAATCACTGGCTTTGTTCTTCTTGAATATTTCATGTCTCAGAGTACACTAATTCAATTGCAATAGTATATTGAATTGATGTTGGCTATGCCCATCAAGTTTCCTGTAGTGACACTTACCAGGCATTCTCCTGTGATATCATCACACGAGTCTGCATGACCAAAGCATGTACATGGTGCACAGACTCCACCAAAAATTGTGCCATTCACACGTCTGTGTTGAGGCCAGCACAACTGCAAGATAAATTAGATGAAAAGTTAAACTGTTGCTTGAATAGAGAAAGGAATGAGATTTTTAAAATTTTGTTGAATTTGATGTTTGCACCCACAAAAAACATACTTGCCAAATGAATAAAAATACCAACATTTCTCTAGAAAGTTGTTCTTCCTAGTGCTATGGCTTTGCAGTAACCTTAGCCCTACTGGCAGATGTGAGATTAGAGGCAGCCTTAACTTGATCGTTCTTCTGAAATGGTAAAATAAAGCAGAGAAATTAAGGACTGAAATATGACAGCATCAAAGCAAGAGGTACAGACTGAAAAACAGCCAGAAGGTGAAATACTGAAGGAGAGAGAAGGAGAGAAGAAAACCTCAAAACAACAAAAAACGTTTTCTGAGAAGTTCAGCCACAAAGAGCAATTAAAATACCATCTAGTCTTGTTTGGACTCTAACAAAAGGCTGCATTGAAATAAATCACAGGCTGAAAAAATCACCATCCTTTTATTTACAAATTGTGCTTCTTAGTAATTAGCAACTTCCCTTTAATAAAGTGCTCTGGTTTTTTAATTTATTTTTTTAAATGTCAAATTTAAATCAATGTTAAATGCATGGCCAGTTATTTCGTAGGAAAGGTGACACCATACAACTGTGATTCATCAGTGAAAATTCAGCTATTCCATTTCTTCATAATAAGATGTCAAGCAGCAGTCTCCCATACTATATATCTCACAAATGGCTTTATAATTTTGCAAACTATCCTTCCACAGTAAGACTGCTCATGTGATCCAAAGACTTTGCATAATATTAAAAGGTGCATGACAGTGTTGACCTTCAAAAGCATCTCACCAATACAAAGTTTGTACTAATAGAACATTAAAAATATAATTTAATAAAGAAAATCTCTTCCCCTTCACATTGACTCTACAAAAAGGTAACAAGAAGACTCTTCTTTATAAAAATAAAGAAAATATCCCTTACTCCTGAAAAATGTGAAAGTAATCTAAACGTGACTTGAAATGATTCTTTAAAAAAAAATTCCAAAGCCTGAGACATTATCCTGTTTTTTCCTTCTTTATGTTCCTTGTTATGCATTCCTAGAAAAACCCTATAAATACTAAAAATTAAAATCTAGAATTATAAAATCCAAAACCTAAAAAAACAGCTTAAAAGAAATTATTTTATTTTAATTTCTGGGGCATGAGATGCCAGTGGTTTCTGCAAAAATCTATACATCTTCCTCTTTCAGTGAATGAAAATAATGGTCTTGTGCCCAGATACAAACGATGTTGTAGAAAACAAGGCTCCAAAAGTCACTAATTCTAAGGGTTTAGACATGGAATATCAACATCAAGGTGTCGAACAGAACTGAAAGATTACAGATTGAGATCTTAACGAGAAATTATGTAACATTGAAAAGTCAGGAAAGTTCTTGACCACATAGTGATGCAAGTTAAACACAGCTTCTTCTGCAGTGGAAGAAAAGAGTAGAATGAATGGGAACAAATCTGTGGGAGAAGAGCAATTAGATGTGAAGATGTTGACAAATAAAGGCCAGAAAATTCATGAGTGGAGTAAAGTAACTACCAAAAATGAGTCCAATTGGTATTAGAAATATAACCTGCTTTACCTGTGCTTACGTAATTCTGTGTTCATATACATGCAAAAATGTAGGAATTTTATTTGCCCAGAATCTTGTAAAAAATAAATTCCAAATTTGTGCAATGGAACAATCTTAGAAGAGAGAGCATATTTTAGATGGGATTGGTTGTCTTCTGAAGACCGATCGTGTCAAAACATTCACAGCAAGAAGATAAGTAAATAATGGTTGTTTTTAGTGCTGCAGCGTCTATATCAGGTAGAACAACATCATTATTCAGGAGACAAATACATTACATTAAATAAAGAAAAGAAATTGAAACTGAAAATCTGCACAAAATCAATGAAAATGGAAATCTACTAGGTTGAAGCTGCAGAAGTAAAGTGTTGGACAAGGCCGAAAGTATTCAGAGGAAGAAACAAATACGACATGTAAAAAAAAATTTAAATTGACATTTTCAACTTCTCTTTCCATACTTTCTTAGCTGCAGTCTGTCTGGAAATCTAAAACTTTATTTTTTTTTTCCTATGCCCACTGGCATGCATAGGAACTTCAAATTTGCAGATATATATATATGTAAATACTTTCTCTTGTGGAGTATGATCTTAAGTATATATCAAATTTCAGGGACTGTTTATAATTGGAGAGAAAGTTTAGCACTGAAGGACACAATGTTGGACAGAGAAATTCAGCAACACCAAGACAGGAATTCTACCCAGGTCCTTCAACTTCTACAGCAAAAAATAGATATTGAAATATCTACGGTCAGGGCTTTTCCAAAAGCTTTTTTGGTCATCACATCTAAAAGTGAATTTGGAGAAAAAATGGACAAGTAAAACAAAAAAGTGTAAAGCACAATGACACTACATCCAGCTTTTTTCTGAAAATAATTGAACAGACAGATAATGGTCAGACTTTAAAACTATTTCTCAGTCAAGGTAAGCAAGGTATTCCTCTCCAGTTATTTTTCCATCTGTACCATTTTGGAAGTGATAGGAATATCCATAATTCCTTCAGGCTTGCTTTCTACATTAGTTTATATAGCCCCAGCAACAAGCAACCACATGAGACTAGACTCTAAGCCCTAAATATCACATATAAGCATTAAAAATTTTAAAGAAAAAGAGAGTTGACAAGCAAATGCCTAGAGTGCCTGTGTAAATGGCATACTGTTTGTAGTTTTGTGAAGCAGACCATCTTGGTGTTTGAAACTATTTCCTTAAAGGCAAAGCTTTTGAAGAATTTTTTTTGGCTTCTATTTACCCCAAGCTATGCCCATGTGAGCTAGTCACTCATATGTATACTTGTATGAACACATTCTGTGTGTGAATTTGTTAGGAAAGTGGGTATTTTTCTGAGCATGTGTCTATGTTATTATCTGTAACAGGACCAAAATAGAATGAAACAATCCTCACAAGAACACATATGCAATTCTCAATGACACCAAGGCAAATGGTAAAGCCCTGGGAAAACAAAAGAGGAAACTCAACCATGGTAACTCAGATAATTTGATCTGGCTTTGTTATGCCCATATCAGACAACTGCCATTTTCCTTCTAATTGTGATAGGTGCATTCATTCATAATATCAATTGGCTGAAGAGAACAAATATTGTTTTCACTTCCTTTTTATTGACCAAAATGTCTTTTCATAATTTAGAAATCACCACAGAGGTTTAAAACTTCAGATTTTAAATATTTTCAAATATAATGAACTGTTACCTAGAAATAAGGGTAACAAGTCAAGTCATACCAAATTCCTAACAGGAACAGGCAGCTCTCTTACTATTTTCTACCAACACATGTCTACTGGCTGCTTACAACCATCACAGTGTTAGCACAATGGAACTAGACTGAACCATGATACTCACCTCGCATGAGGTACCACCATAACCCGGAGGACAGTCACATAACTCCACTGCAGATGCCAGCTTTCTCCCCGTTGAAGTGTGGTCAGCAGCTTCCATGATAACGTTTCTTAGTCTGGATGTAACAGAAATTAAACAGGCAAATTAGATGGAAGTGTATCTGCAGCTGAATGCAACAAATACTTAAAGTGACATTCAGTGCTTGTTTCTGTTTTCCTACTTCAAAAAAAGGTTTTCATATTCATCTATTTCTTCCTAAACTACATGTCTGTAGGCTTGTTACTATTTTTGTTCATCATGTGAGGGAGACTATGGGCAGACACACATTGATAAAAATAGATTTTAAAAGTCTCACAGCACTGTAGCAGGAGACGGAAGGCTATTCCTGGCCTGCAAGCCACTTTTGTCAACTTGCATTGCAGTTGCATATAGAGCGAATTTGACACTAAGCAGAGTCTTCAAAATTTATGAACTACCAGTCCAGCTTTCTAAAATATTACATTACTAAGTTTTGGTTATAAGTCTGGAGATTTGACTTCTGAAAAAGTTTTCATCCCTGTCCACAAGGATTGAGAACCTAAGTATTACGTATATCAAAGAAAAATGTATGTAAATGAAAGGAAAAGGAAATCTTCTACCATACATCCTGTTTTCCCCAATGACAGAGAAAAACAAATGCTAGACATTGCCTAAATAGCCATTGTTTAGGTAAACACTGACCATGACTTTTATTTCAAAAGCATGGAAGTATGATGAGAGAAATGACAAGAGTCTTTTGATAATCTTGGAGGTATTATGAGAAACAGGTGTAGTTTACCTCAGTAGTATCCATTTGGGGAAAGAAACTGGGATTTAGGAGTTTAATTCTTACGAGAATTCAGAAGGAACATTAAGGTATTACAGAGGCTCAATGATTTCACCCAGTAATATTAACAGAGTGTTTTACTACTAGAGCTACTTGAAGAGCTTCTTTTGAAGTCTTTTTCAGCAGAAAATAACTTTCTATCATGATATATATTTTGTTTAAAAGTAATCCATTTTCTTTGGAAAATGTAAAACAAACTTTTTTTTCTCCATAGTAAGGCATTTATCTTTTGGCTGCCAAAAAATCCTGAAAATTATTTGGATGACCTTGAACAAGAAAACATCCAAGAAAAATATTTTGTTGTTCCTGTAGCAGTTGGAGGAAAGGTTAAGACAGAATATTTTCCCACTTGATTTTATGACTACTCTAAATAAGACAGACATGAAAGGTAAGGGGGAAAAAAAGGAAGATTTCTGAAATTAAGATAGAAACTTCTGAAAAACAAAAATTTTACCATCTCTAGGAATATGACAGAAGTTTGGAGGGACTACCATTGTGGACTATGCAGTTATAAACTTGAATCTGATTTAGTGATACTAGAACTTCTGTAAAAGGTTCTTGATACCGTTTTAAGAGAAGGATACTTGTTCCTATCCAGATCTTCAGTAAATTCTCTCTTGCTTTTCAATATATGCCCTTCATTCCATTGCTGTACGCTTATTTTGCTATTATCCTTTTGAGTTTTCCTTACAATAAGATAACCAATCTCTAGGATATTAGATATCAAAAAGTGATGACTTACAGTAAAAAAAAAATCTAAAAATTTAAGGAGAAAAATCTGTAAATGAAGAAACAAAATTTTAATAAAAGGCCAAATTTTTTTTCTCCTTTGAACTACAGCTAGTTCCCTCTCAGCACAGATCTTGGAACAAAGAGAAGCACTAACACACAGAAAATTCACTCAGTATAATTCCACATTTCTATTCACTGAATTGTTCCAATCTGCATTACATTCTGCTATTTGCTAAATGGGATTTTAATGTGTTTAACAGTTTTTAGCATTAACAGTTACTCAGTGAAGAAAGCTGCAGTGAATTTTCTTTTCTCCCATTTTGATGTTGCAATTTTGATTCCTCAATGCCATTCTGCATTCATTAAAATACATAATGCTGGCAGTAATGGGGCACTGGATCCTGGAGATGCATGAACAATTTGAGATTAGACATCAAGACCAAATATTTAAGCTGACTGTTACTGTCAGCAGGCAACTGTTGACTTCTAAAAACAAACAAGATTAAAAGGGAAGGGGACGTTTCAGGCTGTATCGGCATAGTTTACTGTCTGCTGTGCCAGGCATCTGAATCACATCAGCTGCACAAGGCACATGAAGTACTGACCCAATCATTGCTCATTTGTGTTGAAGCCAATTCCACATATGGAAGAAAACCCTTGGCCTCTTCTTTCCTCTTCCTCCTTGTGTCTAGCACTGACTCTTCTATATGTGGTTATAAGCAATCTATTATCTTTAGCACCACAATTTCCAATGTCTATCTGTGTGTTTGCAACATTTACCATCAATGACCACTCTGAATATTAAAACTGAATAAACAGTGCTACTAAACTTTCTTTGAAGCACAAGCTAACAGTATTAGATTAAACAAAACAATAAAAGGGAGTTATCTTTTCCTGGCCAGTTGCTTCTACCGCATATGGACTTAACTGCAACATTTTGGAAGATCTGTCAACTTAGAGGAGGATCAGAATATAAACCCAAAAGCTGAGTTTGCATTCAGAGTGATTGCTGTATTTCTGTATTCTCATTTTTTATCCCACTTGATCATCTAAATGAAAGCTTCCTACTTATGCCATAGAGCAACAACAATACTGTAACCTTAAAATGACCCAAAAAAATGTACTCAAAACCACACAGTCAAACTCAACATTACTGAATTAATATTGTTTCGTAGCTACTTAAAGTGTTACTGACTGATTAGTGTTTCTAGTAGGTTAAACTAAACAGGAGTTAAAAATACAATCTTAAAATTAAAGCTCTTGCTAACTGGAAACAACGCCATTGAATTTTTAAGTCTCTTTCCACATGACTGCAAGAAAGTTACTTTATCTTACAAGGTCTCCATTCTGGTCTCTTTTTAAGCACAGATTATAATAGCATCCTTGGAAATCCTTACATATGTGGTGTCGTTACCCATTTTGAAAACTTGCAGTATTTAAATGAACAGGTTGCTTAATATAGCAATCTCTAATTAGTATGTTGCATAATTCTGCTGGTGCTTTGAAGCAGAAATTGTCAATCATGAAGATCTAATAACCCTGCAATATTTCTGTCTCTCTGCCAGACCCTCTTAACCCTCTCAAAGGAATATCCATCTGTCCACTGCATATACCTGTTTATAGATATTAAAAAAACTTTTAGTTCAATCTACTTATCTATTAAGGCTTAGCTCTACACTATGTCTTTTCAACAATGTCATCCTTTGGAGACCATCAACAGTAGTCCTTAATCAGCACAACATATCACAAAGAAGATCTTCTTCATTGGGCCTACATTTTCCCAGCAGTACTAAAGGGGTAGAATATGGAGAAAAGAGTTATTTCACACAATCTAAAGAGTTATGAGCACAGCCTTGTGCCTAGCATATTTTAGCATGACTGGAAGTCAAAGAGAATATAAAAAAGTCAGTACTGAGGCATACCCTAAAAATCAGCAATATGCCTACAGTGACAGATGATAAGATGGGCTGGATGACAGTAGATGCTCTTGTTGCTACAACAGGTGACTGTGAGCACAAACTGTTCTGAGAAGACTCAACTCCACTTAGTAAATCTCACCCTGATGGGTGAAACTATGATTCCTACAGTTAAATCAAGGATGAAAAATTGAATATGTTTAATTGTGATTGGAATTTCACATCTTCTCTCATGCTAAACTGCAATGAGCACACTAACAGTGCGCAATAAAATGTGTTTACGTTACACTTGTGGACAGTAACACAGTAACCACTGCATTCTTCTCCGGTAAGAGACATCATAGGGACAGCTAGAAATGTACCAGTTATATAAGACCATTTCTAGCAAAAAGGATACTCTTCAAAATTACTTCAGTCCCTTCCCCTAACCCCCTTTTAACTCATTGTCTTTCAGGGACCAACCTTCCTAGCTGTAATGTCACTACACCTAGAAGCTGATGGCTACTAACACACACAGTATAAATTATATGTTTGTCACAGATCTCTTCTTAAAGAGTATTTCCAAGACATGTTTTTGGAAAATTTTCTATAACACACCACTAAACTTTTCCAAAGGCTAAATATGAACAACACTACCAAACAGTGAGGCACCACACATGGCCAAATGGCTAAAGCAGTAATCTGGGATGCAGGCAGTGATGTATAGTCTTCCAAACATGCCATGGAGAGGTTTGCCACTTCTTACTTACAAGGCACAAATTACAGACTCTGTCTGTTCTACACGTGTGCGCTTTTCTGAGCTATATGCTGTTGCCTAGAGGGGATCTCATCCATCCCACCCTCACTGTTCCACAGTAGAGGCAAGATGGAGCCAGTACATGTCCAGCAATGCACTTTCTTCACAGATTTTAACTGCCTAGCCAAAGTGGTTTTTTGTAGGAAAGCCCCCCTTGTCATAGAAATACAAACATCAGTATACAAATATATCTAAACCTCTGACAACTGAAGTTTGCATTTCCCATAATACTTAGTAAGACCTTTGGCCCAAAGAAAGTCAATCATACATATCTCCTCTAAAAAAACATAGCATATAAGCCCCTATTGTTCACCCCAAAATTGCTCCTGCACTCCTTTAGTTGGGAAAATTCTGACTAATGGTTTCCATTTTTTATTTGAATGAGAACAGAGTGGAGGAACAGCATCACTGAGCTCACACTAGTCTCAGCTGAAAGCTGTGGATTAACAGCTTCCCATGGTCTGCTCATAATGCATAAGAGATGAGCTCTGGCCTGGTGTTTTGGCTCTCCTCTAACACCAGGGTAGGAAACTGATGGGCCATGAAAGGTTTTCAAACTGTATTCAAGGAGATGCAGAGATGCAAAGAGATGCAAGGTTGACAATCAAATGAGTAAATTAGAAAGCAGTTTGGCCCAAACTCAAGCTAGTTATGATTCACAAACTTATTTACAGAGATGTAATACATACTAATTAACCACAGGAAGAGACACAGATTGAAGAAATATGAATTCTTTTTACAGGGAAAAAATTTGCACTGCCAAAGCTCAAATCAGAAAACTGCAATGTTGTTGACACAACTTGCCTTTCAATTTAGGATGTATTTTAATTGCCTAACTATTCAAATGATCGTTGGATTTCTTAAGAAATTGCACAGTAGCAAAAACTGTGTCTGTGCTCTCAGTAAATAATCACTAAGTGTGCTATCAGCTCCCTCCATTCCAAATTGACTTACACAACTGAATCAAGTGATGTGTAGATTAGAGAACATTTCAGGTTTCATGCCTTGTGAGTAAAACACTAATAGGCAATCAATTCCATTGCACATTTAAAAAATATTACTTATGCCATCTAACTCTTAATGTATAGACAGTGCAATCATACAGTATCAGAAATGAGGCTGCTTTCTAACCCACCTGGAGTATTCGCTCATGCACTTATGAAAATTTGAAATGCAAGATGAGCTTTACAGTTTCAACCACACTGCAGCCACCGAAATAGAACAACTATATCATCTCATATGTCTTTAATTTTATTGAAGGACTCAGAAGAGTTCACATCAAATCAGTGGCTTTAAGCAGTCCAGGCAGCATCCTGACATAAATCAAAGGAAAGGCTTTGGGATTAAAAACATAGAAAACTCCCCTCGAGGCACTTTTCCAGCTTAGAAACTCAGGATATTATTCTCTGGTCCGCTGTTAATGTGGCCCTGTATGCTCATTAAATGGGGAAAACAGTATACATGCAATATATCATCTCTTCCTTCAACATGTCATTACCGCACTCCATGATTGACCATATACATGGGAATTACCGTGTTCACTAAATAAACATATTTATAGAACTGTCATTCATGCCTTAATAGTCCATGTAATTTCATTATCTTAAAACGCTGTTCCTTTCTTTTGCCTTCTTCCTCCTGCCTATCCAAAATGAAAAACATACTAATGACTGCTTGAAAGTGTAAATGAATGCTATGGATTTCATTATAATAAATTAGAGTGTTTTATATTACATCAGCTTAGTTCTCTGAAGAGAGAAAACAACTCTTGAGAATATCTCTGTAGCAAAGGGACCCGTTTCCCACATTCACCTGTAGATGGCATTCATCCCATTGCTGTATGTGGCTCTTATGAGGATCCTCTTTACATTTGCAAGGACAGTCATGAACTCCCTCCTGCTGATTGGAACATCGGTGCCATGCACTGAGAAAGATTCTGGTTTCAGCACAATCTCTTCAGTGTGCTCTTCAGAAGGCTGCAGGTGAATACCCCCTTTCGGAGTGCTGATTATCAAGTCACCTCCCTAGAGAGGGCCATGAATGAGAGATATTTGAATGTGAAAAGAGTAATGAAAAAAAACCCAGTTGGGGTACATGATTTATTGAATAATATATTTTACAAGAATAACAAGTATCAGGAATAATATTCACTTTTCATAACCCTGAAATGGTCTTGCTCGATAAAATTGAAAATCAGTAGAAAAGAAAGTTTAGATTATTCAGACAAAACCTAGTGTCATGGCTCTGCATAGGCAAAAGCAAATTCATACAATGCTGAGTTACACAAGAACAGATCTGCTGAAAGAATGCAAAAGTGTTACCTCAAACAACCAATTATTTTATTTCTTCATTCCTCCTGATGAACAAGAAGTATTATAGTTTTCTAAGCTACTGCAATAATACCAGAGATATTGAAGCTTTTAGTTCTCTGAAGTATATCCATTTTCTGATACTATAAACTAGCTAAGAGTATGTGCACCCTTCTGTTTTGTGTCCTCAACCACCAGACTTCACACTGAACATCTGAAGAAGCAGGCAATTTTCTTTCTTTTTTTTTTTTTTGGTGGTTGAAAATACAATCATTTTACCTCTATGATGACATCAGATTGAACTATCAATTGAACTGTTTCTTCTTCATCCGTGAAGTCATAGGAGACTGTAAATTTCAGATGTCCTCCAGCAACTGCTACCTGGGGAGTAAAAAGACAGAAAAAAGTGCAATTAAATGAAAGAAAATGGTCCTTAACCATTGGAGGCATTTTTCTCCAGCATCAAGAAGTCAATCACCAGGCTCTTCTGCCATGCCAATATATTTTTTCTATGCTCTTTTAGCCCTCAAAATCCTGGCAATGACACTACCTTTTCCATTAGAAATGGAATATAGTAGGATCCAAATCAAAAACTGCAGATTTGAATGACAGAGTTCAGCACAGAAATAGTGCTTTCTGTTAATTGATTGGAAGAAGCATAAGTAAATCAAAGGCTGAAAGAGCTACATTTTGGGTTTTAAAGACATCTCCCTCATACTTCAGTGCAATGTGAGCCTCCTCTCAGAGACTACTAAAATCACAGGGACCCTTCTGCCCTTCCAGTGCATACTGCTGAGCACAGAGCAAACTCATGAGTCTTCTACAAAGAGAATAATCTGGTTATTCTCAAGAACATAATGTGCCATCATTTGTTCATCATACTAGATGGTGTTGCACACAACAACAGATAGCAGTGAAAGTCATCATCTTCATTATTTTATGATGCACCTAATTTAAGGGGTGGAAAAAAGTCCCAGCATTTAAGGCCTGGAAATCAATTGACTTTGAGTTATTCATAAAGGTATATAAACCGCCTATACCTAAGGCTGTACAGCTAATTGCTAGGTTAAAGCTAGAAAATTGCCTCCAGTTCATAACAAAATCTTGGATCATAGAATCATGGGATCATAGAATCACAGAATATCTCAAGTTGGAAGGCGTTCATAAGCATCTTCGAGTCCAACTCCCTGCTCCTTGCAGGACTACCTAAAACTAAACCATATGACTGAAAGTGTCATTCAGAGGCTCCTTGAATGCTGTCAGGCTTCATGTTGTGACCACTTCCCTGAGGAGGAAGAACCTTTTTCCTAGTGTCCAATCTGAACTTCCTCCAGTGCAACTTCATTCCATTTCCTCATGTCCTATCGCTAATCACCAAAGAGAGAAGATCAGCACCTCCACATCCGCTGCCCCTCTTGAGGAAGTTATAGACTGCGATACGGTCTCAGCCTTCTCCAAGATGAACAAACCAAGTGATCTCAGCTGCTCCTTGCAAGTCTTGCCCCCAAGGCCTTTCATTAACTTGATCACCCTTCTCTGGACACACTTTAACAGTCTGATGTCCTTGAGGTGCCCCAACCTGCACACAACATTCAAGGTGAGGTTGCACCAGTGCAGAGCAGAGAGGGACAATCATCTTCCTTGACCAGCTGGCGATGCTTTGTGTGGGAGCCCAAACCCAGCTTTCAGCAAAAGGAAAACAAGGGCTGACAAGAACCGCATGATCTGAAGGAGCTGGACCCTTCTCACAAGACCTGTTAAAGTTCTACCTTATGGATTAAACCTGGCTCCAAGAAGAATTAAGAAAGGACTTTTTGAGATGATTGTATCAGACCATGTCTAAACCCCTGTAATCCCTCTATCTCTTATGTAATCCTACTAGGAGAAAAATTAACTATTTGGAAACTACAGCAAAAATTTGTGTAACTTCCCAATTAACACAGCCTGTCCCCTTCATTAACATGTCCAGCCCCAGATGCCTTTAAATTGTGTTCTCGTGTTCAATAAAATATTCCAGTTTCCCCAAACTGGGATCATGTCTAGATTTTATTTTTCAGACCGCCACTGCTTTGCCTGATGCACCTCAGGACATGGTTGGCCCTCCTGGCTGCCAGGGCACACTTTTGGCTCATATTCAACTTGCCACCAACCCAAAACCCCAGGGCCAGGGACCCTCTTTCCACAGGGCTGATCTTCAGCCTCTTATCCCCAAATTTGTATGTATAAGCAGGATTACCCCATCCCAGGTGCCGAGTCCAGCACTTGCACTTGTTAAATTCTGTTGGTGATGGCCCAGCTCTCTAGGCTATCCAGATCTCTCTGTAAGGCCTCTCTACCCTCAAGAGAGTCTGCAGCTCCTCCTAGTTTAGGATCATTGACAAAGAGTAGCATCACATGTTTATCTACATAGTATCCAAACCTGTGAGGGATGCCTACATTAAGCCTTGACCATAACAACATGGAAAGACTTTTGTTTCCTTAGATACAGATATTACAGCATTTTTGCTTTGCTTCTGGTCAAGTCTAAGCGCTGGTTTATAACTGCAAGAGGAATGTAGAAAACTTACACATCTGAAATGCTACAGGAAGTATCCAGAATTGCTTTCAGATGCAGACAAACATTTTAGAAGAGTAACTTATGCAGAATTTTATCATTTCTATTTCAATTTCAGACTAATTACAAGGATTCAAAAAAGTAAAAATAATGGGAAAACAAAGATTAGAGAGTTTCAGGCAACACATAAAAATTATATACCAAGACAGGTTTTACTTTTTCCCAGCTACATAACCTTTACCTTAGTAAATAAAAATCTAACACATGAATTGATAGGTCACAAAGCAGAAAAAATACCAACCAACTAAGCAACCAAGCAAAAAAAAAACACAACAAAAACCCAAACAAAACCAAACCACCCCTAAAGTAAAGACGATAGTTTAAAGAAAGCAACCAGAATGGACTAAGGACTCCTAAAACACAACCAACAGGAAACACAAGAAGAAAGGGGTGGGCTGACTAGTCCAGAAAAGAGAATGCTCAGAGGGAATAGGAAAATAATTTACCAAAACCCAAAAGACTAGAAAAATGAAATGGTCATTTTTATTTTCCTGTGGCAACTGCAGGAAAAGCATAAAGAAGACTCAGTTTAAGTTTACAGAAAGCTTTCTGATTGTAAGGATGGTCAAAACAGTATCAAATTACTTGAAAATGCTATTGAATTACTTAGTTAATTCTTTAATAGCAGTTCAAACATGTTGAAGGTACTCTGGGTACAATGCCTAAGAGCTGGAATATGACTAGGAAGTCTCTTTAGTTCTCTGCTAGCCACAGCAGTCTGATCTTCACAACTGCAACTGACAAGATTTGCATATCACAAACAGGATTACGCATTGAAGACAAAGTCCCAAAATGGCACTTATTGTAGAGAATACCTCGTAGTTCAGAATACATATTTACCTTGTGTGCTGTACAATACCAATATAGATTAGAAAAAAACTCCAACTTACATAGAGCAGAAAGTACTACTTCCTTTTGCCATTGTTTATAGTGGTAATTTCCTTCCTCTGCATACCTAAAGTACAAGTTTGTTCACAGGCAAAAGAATTCAGAGGTTGATCCATGCGTTGTCTGTGTCATCTACCGCAAAAAATACTTTTCACTAAATTTTAAATACAAGGACAATACAGAAGTTGGACACCTGTGAGATCCCTCTATTTTGATGTTTTTCTCTGTATCACCCAAAGATTCAGAGTTCTGCTTCAAAGATTGTCACCTGAGGTCATCAACACCAAAGAGAACAGACTATAAAAGTTTGCCTTGCTGTGACAAAGGCATGTATTGTTGAGACAAGAATAGCTGTCTAAAAATGTCAAGGAAGTTCCACAGAATTTCCATTGTCTCTCCCACCTGTTTTTAGACTAATACATCAAATATTTATTCTCAGATCAGGAGGTAGAATCAAGAAAAGTCACAGAATCCCCATGAAATACAAGTACAGAAGAGAGAAATCACATCTATTTTAGTTTTAATCCACCAAGTTTCGGGCAGATAGTTTTTGTTTGGTTTGGTTTGGTTTTTGGTTTTTTTTGTTGTTGTTGTTGGCCACAACTGTACTTTAGTATTATGTTACATGTTGTTAAAGGATATAAACAGAAAGCAGACAAGATTTTTTTACAACAGGCTGACAGAGAGAGGGTCGACCAAAACTGAAGCAGAAGAAATGGCTCCTTTCCTATAAAAAAATTCCCCTTCTCAACAGCAAGAAGATGGAGGGTAGTAGGAAGCAGCCAGCGTTACCTAGTGCAAAGCATCTTTGATGTTACACCTGTCACACTAAAATTACTTTTAAACCAAGACAAGTGATATTAAACCACAAATACTTACTGCACTGAAAACAAACAGCATTGCTACAAATATTAGCAAGGCCATAGAAGAGGAAAATTTCCATCTCTTTATATGGAAATCAAATTCTAGAAGTCTTTCTCTTCCTCCACTTAGTGAATCTCCTGCCAATGCTTTTCTGAGGCAAACTGTCAGGATCTCTCCTGCTAATGTCATTGTAGAGTACCTCTTTCTTATGCAGTTTTCATAACCCATCTTATTCTTGAATTATTGCATGATGATTCACATTCCCCCTCTTAAATGTCTCTTGTAACTCTGCCTGTAAAGGTTTAGCACTTAGTCCACTATGCTGGGTGCTGCCTCATTTCTGCTGAATATCTGCCAAATGTAACTTTAGAGATTAGGAGCCATCTGCACTAAACAGGGTGCTGATTATAATCCCTTATCTCATTAAGCAGTAAAATGCTCTTCTGACAGCTAGGAAGAGACTTAGTTTGTGATTAAAGCACCTGAATATGAACTGGGGTGTCTGATATGGCACTATGTGGCTACGTATGGGCAATTGAAAAAAGTCTCTTGTAGAGTCAAAGGAAAGCGGCTGGTCTATGATGTCCCCACTGAAAGACGACTTTCAAATAATTTCACTTCATATTTATATTTAAAAAGTAACTTGGAAGACATAAGATGCATTTCACAAATGAACAAAAAATTATGCACTAAATAAAACACACACACCTTGCTCATATGTTTAGTTGTAAAATCTATACCAGAATGGATTTAGCTCAGAAAGGCTTGGATTTCAGGCATAATCCAAGAGAACACAACATCTCAAAAGCAAATTATATCACTATATTAAAATAGATTTAGACCAATACTCATACAACATCAGACTTCCAAAATGAGGGAAATAAAAGGTGTCATATAATCTTAAGAGTCATTTATGTTGCAAAAGTCCTCTAAGATCCTTGAGTCCAACAATTAACCCAGCACTGCTAAGTGTACCAGTAAACCATGTCCCTAAACAAATTAACAAATGTCAAGAAATTCAACTATATTTTCCCTCTTCACTGTTAGTGGTTGTAGAGGATATATAGTCACTGGCATGTTTTATTAGACAAACAGACATTACAGAGACAGTTAATATTTTTATTAAACCAATATAGCTGCAATACAGCTATAGAAAGGTAACATGCTTTTGGAAACATGAATCCTACTTGCTAATACATAATTATATATGTGGTCATACAATTAGGACTATATCAAGTGAACAAATGTTAGTAGAAAAACAAAAGAAAAAAAGAAAAAAAAAGAAAAGGCTACAAACATGAATGAGCAGAACATTTCAGTGGAGAATGTTAACACACATACTGCTGAATATAAAACCAAGGAGTTGCACAGCAAGTTGGTGACAGTAATTTAAGGTTCTAGGAGATAATAATGTTTTCTTATTCTAGAAGACATTCCCAAAACAACCCCCTATTTGTTTCCTGATACACCTATGAATTTTTTTTACTTGCTGCCATGATTATGAGAAATTACACAGATGTTCATCCAGTCTTCCAGTGGCTCTGTCATATTCCTATGGCACTATCTACTACTAGATACTGTGCTTGAAGGTAATGGAAATATAATATATACAGTTTAACATTCCCTGCTAGCCTTGAATTTCCATGAAATAGAGCTGCAATAAAATGTTGACGTTTATTTGGACTCTTTCACCTTCACAAACTCTCTAGGCACACATTTATTTTATGACATGGATTTCAGCATACTAGAGATATTTGCCCTCAGAACAGCAGCATTAACCACATGTAGGAAATCCTTTAAATAAAGTCAGATTGCTCCCAGTTTATTAGTAGTGGCCAATTTAGTCCATAGTTGATGCAGTTGTGAGATTGTTTGACAAGTCATTAAACAATGTACCACCTTAACTCATGGCTAAGTGCACGTGTGTTCTTCTAGCAGCCCACTCAGTGCAGAAGGGAGTGGACAAAGGGCTACTTTTCCTAACTTATGTGTAAAGAAATATTTCATTGTTAATTCAGCTCTCATCTGGATTATTATCTTCTTTATGAAAAAGTACCAGCTGTAAATTTGTGATATTTAATTGGATTTTGCTGATCCAGTCTTTGTGATAGTTGTAGTGTGAGGGAAGGCACGGACTAGAAAAGAATTCCGATAGAACTATCACCAAGAAGACGTCAAACCTTTCTTCATTTAGTAATAGCTCTCAGCAAAGATTGCATGTTTTAGTTCTACTCCAGATCCAATTAGAGATTAAATAGACTCTCCTCTCTTAGACAGATTGAATTTAGATAGGATAAAAAAGCTCATCTGAGGCATTAAAGTAATATTTCAGACAAAGCAGGGAGCAGAATAATCATGTTTTATTTAAATGACAGTATAGTTCTGGCTAGCTTTAAAAAAAAGTCAGAATTTTCTTTACAGGGAAGTTAAATTTTCCCCTGAAAGAATGGGCTCATTCTCCTAACTCTCCGCCATCTAGAGTTCCCTCAATTCCATCCCAGCTAGTTCAGAATCCTACAGTTTCCCTGTTTAAGTACACTCAAAATTTTTCTATATAAATTGATGCTGTATTCTACCTAAATTCTCTTAATCAAAATGCTGCTTCCAGAGAAGTTAACCAAACATGGGAGTAAGCTACATAAAGTAGCCTCACTACTTTAGTGCTTGGTTCAATTGCTTTCCATGAGAATCTGTTTATAATACTGAACCACTCAAAGGGGAATTCACTATTTCTTCAGTTTCTTGAAACAGACCACTCCAATAGCTGAGAAGATTTCCAAGTCATACTTTTCTTGAATCTTATCCAAAATGTTTTGATGCAGCCTCTTTATTTTTTAGATTTTCCTCTGCTGATTGTACATAAAGGTAGAGTTGGGTCAAAGATAAAGTTTTATTCAATGTAGGTACTCATTTGATCACAGAATGTTCTGTGATGTTGAAGCTATATGTTAAAAAATCAAAGAGCAAGAGATAACGCATGCTATTGCTTTATATCTTATCTATACATTTATTTGCTCTACCTTGAATGATCTTTAGGGGAATTTAAAAAAAAAAATCCTTAAAAACTCACTCTACAAGACTTTTTCTCTTTGTACATTGGATAATGGAACAAGACAATCACAATAAATCTGAATATTTAAAATTTTCCCAGCAATGGAAAGAGCCACGACATATGTGGGTTTATTTTTTCCCCCAAGCGAATGTTTTCAGTTTAAGACACAAATAAAACCTCTCCAAAGAGCAAGCACAACCCATAAGGAGCAACCCAAACTCTGCTACACTGTACTTCACATGGCCATTGATCATGACTTTTCCATATTTCACATCAATACCCGAACAACTGCGATCCCTTCCAGAACACAAAGTTTAGCAGAGTCTTTTTGTACGCTGCATCTGATCACTAGGCAGTCAAAAGAATACCCTGCACCTATCAGAGAAATATCACGTGTTCAGATTCAAACATAGCTGAAACATGAGTGAAGAAAGAACACCAAGAGGGGAAGACATTAAAATCTAGTAAGTATTTCCTTAATCATCCCTTGAAAGTATCCCTTGCTTTTGCTAGAATATCAAAAGTGTAATCAGACAACTTAAAGCTTGCTGCTTTTCCTTCTTGTTTCAGAAGATGAAAAGCATAATATTGGTAAAGTGGTTGATAACATTTGCCATCCTGAACATGATAATCTGATGCCTATTTTCTGACCCTTCATATTTAAAATACTTTGTCACAAACAATTTAGACCAATCAAAACATTACACAATTCTTTTAATTGAATGCATCTGCTATAATAAGAAAAATTGACATGGAAAATATTTTCAAATAATCAATAAGAAGCTTCTTATTTGTGGATTTTCTAAATTACATCCATAAACTCAGCCCAGTCTCACTGCTACCGAGATACTGTATTAACATTACCATTTCATAACCTCGGTTCTCTTCCTTCTTGGATGAAATAGATTGTATTATTTGGAAGCAAAAAAAAAAAAATAGATGTCTAATTAAAATGCAACAATTCATTGTGTTTAATATATAGTATTGAAACATCTAATGAAATCATGGAACTCTAAAAGGAAAAATGGAATAAATCTCAGTTCCTAAGAAAGATGAGAACTGAATGACATGAGGTCTGTGAGCCCTGTGCTGTCAATCCTACTTATGTTGAGTAGTTACTCCTTCTGAACTTAGCATTGAAAAAAATTAATGTAATAAGTGAGTGATTGAAAAATTTGCACAATAAGGTTATATGCTGTCTCATGAAATGTATTTATGAATGTAGACATTCATGTGTCTATACATTCTACAAATTCTCAAATGTCTACCATAATTCCCAGCTGTCATTTCCCCTCACTTGAGAAGACAAACAGAACTGTCTGGGCAACCACTCCTGAAGTCTAAAACCCACTTTTCTACTGATAAGCCTTTACAAAATTTAGATTATATGATTACTTTGTTATAAGTACTTAACCATGGTAACAACAGCATATAACCTTAGTATGGTTACTCACTTCTTCTTCCTTTGCTTTCCATATGATCTTGACTGTGCCTTCCCAACTACTGTTCCCCAAGCTGCTGTAACTAGATCAAGGATTCAGAAATACAATACAGGGGTATAGTCTTCCAGAAGTGACGTGGTAACCGTAATTCATGAACAATTACTGTTCATATCTATTACCGTGGTGGCAGTCTTTGCAAGTCTCTTAATCTGGAAAAAATATACCAGAAGCTGTGACACTATAGCATAATATGTCAAGCACTCATCATAGAGGAATATTTAAAGAAATTAACTTTGTATGTCATCAAAAATGCAGGCATTTTTGCCTGACTGAATACAGTTAAACCACGAGGAAAAGAAAACCAACCAAACAAAATAAAATACAAACTCACCAACTGATGACTAGTTTTTTGCAACAGCTGCTCTGATGTCTGTAAGCACAATTTAGCAGGCCAAAGTGGCTGAATGGTGTAAGTCTGGGTAAAAATAACACTTTTTCCTTAAGTGTGAAGATGTTTCAGACTGCTAGTGATATTGAAATCCAATTCACTATTTGAGCATCAACTATGAGATGTTTCTAAATAACATACCCTCATCAAATGTTTCTAAATAAAAACTGTTTACTGCTGGTCTTGTAGCTGTCAACAACCTCATAATTGAAAGTAATTCTTAATTTTACTGATTAAATGTTGGTGTCCCAGTTCCATGGTCTTTGGTTCCAAAGGGACAAACCATAATTGCAGTAGACATATCAATAAATGCCTTCCTGTAATATTAGAATGAATTACTAACTAGAACATTTATGCCAATGTCCAGTTTCATTAAAACACAGGAAACAATGCTTACCCTCCCTTCTCTGGCTGTACTTTCATGAATATTTTAATAAGAAAAAGAATTTGCATAATTTTGCAAAACTAAAAGCTCATATTTCTATGGCAACAAAATCCCAGCATGCAAGGATTATTAAAAACAAAAATGCAAGACTATAAAACAAGAGCAACTGCTCAAGTCCAAATTAAAAGCTGTTCTTAGTAAAGATGTTTCCCTCAGCCTTGCTACTGCATTTAGGGCTAATGAATATTTGCAATATCTGCTAAGGATATCCCACTGCATCATGATCTTAAAATCAAAATCCATGGATTCCTCCTAAAGTGTTTACTTGCTACTGAAAAAGCTTAAAGAGTGTAAGCAGCAGAAATAAATAGTTAAATTCTATTCCCTTGTTAGAATCATAGAATCATTAAGGTTGGTAAAGATCATGTAGTCCAACCATTAACCCAGCTCACTGTGTTCACCACTAAACTATATCCCGAAGTGCCATCAAGTGGTACAACCAACTCTTGTTAGTACAGTTCACCAAGTTAGACCGTAAGTCTTCTTGATCTTAGGCTTTCTTTTTGTTTCTGTGTTTGTAAAGCAGCAAGCAAAATAGCTCAGGAAATTATTTCTAAACTTTGCCACAACAGAAAACGGTAACTTCACTTCTAGCCAGCCAAAGATTATTTTCCTATCTCCTTCTACTTAACTGGTTTGCAATATTACTATGGACAATATTGTACCACAATCATGGCTGCATGAGTAATTCAAAGCAAAGTATGACATAACTAGCACTTTGGGATCCTTTAGGAAACTGAAATATATCATAATGTTTCAAGCATGAAAGAGTTGTGTGACTGCAGTATCTGTTGTGCAAAATTATTCTGACAGAAAGGATATACTGCTTTTAATAACTGTTGGGGTTTTTTTTAACTTTAAGTGGGAGATTTTGAATGAAATAACATGTAAATACATCAATGTTTTGAAGAAAATTTCTTCTTTCCTAAGAAAAATACAAGGACTTGCAAAGCCCCAATATCTGCTCTTCAGAGGTTGCTTGTCATTTGATATAACAAATGCAACAACAATATATTCTTATTTAGTATTTTGCTGCATATCATGGAGACCTCTAAGGATCACATATCAAAATAAAAGGAGTAAGAATAAACATTTGAGTATTAAAAAAAGATATAGATCTGTATAAACTTGTCTCTGTGTACTATAATTCACCAACAATAATCATAGCATAAACCCCCAAAACTCCTTGCATTTTGATTTCATTTTTCAGTTTTAGGGGAAAACAAAGCAGTGAATCAGAACTCCTGTGATTTTTCGTCTATTTTCAGTCAGTATAAACCATATTTTGAATTACTTTGCCTATGGAGCCAATTCTTTCTCATGATTAAATTCATGGCCACTTTCCTGGTTTGCTAGTTTTGCAGCCTTTCTTCTGCTAAACTTATTCATGACAAGATAACATAGTTTTGAAAAATATGTATTTTTTTTTTAGAGAAAGAAACTTGTGTATGATCTTAATCGAAATGAATGCCAGTTAATAGTAACTAAATATATGTATGTATTACACAAAACCTGAATTTTAATACTCTATTACTCAAAGAAAAAAGATTTTTCAGAGGAGAACAGACAGCCCTTAATTAACAAATATGTTTTAAGACAGATTTTTTTAAAAAAAAACCAGTATTGATAAAATCTATCATGCTATTCTTTATTGTACCCATAAAAGCAATTCTGCACTTGCTGGCATCATGGTAATCCACATGGTAATCCATCATCACAGTAGTCCACAGATTATTATTAATTGAGGCAATGTGCTCATATACATGAGCACTGCTCACGCACAAACATACGCACTATGTATGCATATGCACACACAGTAAAAATAAAACTTGGTATGCACCGATCTTTAAAAGCTACAAAACTGTGCTGTTATTTCAAAAGGCAAGACAAAACCGAGTTTGTTTCAAAATAATCTTAAAGAAAAGGTCCTTTCTGAAAATCTTTGCAGGTAATTTTTTTTCAAGTTCAAAGTCTTTACCTTTCTTAGATATGATCTTCTATGAGAAAACATACATTTCTTCTTAGAAGGCTGAAGGAAGGGTGAGCAATCAAGCTAATGAGATTGGAGAGCAAAGGAAAGATAGAAGATACATGAATTTATGCCCAAGACTGAGAAAGGAGAAATGACACAGCTTTATGAGTCCTCCATAAGAGAATTTATTTTTTCAACTTGAATTTGCCTTAATGGGAAATGACAAAAAAATCCTTTAGCCATTGTGAGGATAATCCAGTTCTATGAACTTTGTGGTTTCTGCATTCATGTGTGCTATTTTTAACATTTCTTTCCCTTAAAGGAAAAACATAAATATCTATTCTTCATAAATTATCCTGATTAGAAAAATGACATTATTTTACAGCAGACAATACAGGTTGCCACTTCTTCTTATTATTTGTTCCTACAGGTGCAGTGCCTTCCTTTTACAGTCTTGAAGAAGTATCTCTTCTACCAATTATTAATTTATATACTGTATCTTTTATTGGAAAAAAGGACCCCTATATTCATGAGTTACCTCTGCTTTAAAGGCATAATGATGGAGAAAATTTCCTTTGGATGAATTAATTACTGTCCAAAAAAAAAAGAGGTAACTCTACTGCCCAAGGGTTACATTTGCTGAAAGAATCAACATCAATCTTACATTGGCATAGGCTCTATGAAAGTCCTATACCGAGTCCCATTTGAAGGATTCATCATCACCAAAAACTTTGCAGTTCCATGAGATACGTTAACAGAGAGTGTGATTAATTCACACAGGTAGGAAAAAGTTCTACTGAGATTAAATGTTGTCAGGCCTGTAAACTTCATACGCTTAATCATGTAGATATTTTGCAAATTTTTTTTATAGAAAGTGCTATATGTATTGCAGTGAGAGTCACACATTTCAAAGCAAGCCTCCTATTCTCTTCACAATTTCACCTTACAAAAATGTCAGAAACTCCTTTGCCTTTCGCTATGGAATATATTGCACAACAAATTGAGCAGGAAAATCATGTGATAGCATTGTTCCATGTACACTTTATTTTAATGTTCTGAAAATATCAGAGGCACCTAAAAAAGTAATACAACACTCACAAGCTTAGAGAATAAATACATTAGGTCTAGCTATAAAATGATACCCAACATGATCATAATTAATGCACATAGAGTAAGTATCCACACATAGCAATAAAAGAAAATAATGTGAAAAAATTATTTCTACTGAAAAAATATCTTCTGCATGTCCATGTTAGTCATCTACCTGATCTAACTGTATCTTTTGTACCTTTCAAGAAGATATTCTTGACCTCATTAGCTAAAAGAGATCCTCTCCATTTGCTTTCTCTATGAATGCTGGTACTTTTCAATTTAATGGAGATTTTATAAAAATTCCTTACTTACAGTGCATCAGTACTGTGAATGTTATATCTGGTTGGTATTATAGGAGTGGATACTACTCACCTTTGATGATTTACAGCTTCTTTTTCAGACAGTACTTTCTTAAAATGATACATTTCAAACTTCACTGTTTCTGAATATGAAAGAAGGAAGGATAGATCCATCATCTTTCAGATAACTCCCTGAATCCAACTCAGATCTGATTCAACTGAATCAGGATGAAGAAAAGGCCATTGGCATAATTACAAGAAAAAAAAATCTACACATAGGTCCCCAAAGAGCAACCAAGTCAAAGGAAGGAGATACTCATGTTCCAACAGAGCACTAATTGAAAATCACACGTTTAGTGATGGACTGCAGTTTTTTTCTTAACTCTACCTAAAAGCAAGAATACTTTTTGCATAGGTTATTTAAAGATGTTCAGCCAGAAGAGATTAGCTAAAGATGATCAACTGAGGTGTTAATAAGGAAGGATGAAGTAATTCCATCAAAATTAGTCCAGATATAATCACAGAATTTTAGAGTTGGAAGGGACTTCTGGAGATCATCTAGTGCAATCTGCCTGCCAAGGCAGGGTCACCTAGAGCAGTTTATACAGGGATGTGTACAGGTGGGTTTTGAATATCTCAAGAGAAGGAGACTCCATGACCTCCCTGGGCAGCCTGTTCCATATAACGCTTGACAGAATCGTAGAATAGAATCATAGATTGGCCTGGGTTGGAAGGGACCTTGAAAATCCTCCAGTTCCAACCCTCCCTGCCATGGGCAGGGACACCTTTCACTAAACCTTTTACTAATCCACTTGCTCAGAGCTCCATCCAACCTAGGCTCGAACACTTCCAGGGATGGGGCATCCACGACTTCTCTCAGCAACTTCTTCCAGTGCCTCACCAACCTCACAGTGAAGAATCTCTTCCTAATATCTAATCTAAACCTAAATGTCTTTCAGATTAAAGCCATTTTTCTCTATCCTGTTACCACATGCCCTTGTAAAAAGTCTCTTTCCATCTTTCTTGTAGGCTCTTTTCAGGTACTGGAAGGTTGCAATTAGGTCCCCCTGAAGCCTTCTCTTTTACAGGTTGAACAATTCCAATTCTCTCAGCCTTTCCTCATAGGAGGTGCTCCATCCCTCTTATCATCTCAGTGGCCCTCCTCCGGACCTGCTTCAACAGGTCGATGTCTTTCTTGTCCTGTGGACCCCAGGGCTGGATGCGGAACTCCAGGTAGAGCCACACCAAAGTAGAGGGGCAGAATCACCTCCCTTGCCCTGATGGCCACATTTCTTTTCATGCAGCCCAGAATACAATTGGCTTTCTGGGCTGCAGGTGCACATTGCCAGATCATGTCCAGCCTCTCATCCACCAGCACCCCTAAGTGCTTCTCAGCCAGGTTGCTCTCAAACTGTTCATCCCCCAGCCTGTATTGATACTAGGGGTTGCCCCAACCCAGGTGCAGCACCTTGCACTTGGTCTTGTTAAACCACATGAGTTTCCATGGGCCCACTTCTTGAGTTTGTCCAGGTCCCTCTGAATGCCATCCTGCCCTTCAAGTGTGTCAAAAGTGCCACCCAGCTTGGCGTCATCTCCAAATTTGCTGAGGGTCCACTTGATCTCTTCATCTACATCATTAATGCAATATTAAATAACACTGTCCTAATATGGACTCCTGAGGGACACCACTTGTCACTGATGTCCATCAGGACATCCATTCACTCCAATCCTCTGGATGTGACCATCTAACCAATTCCTTATCCACCTAACAGTCCACTCATCAAATCTATCTCTCTCCAATTAAGAGAGAAGGATATTGTGGGGGACTGTGTCCAGATAAATGCCATCCGTATCCCTTCCTTTGTCCACTGATGTAGTCACTCCATCATAGAAGGCCACTACGTTCGTCAGGCAGGACAGGCCCTTGATGAAACCCTGCTGGCTGTCTCTAGTCACCTCCCTGTCCTTCGTGTGTGTTAGCATAGCTTCTAGGAGGACCTGTTCCATGATCTTCCCAGGCACAGAGGTGAGGCTGACAGGTCGGTAGTTCCCAGGGTCCTCCTTTCAACCCTTTTTAAAGATGGGTACAATGTTTCCCTTTTTCCAGTCACCTGGGACTTCACCTGACTGCCAAGACTTTCCATTATTTCAGATCACTCTGTTTTGTCCCTTTCAATATCAACATGCAGAACAAAATTGTGCACAGAACTGAAGAACCTTTAAGGTTAGAAAAGACCTCTAAGATCACTGAGTCCAACTGTTAACCCAGCACTGTTCCTTCTCTCCACATAGCTGCTGCCTTTTAGGTACTTAAGACATATGCTTCACTCCTTATTAATTTTATTTATGTACATTTGTTATTAAATAAACTCAGTTTTCCATGTTTTTCCTTAAGTCTAGCTCTCCTTTGGGATACCTCCAGTTGACAGTAGAGCCCTGGACACATCAATATCCTTTTATGAGGACCAAAGAGCCATTATAAAGTTGCAACTGCAAAAGTGTCTTTTGTAGAGAGAAAAGATTAGATATAGAACATTAAACAATGTTTGAAAGTCTCACCTTGAGAGAAGAATGAGTCTGTGTTTATGTATGTGCATGGAAATGTTTTTATACATATAGAAAGCATACCTCTATTTGAGATAGCCTACATGGAGAAGATACATTGACCCTAAAATCCGGGCCTTCAGAATCTCTCAGAAAATATCCCACTTGATTGCACTAAAAATTCTCATAAGTTAATTTTCTAAATAAGAAAACAATCCCTTACTCTAATGTAAGAATAAACATAATTCAAGTGTAACAGCTCTAATACTCAAATAATGAAGTATTATTTACAAAAAGCATTAAAAAATCAGTTTAAGCTGGTTATCTACTTCTTTCAACATAAGTTCAGTTTCTAGCAACTGATTGACTCATATTTCATCATTTGTATCCTTGGAGAATGGAGAATGACACTATCTACATGCATCAAAGCCTGGAAGAAGAATGATAAAATCATTCTGAGTTTTGGTGTTGCAAGTAATTGTTTTAAGAACAATTGTAATTTTGCAACCTTAAACAGTAAAATCTCAGAATAGAATTTCATCACATGCTCCAGGATCTTTAAATCTTATTAACAGCATATGAATCTTGAATCTAATAGAATCTAGGATTTTTTATTATTCATTATTACTCACTCTGTGGCTTTTCAAAAGTTACTCCGAATTTCAACAAATAGGTTGGAAAACCTCAACTTCATTTTATATTTTATCCAAGATACCAACTTTTAACTTTCTTTTAATATCTTTTGAATTCTTGGTGTGACAAAAAGCTATATAACTCAAAAAGAACCAAGCCTTGTATGTAGTTCATATATAATAGATAAATACAAGGTCTGCCAAGTGTGATTAATGTGATTTATATACCTATATAAATTTCCTTTAATTGAATGTGTTCCTTCCTCCCTTGTTTTTGTTGGCGATGTATATTTTCTGCTCATCTCTAATGTAAGCCAGGCTGCTAGGTTCTAATAAATCAAGTTTTGACTAACAATGTAAATTTTCGGCTTCCATCTCAAACTCTTTAATATTTTGCGGGGTTTCATGCTGCTTTAGACTTAATGCAAATGATGTAGTCTGAAGTAACGATTAACTTTATAGTTGTAAGATAAAATATGAATAAAAAAGCTATCACTTCACAATAGCATTAAGAGAAAAAAATGATTAAAAATGTTGAGCTTAACTTAGTGCTGTTTAAAATATGTGTTAAAAGAGGACTGTGACCTACACAAAGTTAGACAAGTTTCCAGACACAATTAGAACACACCATAAACTCTTTTACAAAATGGTTATCTATATTTAAAAAATACTCATGTATTAAGTTAACCAAGCACAATCAGGGAGTGGGGTTTTTTTGCCATAGCATCTATTTACAGGTTGTAAGTAATTGTTTTGACTCAGCAGTGTGTTCCAGACTCTATGCACTTTACTTGGTCATATGACAAACTAGCCTCCCCACTGTTGCAAAACTCCTTAGATGTACAGTTTTTTGAAATTTAGAATGGACAGAGATAAGATTCAACATTTTCTTTTAGTCCTCCACTACCACAATCTCCATCATTAATGTATCAACTCTGTTTCTTCATCTGTCTCTTCCCATCCTCCCTCTAGTTGTATTGGCCCATTTGTTATTATTTCATAATATCTTGCATTAACTACCAATTATGGTATAATAATTTAAGTAAATCACCTTTTATTTAATGCTGTAAATTTTCTAATCTATTCGGCACTTCATTCTCTTACCTTGACTGTAACAGAGCTATTCTCTAGCTTAGAAAATGAGTGCTGTATACTGGGTTGGTGGGCAGGACAGCATTGATCTGTGCTTGCATTCTTATATTATTCCATATGCACATTGTATTGGCCACTGTTGGAGACCCACTTTCTACACTAGACAGACCTTTCCTCTAACTAACTGCAGCTGCTCTTACTTTCTCATAGATGCTTCAGAACTGATCTCCTGCTGATAGAAACTGCTGTAGCTCCATGAACCTAATCGATTTCTGAAAATTTCTGCTAACAGGGGATCTGTCTTTTCCTGCATCACCAAGTGCCAACTAAGGTGTTGATACATCCCTTCTGAAGAGCTAAAGATAATCCTAACAATCTCTGGGGAGTGAATGAATGTCCACAGCCATCTAGCAGGAATTACCATTACTTAACACCTGAAAAAAATGCCTCTTTTCACTAATTTTCACAGAAAATGTGTATAGTCCTCTATCCACTTAAGTCTGTTAATAATTTCACAGTCAGTATCTTTCATTAATTAGTTTGTGAATGTAGACCAGAAAGCAGGTAGCTAAAGTTCAAACCAAAACATTTAAACATCTTATATTAGCTAAAAGAAAAAACGGGATATGAAACAACAGGGAGCAAATCTCTGTGTATTAAGCCTGTATAAACCCATACATGCAGGCCATCGGGTTTTATTTTTAAAACATAAGTGTGCTGTGCTTGGGAAACAGAAAAGCATGCAGCCTGGGTGACATGTGTAACACACAACCTGTGTACTCGTGCACCTTCCTATCCTATTGCCTTTGTTACCTTCATGGCAGGGTAATAAACTTTGTACATAAAACACTTGTGCCCTTACTTGTACATCATTAATAAAGTCATTAATAGGTATATAATATATATTTATGCATATTTGGGAAGATTGTAAAAATTACACAGTCCTGAGCAGTGCGTGTGGAATTCCAGTGCACCCTCAACATGATTTTAAAATATTTTAGCTTAGGTGTAGATTTTTTTTTTTTTAAATTCTTTTCCACAGTGAAGTATAACTTTAGGTGGGTAGCCATCTATACAAATAATGGTGCTCAGAAAGAACCATCAGGGTCTGTCATTTGTAATATGTAAAAGTTCTATTTTGAAATATTCAGATGTGAGCAGGGCTGGTCTTATTATGCCTTCAATAAACCGGTAAATTGTAAATGGCAAAAGATTTTTGCAAATCTTGCACTTAGTTTGTCATAAAAATTTCAGATCCATGGATTCCTCTAGCATTCCAGCCAACAGTAAGTGATGCTTACAAAATTTTCAGTTTATATGGACTGCAACACAAATCATCATAAGCCTCAGTTATGCACACTTTTCAGATCCTTCTGTAGAGAACCTGAAATTTCAAATTATTTCCTGTTTATACTTACCTTTAAATATGCTTGAGGATGAATGGTACTAAGTGTAATATCAGTTACTTTAGTAATTCTCCAATTATTATTGTGCCAAAACCTGCCAAAATACTAGGTTACTGGATGACAATGATACCCCATAACACCTTTCACATCTAAATAATTCATGCCAGGTATTTGGTGGGAAGTCTTGGAACCAATAGCAACACACAAAACCATTAACACTCAAGATGCAAAATCTGTTATATTTCTGTAACTAAGAATTTAACAAAATATGGTCATAAGAAAGCATCTTACTGGTATACATGGCGAGCATATAATACATCAGCTGCATCTTTTGAGAAAGTCAAGTTCTAAAGGCCCATTTCAATCCTGATGCACCTGAAAAATTATCATAGCAATTTCTGCCTTACTATTGACTTAATGATTTATTTTTCAATGTTTTCTGTAATACAGTGTATTTTAGGGTATTGATAATACAGTGTATTGGGTCTAAGTGATGAAAATTTGGTAGCAGGTGGACTGCAGGCGTGATCCCTCTAGGAACTTGTCAGGGGCTCTCCTGTGCCAGGCACAGCTTAGTCCAGTTGGCCTGTAGTGGACTCGCCACAGGCACATCAGCCCACCAACCAAGCTGGTGATGTCTCTGTGGAAAGATAGGTAAGACAGAAAAAAATATGGAGTGAAGAAAGGAGGAGGGAAAAAAACCAGTGAGAAACACCAGAGAGAACAGCTAGGTTAGAAAAGGAGGAGGTGCTCTGTGACACAGCAGATATCCCTACAGCCCACAAAAGAGTCCATGATGAGCACATTTTCCTGACAGGAACTGCAGCCCATGGAGAGCCCACACTAGAGAGGATTTTTCCTGAAGGACATGCCAGAACAGGGGAAAATGTGTGAGAGAGGAGTGGCAGAGAGGAACTGTTATGTAGTGATCATTACCTCCAACTTCCCCTGACACACTCACGTAGGGGTAGAGGAATCAGAAGTGAAGGACTAAAGCTGAGCCTAGGAAAGGATGAAGGAAAAGTATTTTTTTAAGCTTTTTTTTTATTTCTCGCTATATCAGTTTGCAATAAATTAAAATAATTTTCCCCAAGATGAGTCTATTTTGATGATGACAGTAACTGGTAAGCAATCTTCCTGTCTTAACCTCTACCCATGAGTTTTCTCATCCTATTTTCTCCTCCTGTCCTGCCAAGAACGGGGAGTGAGAGAACAGCTGGGTGGGAGTTTGACCCTTAACCAACCCACCATACCCTCTCATTTTCATTCTGGAACCACTGATTTGAGATTGTCATGTAAAGTTTGCAAACTTCAAGGTATGTCTATGTTATAGGTTATAATCTGAGAGAGGAATTTTTCCTTCCCTGCTTCCCTGTAAGAGAAACAGAGCACCAAACAGGGGAGGGGGAAGGGAAGGCCATTAGCTTCACAAAAGATTTAGCCAGCCTGGCTACATTCCTAGCTAATGGCCCATTGGAAGGCTGGCTCTGCTCGGACGGGAGAGAGGCAGTTCTGCTGGGCTCTCTCTGGAGGACAGAGACAGGGTCTGTGTGCAGAGCATTTGAAGAGAAGGCCTGGAAGCCTGTTTGCCTGACTGCCCGCCCTGGCCAGCCCGGACTGCTGATTTCAGCTTGGCCTGGGAGCTGTCTCTTGGCCCCGGCCCGGATCTGCTGTGTTTTCATCGGAGAGTCTCTGTGCTTGCTAGGAGGAAAGAGGAGCTCTTGGGACGCTACCACCTGGGAACCACAGTGAGTCTTGTTGGGGGTGAACTGACTTCCTACTCTTTTCCCTCCATTGAGGGGCGGGAGTCCCCCATCTTCCTTTCGGCTCCTCCCGTGATCTGAGACCAGCCCGAGGCCCCTCTTCCCCCGTGGTGGCCGTCGGAGCCCAACAGCGCCCCCTACCGACCACAACAACGAACTGCAGGCTCTGAGCCTCTGCGATCCAACAGCGCCCCTGCAGGCCATGATTAGGACTGCGCTAATAGGACAGAGAAGTATTTACCAGACTTTGCTTTTCTAGAACCACTGTATAGGGCTTTTTTGTGTTCTGTTACTGTTTTTAACTTTTTTTGCTAACATACATATATCTTTTAATAAAGGGTTGTTATCTCTTCTGTTTTCCACACTTCCTCGAGTAAAGCCCCGTAATTTTTTTAATCCACAATTGCTGAGAGAGAGGAGTTTGTTTTGTCCCATAACTCATCCTCTTTGGCAAACCTTCCAGTCTTTTCAGACTGAGACAGTCTACTAGAAACAGAAGAAAATGTCTTAATGATATTTTTAGTTACAGCCTGTGGAAAACACTCAGTTGTTTTATAAGAAGTGTCTGTGAAATACCTGAAGGCAAGGAATACAATGCATGTAAACTCCAAGATATCTAAGGTCAGTGCAGGTAGCTGAATTTCAATAATCTGAATTCAAGCTCTGGTGCCTAAGATAGCCTAGCACTTCATGGAGTACCACAAAAAATATAATTAGAAAAGGTCAAATTATAATACATCACAAAAACACAGCTTTACAAAGACTTTAATTTGAAGATAATTCAAGTTTTTAAGATAGTTTACCCATATTAACACATTGCTTTACTTCTAACCAGCTACATTAATCTCAGCTTATTTAGCTACTGATTAAATTAATTAAAACAAACAGTAAATTTAAGGTTTTGCAACTAAAAGAACTTTTAACTTGCAGTGTGTCAGCTACACAGCCACAACTCTTTAAAGAAAAACTAGACTTACCATAGTCTATATGCAAAATACGACACATACTATTTTTCATTTTATTTTAGTCCAGGGGATCTTTCTACTCCCATGTAACTACTGTGAACTCAGGCACTGAGTACCGGCATTTAGGATTTCTAGTATGACTCTTAATTGCTGTAGTAGGTCATGGCACTGTACTTCACCAGAGACTAACAGGAATGTCTGAGATTAAAAAACAAGGCCATAACACAATAACTTACAATACAGTGATTTCCAAATAATCAGCTGTATCTCTGTGATACACAGTAAGTTGCAAAAACTTTTAACTTCTACAATTTAAAGTTTAATAATTTTAATTTAAAAGTAATTACTAGATGCTTGTGGAAGCTTGGAAGGGATCTCTGGAGATAATCTAGTCTAACCCCTAAATTCCACCAAAACTTTACATGAATTTTTTTTTTTAAATTTAATTAATATATATTTAATTTGGCCTAGCCTTATCTGGAAAGGAGTCCAACTGCTAGTACATAAGTCCTAGAAATAGTGCTCTATTCTGACCTTGAAGAGTTTACAATCCTCTGCAATAGCAGAGAACTTCTAACTTCGTTTTGTGGGAATGCAAAAGAAAAGAGAAAAAGATGACAATATAACTAGAGGAGTAGAGAAAGCTTTAAAAAATTCCTATAGTCTGCATTATTCCTCAAAAGAAGGAAGGAAAAGGAGCACATAATGTTACACTGATACCATGAAACTATTTGGAATAAGAGTTGATCTGAATAGTCTTATTACATTTTAATAATGAAGTAATCTCACTTTTAAAATGCTATTTTGCTTGTTCCAGAACTATTTAGAAAATCTGAAGAAGTTTGCCTGACAATTTCATCTGAAAAGTATTTCAGAGGCTAAACTGACAGAGGAGAATTTACTAGTCTTCTACAGCAGTGCTGTTAATTCTCTTCATTTTAATAAATACCTGCCAACCAAAAATATCTACTCCAGGTCAAATGAAACCTTTGATCTGTAATGAAATCCTTTAATTTTTCATTTTAACTGGAACCAAGAAAGTTTTTACCATGAGTTGATCCCAATAAATTCTCACTACCCTCCGCCCCAACTTTTTTTATTTCATGGCCCTATGAAAGATGGATTATTCACTCAGACTTGAGAATGATTCCCATACTGCTACAATCCCTGTTCTTTCATGGTTATATCTTCCCACCACTAAAATTAATGCACCTGAATTATTTGCAGTGCAAATTATGAGTGTCCTTTTTCAGATTAAAAATCTATCTGCTGTAGGGAAGAAGTGACTGTGATAACATCAAGGTGTGGAATAAATATTTGAGCTAGAAAATTTAAATGGGTCTACAATTAGACTGTTAGTTTGGCTGCTTACTGTAAATCACAGGTGTCTCTACAGTGCCATATAATTTGCTGTTTTCTAAGAAAACAGGAGTTTCTGCTCGGTAATGGCAGGCCCCCAGGACACTGCAGACTTTCTGCTAAAGTTCAAAGAAGGGTATGAAAGCACTGACTATCCATCAGGACGTGAACTGCTATCAGAATCACGCACAAATATTTATGCAGCTTTCAGCACATTTAATTTAAATCAATTCCCACAGAAGTTAAATAACTGTATTTTCCTGGAAGTCTATCCAGGCACAGGATGACCTTGGTTTTACTCAAAGTTCTTCTCATGTGTTTCCATGCAATTAAAACTACTTCTCAACTCACTGAGTTATCTCCCTACTTAGATATGCTGACTCGCTATATTGCTTTTGTCTATTACAGAAATGATTTCATCAGATTTTTTTTAATCAATGCACCAACATAAAGTTGTTGCAAAACTGTACAAAAATTAATGAATTATTCCATTGAATTTTTTATAAGCAGAGGTGCGAAGATTGAAAGCAGTCTAAACTACAGAAGTTGGGAATTCAGTTATTAATACCTCAACTAGATCACTTAAAGTTACCTCAGAACATTTACAACACCCTGCTGACAGCAGTACAGTGAGGGCAATTTTTGATTAAAACCACTTTGGACTGCTGAGGATCTACAATTACTGACTGGTCATGTGGTACTGAGAAGTTTCTAGTTGCTTTATCTTATGCAGAAAGCTAAAATACCTAAATATTTATTAGTAGTATTAATATAAAATAATTGTATTTTCCACTGGGACAATATGCATTCATGACTGGACAGAGAAGTGACCTTTATAATCATGAGCTGATTCTAACAATGTCTACAAACTATGTGTTTTGCATTAAAGATTACAGTTTAGGACGTTGATGTTTTATAACCTGCCACACACAAGCATTTTAGTAACATACATATAAACATTTCTATCATGTAAACCATTATTTACAAATTATACTGACTGTAGTTTCCTTATGGCTATATTACACACAGAAGGCTGTGTCTTAGTTTCATTTGTAATTGAGAAAAAGGACAAGCTATTATTTTTGAGAACTGTCTCCCTAATTGAAGATCTGGGTGTTGCTGCACGGGATATCTGACTTGTGTGTGCAGGCTTCTTTCACAAATCTGATACCATCGGCATGATGAGACTTCCTGTATTTAAGCTTCCTTTGCAGTGTAAAGTAAAAAAAATGTAAATTCATAGTAAACTGTCCAGTGCAGACTGTCAAAGAAATTTCCAACAGAAATTACGAGTTAAGGTACTTCTCATGAATAGGACAGGATTTGGTCCCTTTTATCTACTTTTTGTCAGCGTTTTTTAGCATTTTTCAAAACAGAATATTTTCAAGTTAAAGTAGGAACTGCAGGGACCCTAGCCCAAGCCAATATTATATACCTCATTTAGTTTTAGAGATTATATTTTCAATGTTCCTCCACTGTCAGTGAAGAAGGAGAGGTATCCCTAAATTCATGTACAGTATAAGTTATTGCCATGAATTGTCCTTTGGGGGAACTTGCCTCTCTCCTCTGGTTACATAGGGAGTCATCAAAACTGGCTTGTGAACTTAACACCCACTAGAATAGACCTAATTATTTCGCAAGATTTGTGCATTTCCCATTTAGGAAGTTCATTTGATAAAGTGCCTGGTGAGCCAGCAAATCACAACTGTTTAGATTGTTTAAAACAGTTGCTCTAGTGATTGTCATCTTGCCAAACAATTAATGCAGTTTGAAGTTTTTGTACAGTCAACTAGATGTATGTAGTTCAGCTTAACTCTGGAGAAGCTAAAAACATTAACAAAGAGGAAGGAGAAAATGTTAACAACAGGAGTCTCTCCTAATTTCTCCTGGGAATAGTCTGGGATGATTATGGGTTAGAAGACATTTTCAAATTATAGTTTGGATTGGACAATTCTCTTTTGGAGGATGAGAGACTTAAGAAGTGGAAAGATATTTAATAATTTTATTAGTTGCACTAATTAGCTGTTAGTTCTTTTATAGAATCATAAAATATCTTGAGTTGAAAGGGACCCACAAAGATCATCGAGGTCCAGTTCCTGGCTTGTCACAGGACAACCCCAAGAACCACACCATGTGCCTGGGGGCATTGTCCAAATGCTTCTTGAACTTTGGCTTGCTGTCATGACCACTTCTCTGGGGAGTCTGTTCCAGTGCCTGACCAATCTCTAGTTGAAGACTCTTTTCCTGCTATCCAGCCTAAACCTTCCCAGCTTCAGGCCATTCCCTCAGGTCCTGTCACTGATCACCACAGAGTGATCAGTGCCTGCCACTCCATTTCCCCTTGTGAGGAAGTTGTAGACTGCAATGAGGTCTTTCCTCAGTCTCCCCTTTTCCAGGCTGACCAAATCGAGTGATCTCAGCCACTCCTCATATGGCTTCCCCTCAAGGCCCTCCACCATCTTTGTTGCCCTTCTTTGGATGCTTTTTAATAAGTTTATATCCTCCTTATTGTCGTTGGGTCTTGGTCCGTGGGGGAAGAAAGACACACAACACGCAAAAGGTAGTGAGACAAAGAGATGTCTGCCTGCTCAGCGCAGCAGGCAGCCTTTTATTGAGTTAACTAACTTCTACTTTCCCACACACCGAACATAAACATATTCTCACAAAACACCCAGGAATTTAACACCTGCACATTATCAAACGGCTTTGGCCTTGTACTGGCTAACACCCAAGGTTGTATCTATGGGAACATGCAATTAGCCTCACTTTTCTCAAGGGAATGGCCTCACATCCTGCAACACTTCAAATTCTTCTACTTCCAGGGGTCTCGGGGGTTCTATGGACCTGCCATCTCCCCCCACACCTTATATCGTGGCCTCCAAAACTGCACACAGTACTACAGTACTCTTTAAATATTTGCTACTAATTCAACAGCATAGTGTTTCAATAATATGGCCATACCAGTGGCCTCAAAACTAAAGAACAGGGCCCAGCAATTCCTAGATTATTAAAACAGACATGTCCTTAAAGTATTCATGTGAACAATAACTCTCACAGTGTAGCTTGAAAACTATTTTGCAAACTTTTGTTTTCACTGTTGGTAATCTGTGTATCTAAAACTCATTCCATCCACGTACCATCATATTGTTGAATAAAGAATTTTGTGTGTTGGGTTTTGGCCCAAGTTCCATTTTATTAACTCAGTTTAAGCCTACTGGAATGAGAAGTTAATGATGAAAATTATTATTAAATTATCAGGCCTTCATTTCAGTACAGTTACAGCTCTTGACTCAATACAGTATCATTTTACAGTAAAATGAGGAAGTATATTATATTATAAGATTGTCTAAAGTAATAGTTGTAAGTCCTAATACACTGTGCAAGACTTTTCCCAGACTAAGATACAGACATAAATTAGTACCATATTGTACACATGTTGCTGAAGCTAATGTCCTGCCAATGTCATCCTAAAATAGACAGCCACATTTCCTCAGGATATTGATCTAGCTTAGCTGGATCCTATAAAAGACAGAGAAGTAGATAATGTAACTTCAGACATGAGAAGTTATTAAGTGAATTGACTGTTGGAGCAGTACCTAATCCTCAGTCCTTACAGCACAAGAATTTGTCAAATCATATTGTTTTCAAACTCTAATCTAATGCAGCACACTTTTGAGAAGTAGGAGGAACTCTTAAGTGATTAACTTGCTGTGGTGCCTGTGTCATGTAATTTTGCACAATTATTTTCTTACTTGCCTCCCAAAGTCATAACATAAAGTGCTTGAACTCAACAATTCCCTTTTGAACATATTTGTAAGGACTTTAGTCAAAGTGCTCTAGCAGTAGTTCTGCGACCAAGGGGTTTGTTTTCAAGTTCATGGTGTTTTAATACCTAAAAGGTTTAATCAATGACTTAACAGAAATGTGAAACAAGAAATGACTAGTAACATTTAAAAAGTACATGAATGGTTAGACATTTCTATGCTTTAGCCTGGATCCCACTATATAAGAAACAGCAACAGTCACTCGCCTATGTGGAACTGTGTTCATCAACTGAAAATTGGCCATCTGCAACTTGTGGCATCTACAAGAATAAAGACAGTACCAATGTAGAGTAGCTACAGAACCAGTACACAGCTAAGAACAAAAATCCAATTCCACTTTGGGGACACTCACTGTCATTCCTGTGTTCTGCAGAAAGACATTTAAAGTTTAAGATGAGATATTAGGAAATGAAGTACATCTTCTCTATCTCATACCTGATGTTGATAATATGCAAAATATTATGAATTGGTGCATCTTTAAAGGAGTACGGTCAGCTCTATCACAACTGAAGAGCTGATAAGTAAACAGGATGAAGGCATCATCACATACACTTTTCTACAGTTAACTGTCCCACAAAACTCACTTTCTTGGTTAGCATAAAGGAGGTTTTGTGGAATGAAGTATTGACATCATTTCTGCAATAAAACTGAGACAACTCAAGCTGGGAAAGGCATTTTTGGACCACTGTTTTTCTTGTGTGGGCCCACTCAAGAGAAACCAGAATATGCCTTGAAAAGTAGTTACACTAATTCTTTTTTTCTGTATGCTCCTAAGATTCTATTTGATCTGATTTATTGCTTCCCCTTCTTCAACCTTATTTAGCTACTTTAGTACTGGCTCAGATAATTTTCCAGGGCTTGCTGCTTTTTAAATACTGCAGTACAAAATGTAGTGTGTGATACAATCACGTAAATTAGAACAGTGATAACGATACGTTGTTTCTTCATTTATTTTGATACTAACCTAAATCAAAGAGAGGTTTAAAAATTCTTAATGCATTAATACCAAGGACATACAGATTCTAATCACTGCTAACATAACTGTTTTAAATAATTAACAGATTATAATATGAACAGAAAAATAAATCATCCCTGAAAAGCAGACATTTAAAAGGATTTTCCTACAATATAATCACAAAATATCTTCTTTCTGATTTGTCAAAATGTGATAGATAGCAATTTACAAAATAAACTAATGGATGAGAAGCAAACACAATGGTTTGTGTTTTGATGCCATGGCAGTTCTTTACAAAGTACAGTAATTTGCCTCAGGGCCTCTTACCTGAATTGCCAGCATAAAGGGACACAGTTGCTTAAAGCAGTAAAGAACAAATAATAGTGTAACTGAGGCTAGACAGAAAAAAATTTGATCTCCCAGATTTCCCATACAAGTCCCATTTTCCAGGGACAATTCAAAATTAAATAACAATGGTAGAGGGCAGGACATGGAGCAGGCTGCCACAGAACCAGACTTGCTGTCCCAAAGAAGACCTTCATTTATTGCTAGATTTCATGTGATAAAGGTTTTAATGTGCAGTTAGGATGAATAAAGACCATCAAATATGAAGACACCTCCATCAGTTCAGAGGCACACGGGCTACAGGTTGCTTGAGGTTAAGAAAGTATCTGATGAAGTATCATTATACCCCTATCAGCTTCTTACACTCTTCCCTTGGCACTTGCTGGCCATTGTGATTAAACAGGCTACTGGGCTGGATGGACTTTCCTCCGGTACAGCTTAGATATTGTTATATTCTCAAACTTTGTCTTTTCCTAGAAATATACTAATGGTTTATAATTCTATGTAAAGAACAGGAAGTATAAACCTTTGTTTATACTTGTAATTGTAATAATAGCTACATACTCAGAAAGTAATGTTATTACCATATCTCTCTCTGTTTTCCCTGAGGAGCCAAACAAAACTGGCAAGAGTAGTTCTAAACTTGAATCGATAATCTCCCTCTCAGGGCAAATTCTTCTTCTCAGATCTGCACTGTGACTCCTGTTTGCAGTTTATTAGTTTATTACATATTGCGCTTCCATTTCTTTCACTATTGTAGGTGAAAGTTCTTCCTCGGAGCCACTGTAAAATACCTGATACTGATTCACAGAACAGAACATTTAATATAGATCCAGATCAAAGATCTGTAATAAGATAGCTAATATAAGTTAGTATACCCAGCACAGACTGAGTTCAAATGGGAGAGTTTTTGCCTCAGTTATTCTGAGATAGAAAAAATAGCCCATAAAAATGACACACACTTCTCCAGCAAAACTACTCTTTATTTTCTTCCTAGTCAGCCAGATGAGAAATAGATCACACACAAGCATCGATCTAAACTCTTCCTAGTTACAATCCCCTTCTGAATTCCACTTTTTCCTTTTTACCCTCCATAAAAACAAGAACTGTGTGATCATGTGATATCTTTAGACCATTTGTTAACAACATAATTGTTTCTACAGCTCGCAGCAATTTGAATTTCCCTGGGGAGAGTTGGCACAAAAACTAACAAAGAATAAATAAATAAGTTCACTTATTAATTAATAAAGATAAACTATTAGAAGCCAATGTAGAGCTTACAATGACAAAGCAGCCCTATGGACAACCGTAAGAACCTTTGGAAGTTTGAGATCAATGACCATACCGTGTACTCGTAGTTGGAGCTACCTGCCTTACGGGATGCTTTTATCTTTTCTTTTAATGGGCTGCTGAATGCTGTCTCAAGCAGATGTACTTTTTAGGGCAGTTCCAAGTCACTATGTATTCACACTTCTGTTCACATAGTCAGGATAATAAAGTACACCAATTACAAAATGTTTGCTTAATTGCCATTGCCATACTGCTGGGATTTCTATTTAAGTTTCTTTGTACAAAGAAGAAAATATTTATGGCCTTTTGGGCAATAGTTAGGCTATTTTCTTTGTACTTTCAATATATATATTATTCTCCTGAAGTGGTTAAGAACATTTTGCTGCAGTGGTCAAATTTTCCTGGAGGTCCCAGATTGCTCCGAGCACATGCACAGTTAACTAGGATGCGTACATAAATCTGTGATACTGATTATACATTTTTATTGACATAGTTAATGATTAAAATTAGTTTTAGTGTCCCTCCTATTACTCAGACATTTGGTATTCATTGTTCTAACACTGACCATAATGATAGTCATTAGGTTTTAAAATGGATGCCATTTATCCTTCCATAAGAATTACATCATAATTCAGGATAGACAGCAATATACTCATTATGATGGATCTCTTTATTAATAATGTGGATTTGTATCCACATTATTCAATATAATATCTGCTGTATTCAAGCATTAATTAACATCCACTTATTTTAAAGTGATAGTCACCATCTGCCTAGAGCAAAATAAATCCTGAATCATAAACTTAAATTCACCATATTCTTCAGGCAAAGTGAAGACATTTCAGTAAATAACCAGAGTTTTCAGTGCTTTATGAAATGTTTCAGCAATAGCACACATGCCGTTGTATTTATGAAAACTGGGCTTTCTCACACTAGAACGCATCACGTTGCTAACAGGCAAAAAACTCTGGGACATCATTTTCAAAGCCATGGACGACTGCAGTCACTTTGCACTTACTTCTGCTACGATTCTGATCATCGCAGAACAATCTCCCGTACCTAAATAGAGAATGCGATAGATGGCTTTTCAGCTCTTTGCAGATTTTGGTATTTGAATATGAAGCTAAATTTGCACTGTAAAAATGCCAGAAGGACTTCAGCAGGTTAGATCAAAATCTCTTTAGTCTAAATGCTCTCTCTCCAAACATAAGAAAAATTTCATAGTGTTACTAAGTAAATAATCTGTCATCTTCAACTCAAAAAGCCCTGGATATATTCAAAATGGCCCAAATTTCTGCATTTGAAAAATACAGTCTTTTGCTTTGTCACAGAGCAGAATACTGCTACAAGTTCTAAATATTTTTTATGCATAAGTGGATGTAAATTAACAAATTTTAAATGGAAATCAAAAATAAAACATGCAAAGTACATACAGGAAAGCTACATAAGAATTTAAATAAGATTTTTCTGTGTTAAAATCACCAGGAATCTTTTGAAGAGAACGAAAAAATACTTTCTTATAGATCTACTGTAAGTTTTTACTTTCACTGCTTGTCATAAAACATTTCATAGATGTATAGAACAAACACTTTCTAAACAGAACATGCAGCATTTAGCCATACAAAATACGAAAAGACAGACTGAAAGAACTATCATGCAAAAACCTTTAGAGGAAGTCAAAAAAGAACTATCATGTAAAAACCTTAGAGGAAGGTCAGAACAAAGTTTAGACTCTGTACAGGACATCTATAGATAATAGCCCAGAATTATCTTACTTCTCAAAAGCAAATACATAAAAAAACTTCAGAGTACTGGAAAGAAAGTAGACAAAGAAGCTAAATAATTATTTAGAGGAAAAGTAGTTCAGGCTAAGTTATTCATATTTGCCTAGAATAATACTCTCATAGCAAGCCAAGTATATAAATGGCAGACTGAAAGCAAGTAAAAATATTTACAATCACATTCAACTTAGGTGAAAAGCTGCTGCTTTCATTATTTTAAACAAAGAATGTGAACCTCATAACTTTTTTCCTTACAAAAACTTTCATTGAAAGTTTAGAAGCTTTTTTCTCATTTCATTTCACTTTTGTCTGTAACTTTCAGAAAAACATTAGATTTGTAACTCTGTAAAAAGAATTAAGAACCATGTTTTGTCACACATTTTCAAACAGGTTTGGCAGTTTGATGAGGCCACCTCCTGAATGGTGAATGCACTTCTATTTAATCGGAAACTGAGACAGTGCAGGGACAGTCAGGAGATACTCTGAGATTTGGAGAGCTCTTTTGCCTCTCCCAGATGTTTCAGCTCTCACTTATTTTCCTTGAATATTGCAGGCAGAAGGACGTTTTGTTTCATGGAGCTCTGGGAAGGCTTGGTAATAAGTCTAGTTGATTTACTGATAAGTCATCTACTTTATCATACTCATAGTGGATATAGGAGATTTTGAGTTATCATAGAATCATTAAGGTTTGAAAAGACTTCTATGATGGAGTTCATTCATTAATGTAAGGTTGCCAGGTCCACCACTAAATCACATCTCTATCACCACATCTTATGCATCTTTGAACACTTCCAGGGATGGTGATTCCACCCCTTCCCTGGGCAGTTTGTTCTAATGCTTGAACACTCTTTCAGTGAAGAAATATTTCCTAATATCTAATTTAAACCTCCTTGGGCACAACTCGATGCTGTTTCCTTTTGTCCTATCACTTGTTACCAAATGTTAGAACTTTTCTCCTACTGCCAGCATCTTTTCAGAAACAAGGGAAGAAAACTGGAGTGACACATCCTCAAAGGCACACTGCAGTTGCTCAATATCCATTAACATCAAACAAGCTCAGACTTTCCAAAATCTGAAACAAAGTATCTCACTGTAATTTTTCTAATAAAATATTCGAGAATAGCAGAAAAAGTCAAACCACTATTTTAATGAAGAATTATCAGCTAGCTTTAACATAAAAGCTTGAGAGTCTTTTTAAGAAAAGTTGCCTTGATCATTCATATATTTATATTGCTAAGTTTTTTAATCTCATGTGGCTATTTTTATTCTCTTGCATCCTTTGTGTTATACATTCATATTTTTGTTCAACATATGAGACACTGTATAAAGCTATTTTTATTTAAATGCATATGTATATTTATCATATATTTGGCATAAAACAAAAGACATAGGACAGTGACAAAACTGGAATTTTGTGTGTCTACCTAAACTGTACTAATGCGTCACTTACGAGAGACAAGAAATATTTACTGGGCTGCACATCACATAAGATGAATCTCAGCAACAAAACTGTAGGAAGTTCTTTCTTAAAAGGACTTTTCATCATAGCAGACTAAACAGAATTAGCTCACACGTTTAAGTAATAAGACACAGCTGACCAAACCATGTATCTATTTATTTGATTAGCGTTAAAGGCATCTGTTGTGACAAATCCACTTCGTAAGTTAAACAATGCAGTTTTGGTGGACCAGTTTTATTTGTTTAGACTGCCTAGGTTTATTAAACTTGGAAATCTCTCCATAGCTAATGGCAACAGAATACTGATCTATTAGTTGTCTTTTTTATTTCACTTTTTTTACTTTTCCATCTTTTTTTTAACTTGGCAAATATTAAAAATTACTAGATATATGTACAGCTCTGTATCATTGCATTTAATTTAAAATATGTAAGAAGAAAAAGTTCCTCTACAATGTGACACACTTTGATCATCTGAGCTTCAAATAACTTCAAAGTAAGTGAAATACTGTGTTATGGTTTTTCTGGAGCATGGAAGATACAATATTGATGGAAAACTATGCAATGCTATTCACTGTATTTATATCCATTAATATTTCTGCAAACAAGCTACCCAGTTCATGGAAAAGCAGACTTAGAATTGTAAGTTTTGCTTTATTAACTGCATAGTAAAATATTCACTGCAGTGAGGCATGGCTCACCAGAATACACTGCAGGAAACTTTCTGGTACATACTATGTAGGAGACACATGGATACAGATAGGATTGCTGCACTGTCTGGCTAGTTGCACAGCTTAAAGTCTTTCATTCAAAGGAGTATTCACTCCAGGCCACAACTTCAGAGCAGACTGTAGCTATCTTATGGATAATTGAGATATGGTTTAGGAATGTATAAAGCCCTTTCTCTTATGTAATTTCATTTTAAAAATTGAGTCATAACCAAAATTCTCTTTCAGGACACTAAACTGAAGGTATATATCTCTGGCACTGTTATTTTTAATTAATAAAACACACTCCTCAACACAATAACAAAAAAAAACTTAGAAGAAAACTGACACAGAAAGTTGTTAAAATAACTGTCTTCACAGTGAAAAGTTTTGTCATCTCCAAAAAGAGTTAAACTAGACAAGGAACTGATCAGGAAGTGTCAAAGTATTTAATGATATTTGATACTTACAGGTTTCAAAAACTTGTAATAAAATAATGAAAAATATTGATAATGATACAGTTCTTTTATCTTGCCCATTTTTCTGAGATTACCTCTGGAAAATAAATTGATAAGGCTAAGAGGGCCAAACACACACCATCCTCTGCAACTGGAAAAAAAAAAAGGACTAAACGTATCACAACACAGAGTGCCTGTGAAACTGAAAAGTTACATAGATACCAATCAGAAATTTATCCAGCCATCTCAGGAGACAGGGGTGGTACTGTACATACTGCGAGAAATGTGCTAGCAAAATACGGAATGTTAAGGCAGGCCCATTAAAAAAACCAAGAAAACCACAAAACAACCTCATCAAAAATAAGTGTAAATATATTCATTCAGGTAAAACAATCATCTGTGTCTTCTCATGCATGCTATCTGTTCTCATTGCTGTCACTCCTGTCAATCTGAAGTTGATACGTAATGGCCCTATGATTCAGGGAAACTGCTGAAGTGTGTACTCAAGCTTCAGTTTGAGAGATGGGTTCATTTATTATCACAGTAAGCTATTACCATTGATAGGTCACAACTCATTGAAGAGACAGTCAGTCTAATTGGCTCAATGCAGTTAGCTCTGGCTATGCCTCAAGGAGACATCATCCAACAAGCCACTTGTTTAATAATTCATTGCAGTTCAGACTAGGGTTCTAACACGATTATCCCTTCAATATGCCAAATATTGAGGTCTTAACCCTTTAGTATCTTGGGTCCAGGAAGGCAAATTCATTCTGTAGTTAGAAAAATCCTTACTTCTAGAAACTTACTGAATATTTAAAATTTCAACTTTCTAAGGAAATTTATTGTAGTTAGCTAGAGTCTGTCTCTGGAAAATAAAACCTCTTCTGCCATCATTCTCTTCTATTAAAGAGCAACTTACAGTGTGTAAACATAATAGGATCCTAAAGTAATGGAGCTCATTTTGCCTTTAATGAAGCAGTATGAGTCCATTCAGAGCAATCAGGTAAAGAGCAATCAGGGTAGATGAGACAGATGGAATAGTATACATGAAACAGGACCTACAATTTAAAGGATGCTTCATACTCTGTTCAAAGATTAGACTAAAGAATGAGTCTCAATATTAACATGTTTAGAATGATGACTCTATAAAGAGACAAGTTAAAACTAAATGAGTAATTCAAGCTTCTGATCACTATTGTGCTACTTTCTTGTTAGTTCTGGTTACCCTTTCATTGTTCAGTTCTTTGGCTGCATATCACAGCCATAATGAAAACTTAAGGCTTAAGGGTTCTATTTCTCTATCACTTCCAATTTTACTGTCATGGATTGACACTGGCCAGCAGCCAAAAACTCACTGAACTTTCCCTACTCTCTCACTCCCCTACTCCTCTCTCCCATGGGATGGGGAGAAAATAGGAGGGTGAAAAGACTTATGGATCAGGGGGAAAGGTTGAAGAGAAAGCCTTGACACTGCGCAAGTTTTGTTCAACAAGTGCTAAAAGACAGGTGTGTTACCAACACTGTTTTAGCCACAAATGAAAAATGCAGCAGCAAATGCGCCACTATGAAGAAAGCCAGCCGCACTGCAGATGTGAAAATACGTTCTCATCGGTCTATCTGTTTGTCTGTCTTTCTCTGTCTTTGTCTCATTAAACTGAAATTTATGAAAGTGATATTTTTGATACTAAATTTTTGGATTGCTGGAAATTTAGGAAGTATCACCCTTTGAAAATCAGAGTTTGTAAGGCACTCACAGTTAACAGCCCTACTATTCACCAATCAATCATGAAAACATCAAGAATTTATAGAATTTACAAAATAACTCATTTAATTTGTATTAGAATTTGTTGTGGAATTGATTACTGCTCCCCATAAACAAATATAAAATAAATTTTAAAAGCATTACTTTGTGTAAATTTTGAATGTCAGTTTGGGTTTTCTTTCAATAATGATATCTTAATTGAATTTGTCCCATTTTGAACCATATAAGCCACCTCTACATCTTCTATACTCTAGTTAGTAATGGAGATTTGTGTATTAGAAATCCGTGACTCACGCCCAATATGTTGTTTTACAAACACACAATCCTTTTGTTAACGACAATAGATGTAAAATGCTGTCAACAAATGTAGTTGGATTAGGCCTCCCAGACCCATGAACTAATTAAAAATTCACATGACACCCATAAAATTAAACATGAGTCACATAAATTCACACACATATTGCATCTCTACACAGGTGATCAGCACTTGGATTTGGGCACCTGTGATACACTTGTTTGGTTTTAAAACTTCTTAATGACACAGGGTAGTTAGTCAATCAAGTTAGGCATCAAAACTTAGTTTCTGAAGACAGACACATAGAAAAGCAAGGCTAATTCCTATACATAAAATGAAAATAATGCCATTTATCCATCTTGCAGAGAAGCTGCATATGAAGACAATTTTGAGATTGTCAGATACTACTGAGCGTGTCAAACGCCCCCCTCAAGAAAAAAAATAGTACAGATTGAAAGTACAACAAATGGTTTGTGTGAAAAGCTGTGCACAGTCAGAGGTTCTCAGTACTTCTGTCCTTCCACATACTGCTTTTTTGATGTGGAAAGCAAAAGTTGAACAGCACAAAATTACAAAACTAAAGCTCAGTGTCATCATGCAGTGTTACTAATTAGTTATAAACTTAACAATCATAATTCCACTCTATTTCAGGATTTTGTAAATCATTTAAATTTGAAGTAAGTTGGGGGCCAGGCCTGTAAATCAAACAGAAATAGCAACTCAGTTGCTATTTCTGTTGCTCAGTTTCCAGGGAAATCTGGAAACTAAACCTAACACTATCTCTTTGTGACTCAGTATTTGAAGATGACCATTCATTAGCTCTTAAGTATATCCTTTTGGTGATGGATATAAATGCCTTCATCACACACCTATGTAACCCAATATGAATTAGATGTTTGGACTATAAAATCTTTTTGATTAGGTAAGTCGAGTAAAATTTGATTAAACACTTTACTTCCAGGTAACCTGTGATCACTAAGGAATTCTAAATATAGTTTTCAAAGCACTTTGTTGCTGATGAGGTATTTAGTATGCAGAGGCATATATATATATGAGGAATAAAATATAAGAGGAACAAAACACCCATGTATCCTGCCTTTCATAAACTTCAGTTTTCTTTTACAGTCATTAGTAACGACTATTCAATTTAGCTATCTCTAGCTTGGGAATCATCATCACCATGCTTCTTTGCATGTAGATTAGCCCTCAGTACAAATCACCAGACATATAAATTCTTTCCAAGTCAAAACCTTTTTTTCTTTTTCTGCTGCTTTTTTGGATCCTTTGGTATTTTAGTATTTGGGATCAAAGATATGAAGAATAAAACATTGCAATCCGACAAGCATATTCCCCAATTTGCTTCCTTTTTCATTATTTCCTATGACCCCTTAGTGTTCTCTCTCTAGCATTCACTTCCCTTCTTTTGTGAAACTACTTTATTTCCTGCTTGTTTTTCCATTTTTCAACTGCCTCTATTGATCAAAGCCCTTGCCTTCAAGGCAGACTTGGTAAGCAGGTAACACAAATGACACTTGAGATTTATGAAATAATTTCACCAACAATAAATTTCCTCTTTTTCTACAGTAGTGTGAGATGATTTGAGTACTAAGAAATTAAATTTAACATGAGATACATGAATTACTGCAGTCAGTGGACTCAGCTAGCCAGAGTCTGAGCCCTGTTTCAACTCATTTCCAAGGTGCAAAAGAGGCCGTAACAGTCTACTGGGCATCCTTAGTTTCCTTGTAATCTCAATAATGGCTGTACTTGAACTGTCCCAACAGGCTATCCAAACATCATTAAAAGCATTAATGAGGAACAAAGTGTGCAAAATTTACTTATCTCTTGGTGGTTCTTTACAGTCACAGGCAGCTGATCACCAAGTAGTACAGTACCAATATTGTTTTAATTTGTACTGGGGATCAAGCAAAATTTGGTGAGCCACAGCTGTGCGAGAATGCAGAGAACTATCCCTGTCCATTCCATGGTCCCAAGCTGAGAGAATATTTCAGGAAAAATAAAGAATCTAAACTCAATCATGTAATACAAATTAAGTAAACTTAGAGAAAGTATCAGTCAGATGTGGTTCAAATCTTTTGAATGTTTTTCTCTTCCCTAGTATGCCTGCTTTGTTTATCTCATCCTTTCCATATCTGACTCTGCCTATTATCTCAATTTTTAGAAGCTGTAGTGAAGTCAGTGCTAATAAAATAAACAGCACATTTGGTATAAATTGAAGACATCTTCATACTGTTGACTGAGTCTGTTTTCCATGGTGACTTAATTTCAGTCAGGGCAATTTAGATTGTGATTTAAGATAAAATAACATTATTTAGATTATTTTAAGGTTTACTTGTTTAAAAAATGAAAACATACCAATAAACTAAACCATCTTTTTTTTAGAAGAATGCATTCAAATATGAAAGACAATAGATACTGAAGTAGCTGTCTTTACAAAATACATTTTTCTTTAGCTTTAAATGAATCATTTTAATTTTCTGCCATGTGGTGGTTGTTGACATTACTCAAAAAAATCTGAGAATCTGCAACAGCTGTGAATAACTTCAGGGGTGTTAAACTGAATGGAGATTTCTTGCATACTATGTGCTGCTGATGCCTATTATGTTTCTTTTATAGATATGGATAACATGCGTATAACTTAACTATTTCATCCTACTCTAAAATATAACATATTAAGGATCATTAAATGCCCCTATAAAATTGGTTTTGTTATGCTACGCCTTATACTTGAGGATCACATTCCCTACTCCATTTCCAATTTACTTTTACAACCTTGGAGATGTGCTTTGTTAAACATTCAAATCTGAGGCTGAAAGTCTTTTCTATGGAGACTGTATAAAAAGTCAAATTCACCATGAAGTACTGGACTTACCATCACTGAAGAAAAATCCCTCATGCACATAACAGATACTTCAAGCATTGCCATTATGTTACTAAAGGGTGGCCTGCTTAGACCTGGACAACCCATATGCATTAGGGAATGAAATCTTCTACTGAAACCCTAAATTGTCCATACAACCTGCTGAAGGAAAGAATTTTCTTAACAAGGCACACAAAGGGAGATCACATCAGCCCACCTAAGTTTCATTACTTCACTTCCCTGACAACAAAAGCAATACAGACACATGCTTTAAAAAATCAGTCTATTCTCTGAATTAAGACACAGTTGAATGTTGGAATTATGTAGGCTAGGTCACTTCCTGCTTTTCATTAGGCCAAATAATTTCAAAACAAAGTGATGGTAAAAAAAGTAGCTTCCAACTACAATTTAATTTGCATCTCATCCATTTATACCAAAAGGTGTTATGTAGATTGTTTTCCTTTTTGAGACAGGCACTAAAATAAAGGAGTTGTGGATCTATCTAACACCATCATGTCCTCTGAACAGGAAAACCTTGAGATCTGAAACCTTGACAATACTAGATGAAGCTTCCTGCGCTTAGATGCATAGTTTAGGACAATTGATACCAGCATTTCAGTTCCAGCTGATTATTCTATTATTCACACTTCCTTATGTTTTGGGTCTCAGCTACATTCCTTCCCCCTGGGAGCCATAGACTACAATTTGCTTTGCATTATTCTGCCTTTTGTATCAGAATTGCCTAAGAAATGAAAACAAATGGAAGGAAATAAACATAAAAGTCATGAGGACCTAGTTTATTATTATTTCATAATTCAATATTCAATCCTATGAGGTAGTCTAGGCAGTCTGCAACAGATAATATATCACAAAACAAACTGCTCCCTCTATCTCAATCTTTAATTTTCCACCATAAAGTACTTTTAAAGGGCTGACAGATTTTTAAAGTTTGTACGTATTGCCTACAGGCTTATTACAGCATCTTCATTTGTGGACTCAAAGAAACAATGACTTCTGTAAGTCAGCAAATAGGCTACACAGCTAATTATAAAAGAACAGGAAAAATAAATGAAGTGACAAGGTCAAAAAAGTCCCCTTCCCATTCTATATGCACAGACTCTACACAAAACTTTCAGCTATTGTATTGGTTTTAACTTGAGGTCAGAGAAAGAACAGTATCTACCACACGAATGCTTTAAGTCGATGGAGCTGGCAAACATGATGTTCTAGAACTTTTCTGAGAGATAGCAAAGCTTATCATTCAAGCATCTTTTGCTTTAATTTTCAACATTCTCTGACTTCGTGAAGGACCATATTACATTAACCTTAGTTATACTGAATGGAATCGTGCTGTACAACTAACTTAAATGATTCCTGTAAAACAAGGTTTGATGCAAGAAACTTCTCAATATGTCTGTCAGCATGCAAATAGTGGTTTTGAGAAGACGTTTTATGGTTTCTATCATATTATTTGCAGTTTGAGTAATGCCAGCATTAGTATCTGCTCAAAACCCAGATGAAGGAGTTAGAGGGTATGTATTTTCTGCTGTGTATTGAGACCTAACAATGTCCAGAGACCAGAATTCTAAGATAAGCTCCACCTAAAGACTGAATTTACCTGCAACTGCTAACCAAAGGCAGTGCGCTAACCACCTGAAAAAGGCAGGGTAAATCTTCACATTCACCTTTAAGCTGGCCCTTAGCAGAGGAAGGAACATAAAATTTGCAACTGCAGAAAGAAAATAAAGCATGTAACCAAAGATGGATGTTTCCTCATGGAATTTCAAGTGGCCTCAGAGGCCTCTCATGTGTGTGTCATGGGGGCAGAGGGAGGGGAAGGGGTGTCATGTTTAGATATGTTGCATATCATGTTTACTTTCACCTAATTGTAAGGGGTTCTACTCATCACACGAATTATCAAATTGCTTTTTGATGAGGTGTCAAAGATGCAGAGTGTATACGTAATGTTAGACTTCTGAAATATCACACACACCTAACCGTTCTATGTTGACTTTAAAGAAACAAGCATTTCATATCATCCTGCTGAGTTGGGTTATCTAATTTTTAATTAATTTTAGACTTTCTTTTCAGTGCTCTGATCAAACATTATCATATTGTAACTCATAACACTTTCAGACAAATATATAAAATATTTTAGCATGGACACATGTTTAAAATAAACCTATAGATCCACTGTCAAAACAATTTAAGAAACTGCTAACAAAAACCAAATGGGGTTTTCAAATACCTAGAATGTAATTAGAGTTGATAGAATAATGTGATTTTTCAGATACTATAAGCTTTAACAGACCACAAGTCCTCATTATTGCTGCAATCATTAGTTCAGTAGGCTATGATAAGGTAGGCAGGCAAGAAGATAAACTGTTTTATGATACCTACTAAAGCCTTAATATTAGCCATTTTAAATCTGTTCTCTCAAATTACCCACTAGATATTTTATTTCTAGAAATTAAATTCCTCCAGATTACTCCCAAACATATTCTGCATCAAAAACAATGTTCAATTTTTCAGTTCAAATGCATATTATATGGCTTTTTGAAAAATTATCTGAATTTATATGACAAAGTTTTAAATTCTGGTAACAGTACATATATTTAGAAGACTAAAAGGGTATGGTGATGTTAAAATAATTTACCCATGTTCTTGTCCAACTCTGGCATAAACAAGAATCCTGCCCCATCTATAGCCTCCTGTTATTTATAATGTCTCCTTCGAGACACAGTCAAAGACCAGTATCACATTACCGAGTGTCATCCAGATTTAGATGAAAAAGCTGAAGGCTGCACACTCAGGGGCATCCTATTTATAATGTTTTTTTCATCCAAAAGAAGCATTTGGAGATGGATGTAAAACAAGCAGTTAGCACATATATGTCAGTCAACAATGTGGAGGCATGTGCAGAACACACCACCTTTATATTAAAGAATTATTTTATCTAAGGTTTTTGAGCTATATTTGAAAACTAGGAAATGTGGTACAGTTAATATCTCTTGTTAATCAATTTTATTTTGGGGAATATTTTTTAAGAGCAATAATTTTAAAGGAAAGGCAGTTTTCTGTGGCACGAGGTTTATAAATTACAACAGAAGTGTGCATCTTGATATAGATTTCTGAAGTTGTTTTCTAAGACAAAAATTCTTAAGGAAGTTTGCATGCTTCGAGATACTAATTATTCTATAACTAGCAGTCATTCGCAAGACAGGATGTTTTTATCTAGATTCAGCTATTTGGTTTTATTCAGTTTCAGCTATTTAGAAAAATGTTTTATTGAGTTTACAAGTATCCTACTTCCCTTTCTACAGCATAAATCATCTGGCCTAAGCACGTCATTATCACTATAGTTTACATGATGCAACATGACAGTTAAGATGTACTGTGGTAATTTGAGTGCTTTCAGTGTTATTGTAGTATCAAAAATTTATATGGTTCAGTTATTAAGGCAAATTGCTTCATTCATACAGCGATATCTGACAGCAACCACAAAGGACCTCCAAATTACACTGAAAAAATATCTTTCACATTCAAATAATTTGTGCATATTCCTACCATTATTTTGCTCACTGAATAGAAGCAAGATGAAATTCTGTCTGGAAAAGTATTAGTTCATATTTCTGGGTAAGTTCACTAGTCATGGAAGATTACAGAAGAAACTCCCCCTTGCCCAACTAAGTAAGCCTGCCTATCTTTAACGATTTATAGCCATGAACAGGATGCCCAATTCTTTGGAATGATGATATTTAGTTTCAACATGCTCACTTACCTTCTGTCATGTTGATTTTCAGCCAATAGGAAGAAATAAATAAATAAGAGGTTGGCTAGCCTGAAGTGACTACAGAGGAAAATGTGCTCAAATACATTAGTGTTAACATTTCTGCTAAGTTTTAGCATAATCTGGGTTACAGTAAATGGAAAGTTGTTAAGTCTTCTTCACATTTAAGACTCATTCAGTCCTCTACTCCCTGAGAAAAATGAGATTTTCATGAAAGTATTGTGGATTTGGTATTAACCTGCAGGGCATGAATATGCGTGTACACGCACAACTAGATACATGCAGACTTAAATATATGCATTAGAACTGTCACAAACCTCACAACAGCATTTTCTGAGTTATAGGGCAGAGAGCTCCCCACACACAAGTTTCTTGCCAAACATTGAAGTTTTGTAACACACCCCCACAACATCTGATGCACAACTTACATCTCTGAAAAGCAGAGGAAGGAACTAATTTTCAAAGCTGAGGACAAGGTGAGAAAAGAAAAGAACAAGCTGAATCACCAGCTAATTCATTCAAAAAAGCACTGCTGCAAACTATCGAGACTTCTCTAAGGCCTGACAGCAGGAGACCAAAGAGAGCCTAAGGTCAAAGAGACTTAGTTAATTTTCTCTACTTAACTTTTTGCCTCACAAGGATATTCCACATGCCTGATTCCTTTCTGCTTGCAATTTTGCTGGTCAAATGGCTACCCAACTCAATCTTCCCTCAGTTCCACCCTCCTTCAAATCTTACCTTTTTTTCTCAGTAAATCAAATTAGCGTTTAGTCAAGTACCAACCACACTTACTTTGTTGCCCAAATAAGAACTGGGTGCGCTCCAATAGTAAGTCTGTGGCAGTACTTTTCGCGCAGCCACATTGCTGATGCTAAACTGCTGATGCCCATCAAATCTCTTTTGCTTGGGGGTAACTCTGATGAGACCTGGTAAGTCAGTCAGATGCCAACCATTCATGTCCTCTATCTATAATGATAGGGAAAAAAAAAATAAAACCACATTACAGTAGGAATCAGGACGTCGGTCATTTCAATAGTCACAGTCTCTCACTTGTCCATTTTAAAAAAACTGAGTTTTTTTTGAAAAAACTTAGGGAAATTTAGGAACCAAGGAAAATACAGTAATAAGTGCAAACATTCCTCTTACTGTATGTGACTATGAGCTATAACTTCTGAGTAGCTTGAAATAACTGCTAATATTTGCATTGTCTGCTTCAAATGCTCCAGAGAAAGGAAGAAATTCTATCATACAAACATATGTCCAAGAATATCTCCAAATACTATGCAAATTTTCAATAAATAATATGAGTCATGGAGTGTACAGAAGATGAGCTGACAAATGGATATACATTTTCTGATTGTTGTTGGCAGCGTAATTTATAATAATTTGTAATGCTAAAGCCCTACAACTTACAAGTTCAAATATATTCTTTTTATAAAGCCAAAGCAAAGCTGGAAACCGAATTTCTTGAAATACCTGAATCCCATAACTAGAAATGAATCATCAGCAAAGAGCACACTGGTCATACAAGGATGGCTTCTGGAGCCCGAATACAAACAGAACAATAAATGAGCTCAGCCATGGGATGGAAAATTTTCCAGTTGCTGGCATGTAAATGAGAACACTAGGCATATATGATGCTATTCGCAGCCTTCCAGCATAACAATATGGCCAAAACTAGGAGCTAGTAAACCTGGAACATATTTCCCAGACTCAATCTTCAGGCATGAATAAGTAGCATACATTCATTACAGTGGAATTAGTGTCTGAGCTTTGAGAACTAATTTACAGTTTAGAGTATATTTGCAGGCTAAAGACATTTTTCTACAGCAGAAATAAGAACAGTAGGTTCATCTCCCTCTTACATCCTTTCCTAGGAATGCAGTATGCAAAAGAAATGCTCTCAAAATGCCCCCTGCAAGGCATTCCTTTTTTCTTACTTAAGCTGTGTGTTGTTCATTTAGTGTTTCAAAAATTTAAAGTATTTCAGGTCTAGAAATTGAATAATTATCTGGAAAAGAGTCTGTGCATTTAACTCAGGACTGATTACATATGCACATTCCAGGAATGTGTCTTGCACATGGCTTCATTTCTTACTATTTTAGCTTTTTTTGTGCTTTTCACTGTTCTAACTGCACTATTTCAGAATTTTCTCACAAAGAGAAACAAAGATTATAAGCATTTTCTTTTGGATAAATGAAAAATATCATAGAATCATAGAACAGAATCATAAAATATCTCCAACTGGAAAGGACCCATAAGGATCATCAAGTCATAGGTGGCATAAAAAGACATGCAGTATTTTCTAATAAGATGCACCCTGGTGGCGATGGTCAGTGACAACACAGAAAAACACAAAACCAGTGACATGTACTGCTGCAGTATGATTTTTCTTACACTTCCATAGGTAAGGTGAGAATGCGTGCAGATATTTGTTTTCCCAGAGCAGAAACATTCCTCACAGCCTTCAGGATTATTTTGCTGAAGATTGAAGAAACCTGGTTTGCATTGATCACAGTTTTCTCCTTCAACGTGTTCCTGAAAATGCACATTAGAATATTACTTCAGTTGTCATAGATTAGAACTCGAGATCACTGGCTTTTTATTCTTCAGGAGAGTATAGATTGCAGGAGTCTAAAGACACTTATAGGAAAAACTTTCTTATTTGGGAATGTTAGTAGCAAACCCTTTACACAATAAAAGGTACTATGACTGCATGTAAATAACAGGAAATGGAATTTGGACATTAGGAGAGTTTTAATTTTTCTTCTATATGAACAGACATACTTGATTTCAGGGAATAATCTGATTTATTTATTTATTTATTTATTATTACACTTGAGAGTCTCAGAGTGGAAGGAGGTATGGGACACAACGTTACAACCTCAACAATAGCAGTTTGTAGGTAGGGCTGATTAAATCTGTGCACATCCAACTGATGTAAACTACAGTTCCATAGCATCAGTTGTACTAATCACTCAGTGTATCAGTTTTTCAGGGGTCTGTAACTGATAGCTGAATTCAGGCTATATCCTAGTGTTCAAAGGGTTGAACTTCTTTCCATAACTACATGGGTTTGCCACCCATGCAGCCAGGTCTGCAAACTCTTCTGCTGTAGAAAGACAGGCACTAAATATACATGAAGAATTCTAAACTTAGCATTTGGTACTTATATTTTTCATAGAAAGCTTATGTTGTGCATTAAGTCTTGCTGCCTTACACCAGAAACCAATTTGTCCTATAGTCAAAAATAAAGCCAGGTTTTCTACAAGAAGGGTGTTGCAGGAGGCTTGCAATATGGTGCTGGCTTAGTAATTCAGTATTTTGTCCCACATAGCTCAGAAAATTCCCTTTCAGAAGTATTATACAGTCTCTTTAATCCTGGAGACAGTGCTCTGTGTTATGCTCACAGGACCAAATTGTTGGCTCTATGTCAGCAGAGAATGAACACATTATAAAAAGTCTCCCTATACTATGTAGTCTAGGATTGCTCAAAACACACAAATCTGAAGTAAATTCGGCAAAAGCCATTTGATAGCCTCCAGGATAAGATCCAGCAAAGATGAAACATGCAGGTCAACGCAGGTGGAGGTATGGGAAGAAAGGATAGCACATACGAATTAAGAGAAAATAGGGACAGTGAGTGGGAAGGGGCAATGACGACAGGCAAAAAGGGAGATACAATGAAAATGTAATAAGGTTTTCACCCTTAATTATATAATAATTCATATACATGTAGCAAAATATCTTTGCTCTGTCTCTGCTGCTGTGCTCTATCTATGCTCCCCTTCAGTAACATCATACAGACTCTGCTAAACAAACCACAAATATCTTTAATACAACTCAAGGCTATCAGTCAATTACATTTAACTTCAACACTGGTCACAAAAGTTTCATACTGTGGTGATGTGCTTAGTGTGTGCAGAGTGGGAAGGGGATAATAAAAAAAGAGAGCTGAAAGGCAAAAGCATGTGTTTAAATGCAAAGCTGCCCACTTTCCAGTCACAAACACATCATCTCTGAGTAAAACATGTAGAATTCTATTGAATAGGCAGCAAATTCAGTGATAATAGATATATAATAGATATATCGATAAATAAAACTCAAGGTTGGGAAGGAGATCTAACCTATCTTTCAGCAAATGAAATAATGTTTCTGCAGTCCCATGTATTTCTGAATACTATTCAATCTAGTTTGAAATTATCCAAAGATGAGATTTCGGGTATATACCTTCAGAAAGTTATGATAATTAGTAAAAAAAAGGCATTTGTACTTGCCCCTTCCCTTTCTGTACTTACTCTAGTTAATGTGGTAAAGATAACAATCCAATGCCCACTTGGCTGCATTTTGCTGCTTACAGATAGAATCGCTTTTCAGTAATTTCCTTTACAAGAAAACTATCTTTAGCAAATTTATAGCTCATCATAGGTAATTGAAAGATGTGATTAAAGGAAGGGAAGCATTTTTCCTAAGACCTGCTATTAACTAGACATCCCACTTTTTTCTTCATATGGAGCATAACTAATCTGATTATTACAGTGTCCCTTTGACCAAAATCTGCTTTGATTTGTATTTGAAGATTGCTAGTGAAAATAAATGTGTATCTATCTTTATCTCAGCTATCTGCAAAAGGTATCATTTTTCTCCCACAAGCACTTAAAAAGGGATTGGAGGAGCAGAAAGAAGACAAAAGATGAACACCGAGCAAAAAGTGAGCATAATGAGAACTCTCCAGGATAGGGAAAATGATCTCTATTCCTTATTTGTTCATTTTGGTCTGACTGTACTAACATCAGTTTGGGTTTAGAAAAATAATGTCATAAGAATCATTAAGCAGTAGTTATCTTCTATTTAACATAATACACCTTCATCAAAGCTCTGTTTCGAGACGGAATATTGCGAAAGCACCCCTTTTCTCATCTTCTAGACTTGATAGCTAAGTAATTAGAAATGTGATATGGATAGATTTTTTTTCTGACAGAGAGCATGTGACTGTTACATAAAGTGAGGATAAGGTTAATTCTCTGAGTAGATTTCAGTGCTATTCAGCTGTCAAAACAGGGCTCTGTGACAGAGCTTTGTGTATGTCCGCAGCATGAGCTTATAGATTGAAGCATTTTTTTGTACATTTCTGTATTTAAGGATATAATGTGAGTATTTTTAAATTCTCATTTGTGACTTATTCTGTTAATTAAATTCTGGAAGGAAATTCCCACAAATACAACACAGAAAAATTGATCCATAGTACAGTAAGCTGTCCTTTGGGCATATTCATGGTCATTTACTAGACTGTGACCTAGAGAGCACAATCATTTCTAAAGCATCATAACTAGGTATTTTATAAGAAGTGAGTGCATGTGCTTTTAAAAGTTTTTTATTTCAATATAATATCAAAATATAATTTGACAGAGGTACGTGAAGGCACACAGAGAAAAATACTCTTAAATTTTCGTCCTAGAAATTAAGAAACTCTTCCTACAGAAAGGATGTATTTTGGTTTTTTAAATATGTTAGAGATTTCTAAACAACTATCCCAAGGCAGGAAAGAATGCTCTCAGTTTGGAATTTAGCAAGAAAAGAGGAATATACCCCTAATGACTACTCTTAAAAGTCAACTTTCTTGTTTTAATAGATCACCAGTTCACTTCATTTTCTCTTTTGAAGTCACATTACAGGTTAGTTTTAGAGTCTACAATATTGTAAACATATAGTTTCTGAGTAGATGAGGATGGAAGTTTGAAACAAATTATTCACAGGCTTCAGAAGTAACCCTTCATTACAGATTTCTAAGGACTTGAAGGACTGGCAGCAGACTCCTAGGTAAATATGTTGATTACAGTGAGTTCTAACATAAGACAATCTAAGACTTTACAGGACCCAGATTAAGTGTTCATGAGAAGTGACTAACATAGATATTAATACAGCTAGGTAGAACACTGGAATATTGTTGTATGATAGAAGAGCATTAACTGCAATCTTTCAATATCATTAGTATTTTTCTATGATTCAGAAGAACCTGACATGCATACCTTGCAGATGCAGGGACCTATGCAAGGGTCATCATTCTCACTGCCCTTAAGGGAGCAGTTGCAGAGCAGGCACTCAGGATATCCTTTATAACCCACGGCACATCGATTGCAGCTTTCTCCTGCATAGCCAGTCTTGCAGTGACAGAAACCAGGCAACATGTCTATGGGAAGAGGGAGAAAACATGAGATTGACTTGATTTATCATTATTATTGGCAGATATGTGTTTTAGAGTGCTCAAAGCAACACTTTTGGTAAGTATAACATAAGTTTATTTACTGTTGGTCACACTACCATCTATTTAACCCAGTGTCCTGTCTGAGAGAGACTAGAATAAGGCATGTAAGAATAGGGCAAGTATACAGTGACTTGAATTTTGAGTTTCCAGAAATCTGCATATTAGAGATCTTGAAAACTGAAACTTATCTGTACTTCCTTGCATCTAAAAGTCCCTGAAAACCTTCTCTTCCATTAATTCACCTAAAAGCCTTTGAACATGCTTTTATTTTCAGAATCCATAAAGCTCCCTAGCAGGAACTTCCACATTTAGCCTGGTGCAGTGTGAAAGAAAACATTGAAGTGTGTTAAATCTCTATTTATTGCCATCTAATTCTCATATCATAGAAAACAGCAAGTAACCAGCCACTTCTTCCATGTTATCTGTGATTTCAATATACCTCTATCATATCCCACATGACATTTTTATTTCATATGCCACAAAGTCCTAAGCCTACTCAATATCTCTACAGAGAAACTGCTTGGTGTAGCCAAAAATCTCTGTTGTCTTTCTCTGCACTGTTTCCAGTTCTAATAAATTATTTAAGAAGAAGGTAGTGCATAGTGTGGACTAGTTTGATACATTTTTTTGATGTTTTTTTCAGTTTTTTTTTTAAAGAACAGTAGTATTTCCTAAGGCCCTGTTGACCTTTCTGACTATTGCCAAAACAGAACTGAACTGACAGACCTGGGGCACAGCAAGAGCTGTTTCACAACTGGTAGTGCCTAATTCAGTAATCACTGTAATCACTGTACAAGTAGAACTATTTTTTTCAGTGTTCTACTTTTAATTGCTACAGAAATTCATCATTTATTTTACTACCCAGCCGCTGATTATCGTGAGATCTTTCTGAACATTTTGCAGTTCTTTCATTTTTCTATGCTGAAAGATTTTGTACTTGCTAACTGTATCACCTTCCTACTCATCCCTTCTCCAGGTTAAATACGAATATCTTCAACAGTTCTTATTGATCATCACTGTGAAAATGGTCCATTTATTCTTTTAACCAAGTACTAACCCATGAAAGAATCTTTCCTCCTTATTCTATTACACTTTCTTTTGTAGATACTGGTAAAGGGTATTGTCAAAACCTTTTGAAAATCAAAATACAATATTAATCAAATGAGCCTTTGTCCACATGTTCATTTAATCATTCAAACAGATTCATTAAGGCAGACTGTCCTCTATATAAAAGCCCTGGCCTTGAGTTTTGCTCATTTTGCCACATTTCATAAATTGTGTAAATCATTTATTGTATTTCTGGTGATTTGCTTGGTACAGAAACTAGGCCTGATTCTAGTTTCCTGGAACCCTCTGACTTTCTTTTACAAATTATATAAATGGTGTCTATTTATATAATATTAATGTCTGTTTTAAAAAATATTATAAGCTATATTTAATGCTTCAAGCAACTCAATTTTCAACTTCTCAACTCGTCCTGAAGCCATACATAAACATGTTATATGCCTAACGAATTTTTATTCTGCATTTATCAGCTTGCTTTAAACCTGATACTTCTGTTTGAGACAGTTCTTCTGACTTGTCCCCATGAACAAAGGCTCCCAAGTTGGAAATTCCCTGAGCTATTCTATTCACTGTTACAAAGAATTATTACAGCTTTTCTACTGTGTCCTTTTCTTTCTTGAGATCTCCAGTTATAACTTGATTACATCAACACCATTTTTAACTCCTACTGCATTTAAATCTCTAGCAATCTTTTCGATTCTGATTTACCTGAATAAGTACTTCTTAGCAACATCTAGGTATTTAGAAAATTATTCCTTAAAATATGTGTATGTATTATTAAGAGTACGACTTCCTGGAATCTGTAACAACTTATGTCCTTTTCCATTATCCTCAATTGGAAATAACTCCTGCTTTTTCAGGGAGTTTCTTTTTATTGTTTAAATAGATGTATATATCTTTCTTTTATCTTAATTGCATTGCTTGAATAATTTTGAACTAGAGAAATGTATCTTCTATGAATGCCTAATATGCAGTCTACAAACCCCATGCTTGCCATTAGCAAGCCATTGGATTGTTCATTTTTATTTTCTTTTTAAAGGTTTCCTTGTTTTGATTAGGTTGGTTTTTTAGGAAGTCCTTCTCATTCCTACAAGAATGTTGAATTTGACTGTCCTTCAAGATGAGAGTTTTGAAACAGTCTCTCATGCATAAATCCAGAGGTGCTTCTCTTTTTATAGCTTCTCTTACTAGCTATTTGAAGAAGCAGTCACCTACAGGAGTTTTAAATTATATTATCTGTTAATCTATACAGAGACGAAATTCAATCTGTCTACTCTAACCTTGCAGCCTCTTTGATCTCCTGTAGCACATCATAATGACTGTCACCTTCTTGATCTGTCCTAATTATATACAGAATTTCAGTGCATGAAATTTGTGTTACTTACTATCACAAAGCCATGTGCTCCATGGGTTTTGATGCCTTTGGCCCTAATTCTCAAATTAGGGAGTTACTCTCCTCTGAACCAGCTACCAGTGAAGTCCCACAGCACAGCAGGACACAAGCTCTTTTGTAATCTGGGTCAATGCATCCTAACTGGACAATCTGGAACAGAGAAACTTTTGTTCCTTAGAGATGAAAATACTCTGCTGTGCTCCAGGATTCAGCAGTAAAAGACACAGGCAGGTCTACTCTTTAGAAGTGAGCCAGTCTTATTTGAAAGTTTCAAGAACTCCTATCTCACAAGTCTCAGCAAACTCATATTCAATTAAATTTCTCATTATGGAACTCCCAAATACTCATTTAAATCTATAGTCTGTCCTCCATTGCTCAGTTAGTCCATTTTTTTAGTTCCCCATCAAGAACCATCCCTTCTCCTTCTCCTCCTTACTCTGCAGTTAAGGGAGAGAGACCAGATTGGAAACTCCACTGTCACCAGTCCTGCCCACCCCATTCTTACACAGCATAAACAGGCATGGATAACCTTCAGCCCACCACCTAACAAGAGACCTCACACTCCACATCAGAGAGAAAAAGATGTAGAGACTGCTAACCGTCATATATTCTTCCAGCTCTTAGGCTTGTTGACAGGGTTAGTCTGTATATTCTATTTTGCTCCATTTCATGGCAAAGGAGCCTTCTTTCATGTATGGCTCTTGCAAGATCTCACTGTATTACACGGTAAATTCCTCTCAGTGTCCCGCTGGTTATTTTTGACCAGGCTTCTGCAGTGCATATGTAGTGTATACTATGACAACAGTCTAACTACATTTTGATTTAGGGCAGATGTTTCAGGTCTGTCTTTTGTTTTTGTTGTAATGAACTCGTATTTCAGCATAAGCACATCTTTTGCTTTTGGTCTATGACTTCATAGTCCTTGTTCGAATGGGGCTTTATTTGATGAAGGTGTTATTCCCTGTTTTCTCCCTGAATATTATCAGTTTCTGTCCTATCTTTGAGCATACAGAGGCTTTGAAAGTTCATCCTAGAGGATGAGTCATCTTGAAATGAGTTTTATCAGTCTGTTTTCTCCCAGCCTAGCAGTCTTTCAAAACTGCACAAAAATAAATGCACGCAAAAGTATGCACCAGACCCTTGAAAAACCTGCAATCCTATGACTGGCCTCCGTCATTTTCAGTCCTGTTCAACAGCATATAAATTCCAAAAAATGATCTCATGGAAATCAGTGGGACTGCTTGCTGAGCAAAGTACTATAAAGCCTGAATAAAGATCAAGATGCCTGGATCTTATTTATCCTAAAATATCTGAGGAAGTTTTTCAGCAAAAATAAACATCTGTCATTGGGATTATATTGTACATAAAGAGGCAAAGGGGAAGAATTCACTGCATGATAGCATGTGGTGAAGACTGAGTCACAAAACTATGCCAGTTTCCAAGACTCACAGTTTTTGGAGGTACCTAAAAGTCCAGTAAAATGGCTATTTGTTAAAATCTAGCCACTAGAGTTGGAAACAAGAGTACTGATTCACCAAGAAAGCCCTAATTACTGGAGTACAGAGTAGTTCTGAATGTATAGGTTCACTTATGAATGGACAATTGCAAATGATCACAATATCAGTGATGGTCAAGTTTATCTATTACTAGGATGGATTGGACATAGGTGCACAAGTTCAGTTTTAAAATTATTACCTTTCAGTTACAAAACTGAGAGGCATTTTCATCAGTTTATATTATGAATAACCTAGTTTAAAAAAATACTATGATTGACCCTAAGTCTCCCTTTTCTATATTGCTCACAAACATATGATATAGGATTGCTATGAAAGAATAGTTGAAAAGCATTCTTGAAGATTCAAAACCAAAAATATACTTTACAAGCTAGAATAATAATATTTCATTTTAGAATGCTGACTGAAACATGTGAAGACAAAGTTATACTATGCTGATCAAAATGGAAATTATACATACTTAATATACAACAATACTTCTTTTTCTCCTGAAACAATGTATGCTATACTATAAAAGGACTTTTCCATGCCTTTCTCTTATCTACCAAAATCTAATTATGAATACAGGATGCAGCAAGTTAAAGCCTCTTAATGTGTTTCATCAATGTACTAGTTATTAGAGTATTTGCTGCAATTTTCCATTTGAATTGCCAGTTACCTACTGTACTCAAGCACACAGAGAATGTACAGCCTCCAGCTTTATTTTCCTTGAGAATTGTTCACAGTGACTCCATATCCCGTGATGTTCCTTATTATTATTTTAGTTTAATGTTTTAGTTTCCATTTTTGTTTAATGTTTTTTACTTTCTCAAAGCATTTACTTAGCACATATTTAAAAAGCATATTCCCATCTTACACAAAGAAAACAATTCATCCTCAACCCATCAGCCAGTAACTCTTGCGATGTATTTCAACCTACCCAGTGTGTTCATTCTGGTTCACTGGTGAATAGATAGATAGATTCCTTCAGACATATCATGCTTTCCAGCCTTTCCTTTACGAAGGCTCACCAATGCTTCAAACTCAATTGCTGCCCACGGTGGGCAGTGTATAGTAAAAAGAATTTTATCAGCATACTGAATATAAATTTGAGGGGGAAAAAAGAGAAAAAGTGATCTGCTTTCAGGATAGTTTTATACTAAAAATTATATGCAGAACTTGCTCTTGAACCTAACACAACCTCTTCTATTACCACAAAAATCTTTTCTTAAAAGAAATATTAAAAAGGCTTTTTCTTTCGACTGGCATTATTGTGGTTTTTTTCTGTTGGATAAGGCATTACAGTCACAGATATAGCCACTGGTTCAAAAACTATAAACAAACATAATGTGCAAGAAGTAAACAGTTTTCCTAATGTGTTGGAACATTATTTAACTTTTTTAATGGCCCATCTTCGTGAACGAAGATTTGGGGAAAGGTCTTTTACCTTTCCAGCCTGCGCAATGGATTTTTTAGGTGAGACACAGCCTGCGCTGAACTGAGCCCACCCTTTAATCCTAAGGTTCATCTGCCGGGGCCAAGCAGGCTTGGACAATGGCAGTGAGGTCCTCAGGACGTAGGTTTGTTTAGAGTGTCCTTCTCATAGATGGATGGCCACACAGGGCTAACGACCTCCATCAGGCCAGGAGACCGGGATTTGAACCCGTGGTCGCAGCAGTGAAAGTCCTGCACGCTAACCACTAGGCCACCAGGGGTCTCAGAACATTATTTAATACAAGAAGTAAAAAACAAAAGGGCAAATAAACAACAAGAAAAAGAAGCAAAGAACGAGAGCATTGTAGATAGAATGGCTATGAAGCTCAGTTATATGTAGAGCTGGCTTATTTTTGTTATAGTGGTCTTAAAACAGGTAAATAATAAGATAGATACCAAAATTGTCCTCTAGCCACTGTCTAGAAAGTGCAAAGTGTCCACTTCTCACCAGAATTCCAAGACTGGGCAGGACACAGACAACAGGTTTGAAAGAAATGCATGGACTACTTTGGAGAGATAATTCCATACATGATGGTGGGTTGTGCATGTCACATATGAGAATAAGTAGTTCAAACACACAAAATAATCTCTACAGTAAATAAGTTGGAATCAGAAGAAATCAATCGGTTTGAAAAGGAATAAATGAAAAAAAAAATACTTCATGTGTTACAAACAGCAGATTCAATAGAGACTAAGAATACTTTGACATGCTCAAAAGCAACAGGCCTCTAACCAATTGCAGCAGGATCAGTTAAGTTTCAGGACAATGAGGAGAAGCTGGTTACAGTCAAGACAGAAAAAGACAAGAGTTTTCATTCTGTGAAGAGAGCAAAAGAACCTCTTAGTTCTCGGGACTGGAGGAACTGTGAAGATAGGAATCTTATTTGAATGCCTGGGGCTAGATGAGCAGGAGGCAAAACAGAAAAAGAGAATCTAATTTTGGAGACGTTATCTTCAAGATGGTGGCATGGTATATTTCTTGATTTACTAGAAAGACATGGGATGATCCAAATGATCCAAACAGGAGCATTATTCTCTTCCTAGAGAGGTCCAGAAAAGAAGCAACAGAAGAATTTACCAGAAAGATCAGAGGATTAAAAAAGGCAGAAGGAGACACAGGAAGCAAGGTGTCAAAGCACGGTACCACCTTGTCAGATTCAGAAAGTGTAAGCAGATTTAGAAAGCAACTATGAGATGGTTTAGATCTGTTGAATGCTCAGAGGCATAAGACACTATGAGAGTTCCTAAGGACACTATTACTGACAATCAAACAAGACGGAAAAACGTGTCTATCTTTTTGTTTCCCTTTTCTTGTGAAAGAGGAGTTGTCAGCTTGTTAAGTGCTGTTCAGCTCCCAGGGCCCCAGAGGATGACCCATAGCAGAGGCCAGCACAGAAGGTGTGAAAAGAGAGACTGCAGCAGCAATAGAACTGAGAGACCAAGCAGCCACATAACACGCAAGTGGGACATCACATTTCTTTGAATTAATCATTCCTCCATCTCAAAATCACAGTCTGAGAGGTTTCTTTGTTTCATTGTCTGTCATCTATAACCTATGCAATCTCACCCACAGCTTTGGTACGGGCACTGCAGAGTCTTGCTGTGTTTTTTCCAGCTTTGGGATTCATCCTCTTCTGCTCGTACTGTCTCTCATACCAATCGAGGTGATACACTGTACTGAGCATCCAGACTAGGCACTGGCAGTGGGGAGGGTGCTTCAGGGCAGCCTCTGTGAGGAAAGGATGGGGTTGCCCTGTGCCACACACAGCCAGCTCCAACAGTGCACAGCTGAGCCCCTCAGCCAGACAGATCAGAGCATGAAGAAGGGGAAGGAGGGGGAGGAGGAACTCCAGGTGCTGGAGCAGGTATACCCCTGCAGCCCCTGGAGGAAACCAGCCTGGAGCAGACATCCACACTGCATCCCATGAAGGACCTAATGAAGGAAAAGGTGGATATTTCTTGAAGGAACTACATCTCATGGAGAACCCACGATAGAGCAAATTTCTTTTCCTGAAGGACATAAGCCTATGGGAGCACCCACACTGGAGGTGGGGAAAAGTGTGAGGAGAAAGGAGTGTCACAGAGGCACTGTTATGACCCCTGCTCCCCATCACACTGCACCACTTGTGGTAGTGGGGAGGAGGTGTATTTTTAATTTTTTTTTTGCTTATCAGTATCTGAATCTATTTAAATTGACAATAAGTTAAATTAATTTTCCCCAAGTAAACTCTGTTTTGCCCACAGTGGTAATTGGCAAGCAATCTGATCTTTACCTCAACCAGAGAGCTGCCTCATCTTATCTTCTGCCTCTATCCTGCTGAGGAGGACAGTGAGAGAGTGGCTGAATGGGCAGCTGCAGCCAGTCAAGATCAAACCACCACCAATACTACTGTGACAGTAAATCAGTATCATTTTATTGAACTGATGCAATCAGTACAGGGTTATTACAGAAGATTTTACACCTTTGGCCCAGTATTTGCATCTTTGTCATGCTGCTTTTATGTTCCATTAATCTCTATTTCAAAAAAGGTTTGCTACATCTCATCAATAGATTGTAATTAGCCCAATTTAAACACCTCTTAAGAACTGACCTCAAGTTTTGTTATCTTTGTATGGTATTTTCAGACATTTTACAACAAAAGAACCAAAAAATATTTCAATTCATTGTGACCATGAAATAACAGAGTTTTCAATACTCAGGGATGCAAAGAGGGCCATCAATAAAACTTCTACCCAGGACTTTCAGAGGGCAGATTTCAGCCTACTCAGAAGACTGGTTCAGAGGGCACCTTGGGAAACAGTCCTTGAAAACAAAGGGGTCCAGGATGGATGGACATGTTTTAAGAAGGAAGCCTTGAATGCACAGGAGCAGGCTGTCCCAGTGTGCCAAAAGGCAAGCCAGTGAGGAAGACAGCCAGTCTGGCTGAACAGGGAGATTTTAAAGGAAATTAGGAGAAAAAAGAGAGCTTACCTACTATGGAAAAATGGCTGGCTACTCAGGAAGAGTTTAGGAATATAATTAGGTCATATAGAAAGAAAATTAGAGAGACAAAGGCACAATTTGAACTCCAACAAGTCTTTGTTGGACATGAGGGGGAACATAGTCACCAAAGGTGAGGAAAAGGCTGAGGTACATGAACCTTCTTTGCCTCACTTTTCAACAGTAAGACAGGCTGTCCTCAGGACAACTGGCCTCCAGAGCTGGTAGACAGAGACAGAAAGCCAAACAGCCCCCCTGTAATCCAAGAGGAAACAGTGACCTGCTGAGCCACTTGGATCCTCACAAGTCTATGGGACCAGATGGAATCCATCCTAGGGTGATGAGGGAGCTGGCGGAAGAGCTCGCCAAGCTGCTCTCCATCATTTCCCGACAGTCCTGGCTCACTGGGAAGGTCCCAGTTGATTGGAAGCTGGCAAATGTCACACCAATCCATAAAAATGGCTGCAAGGAGGACCCAGAAAACTACAGGCCTGACAGCCTGACCTTGGTTCCTGGCAAGGTTGTGGAGCAGATCATCCTCAGTGCAATCACACAACACTTACAGGATGGACAAGGGATCAGACCAAGCCAGTACGGGTTTAGGAAGGGCAGGTCCTGTCTAACCAACCTGATCTCTTTTCATGATCAGGTGACCCGCCTGGTGGATGAGGGGAAGGCTGTGGATGTGGTCTACCTGGACTTCAGCAAGGCCTTTGACACAGTCTCCCACAGCATACTCCTTAAAAAGCTGGCAGCCCATGGCTTGGACAGGGGCACTTTGTGTTGGGTTAGGAACTGGCTGGAGGGCCGGGCCCGGAGAGTGGTGGTGAACAGTGCTGCATCCAGTTGGCAGCTGGTCACTAGTGGTGTCCCCCAGGGATTAGTGTTGGGCCCAGTTCTATTCAATACCTTTATTGATGATCTGGATGAGGGGATCAAGTGTATCATTAGCAAATTTGCAGATGACATCAAGCTTGGAGGGCTCTTCAGAGGGACCTGGACAAGCTGGAGAGATGGTCTGATTGCAGTGGGATGAAGTTCAACAAGGCCAAGTGCCAGGTCCTGCACTTTGGCCACAACAACCCCCTTCAGTGCTACAGGCTGCGCAGAAAGTGGCTGGAGAACAGCCAGGCAGAAAGGGACCTGGGAGTTTGGATTGACAGGAAGCTGAACGTGAGCCAGCAGTGTGCCCAGGTGGCCAAGAAGGCCAATGGCATCCTGGCCTGGATCAGGAACAGCGTGGCCAGCGGGACCAGGGAAGTGATTCTTCCCCTGTACTCAGCGCTGGTGAGGCCACACCTGGAGTACTGTGTCCAGTTCTGGGCCCCTCAGTTCAGAAAGGATATTGAGGTGCTGGAGCAGGTCCAAAGAAGAGCAACGAGGCTGGTGAAGGGACTGGAGCATAAGTCCTATGAAGAGAGGGTGAGGGAGCTGGGGTTGTTTAGCCTGGAGAAGAGGAGGCTCAGGGTAGACCTTATCACTCTCTACAACTACCTGAAAGGAGGTTGTAGCCAGGTGGGCATCTGTCTCTTCTCCGTCCCTGGAGATTTTTAAGATGAGATTGGATGTGGCACTTAGTGCCATGGTCTAGTAACCACACTGGTATTGGATCAAGGGTTGGACTTGATGATCTTGGAGGTCTTTGCCAACCGGGTTGATTAGATGATTCTATGACTCTATGATTGTTTCCAAAGCACAATGAAGCAGTTTATTGTCTATGTGAAGACAGCTTTTACAGGGCTATGGTAAACATCTTGCAATCCTATATTAGTAATAGAGAAAGCACATAAATACCTTTCAAACAGATTTTTTTTCTAGATTTCAAATGGAAATACGTTTAGATAGGAAAAAACATTAAAGCATATTTGTTGCACCAGTTTTAATCTCTGTGGTAAAAGAAGAAAGCTCTTTAAAGCCAAAATTCTTCAATATTTTCCATATCTTACAAATATACCCAAGTTTGCAAGCCACAAATCTGAAAGAAGCCTCAACAAATTGCAAATATGAATTAAAAAAAAATATCAAAACAATGCAGTTGGATTACTGTTTGTATGAGTAAACTTTTAAAAAAACAGAGTTTTATGTTTGTTTTTTTTTTTATTAAAGATACCAAAACCATGATTCAGCTTTTCTTTGACTATTGTCAGACTTCATCTTTAACATCAATATTTTTGAGGGATCTTACCTCCTGCTGCATGTTTCTCGTCCTTGACACAGGTATCATTTAAAGACCCATTTGGATCACAGGAACATGGCTGGCATGGATCTGGGCTATCTGGCAACACCTATAAAAATAAAGAGGTTACAAAACAAAATCTTACCTTTAATAATTGAAAACTTTCATTTACTTCTTAAAAAACAGGAGGAGAGAACTGTGTAAGTGGCTTACACTTTAACAAAAATGAGATAGCTGATAAACTAAGTCCACACAGTCTACGACAAAAAGAAAAGGTCTCAAATTGCACCAGAGACTGGATATTAGGAAAAATTGCTTCACAGAAAGGGTTGTCAAGCATTGGAAAGGGCTGCCAAAAAAAGTGGTAGAGTAACCATCACCGGAGGTATTTAAAAGAGTGTAGATGTAGCATTTAAGGACATTGTTTAGTGGTAGACTTGGCAGTGTTAAGTTAAGGGTTGGACTCGATGATCCTTTCCAATATAAATGATTCTACGTTCTATGATTCCATTAAAGTTACATTTTGGATTTTCATTCAGAAACATGTAAGAGAATTAGATACAGATAGGTTTTCAACTTCAAAAAAAAACCAGGTATAGAGGTTGTAACCGATCCGTATATGGTTAAAATCAATAAATGTAATGAAGTAGATTTTAAGCATCTACTAACTAAAGTAATACTGACACGTAGCTCAGTTGTTCTAGCATGATTCAAAAAACGAACTAAAGTTAGTTAGTCAGTAACTTAACAAAAAGTCAGTGAAGAAAAGTGAACATTAGATAATCGTTCTTGAAAATGTTACCTCAACCAAACTTAAACCTTGGTCTAATAACACACTAGGAATATAAATTAGAAGTGCTGTATGAAGTAGGTACATACATATACTATAGATACACTATACACACACACACACACACTGTCTCTCACATATCAAATCCCTATTAGCTGGATGATAAGTTGATTCGGAGGAAAAAATCAAGCAAATGTTCTGCTGCTGAAGAAATTGGTTCTCAGTACTCCTTTTCTCAAGCTCTAAGGCCAAGCCCCGTATATCAGGGGAAATGTAATCACTGCTATTTGCTGATGTTTTCTGTGTTTAAGGATTGAAAACCAATCAGACTGAAGGCCATTATTTACCCAACTGAAACTAAACAGGTGAAATATAAGCAATTTAAGCACACACTAATAGCGTACCTGTCTAAAGCACAGGAATGGCCTATATTAACAATACAACCCAACATAAGATTCATCTTCTGATAGTTTCAATTTAGATGAAAATACAGTCTTATATGACAAAATACAAAAAACTATTCCCCCTGCACTGAAATTTAAAGACATTCATGAGACACTATAGAATTTCAGTGGTTATTAATTCTACATTACATTTAAAAATAAAAATTACACACTGTCATCAATATCAAAAATAGCAATATTTCTTTGAGCTTTGATAACAAAACTTGAAATTCATTACTGAGGCAAAAGTTCTGTTTACAGGACCATATCCTCCTTTAAATTAAATTGAAATACTAGCTGGAAGCCTTGACCTCAAGAGCATTTGTTCATATCAACACAATTCACTTCCATATTTCTCTGACTGTTAACTTTATAGATTTCCAGCTGTGAAAAACAACTGCTGCACTGTAAGAATTAGAAGTTAACCTTCATAAAATGGCAGTCCAAACTGTGCCATCTCTTTTAAATAATTGAACTTCCCCTGATGAAGTGATGGTTTGCACACCAAGCTTTACAGAGAAGGGACAACAGGAGTTTACCCCTTTAGGTCTGAAGTATCCATCGAGGCAGGTCTCACAGTTTATGCCACCAGTGTAGCCTGTACAATTCACACACACTCCACCCCCAATGTATTCTCCATGGATATTCAAACTCTGATTTCTGTCTGCAACATCCTGATCATAGTAACACTCTTCAGTCTTCCCATGACAGTTGCACGCTAAAAGAGAGGGAATGTGTTAGCAAATACATTCCCACTGGAGATGCCCCACTGTTACTAAGGTATTAAAAAGAGTCGTTCAACATTTTGTCATTGGTGCTGTATACGGTAACTGGTAGTACATCCAAACATTCATTTAGTACTTCATTTCTGAAAAGTAAGGTGGTCTCATCATAATTCTGTATGTTGTATTTTTTTCCCTCAATATTTTGTCTTAGGGAATATGGAAGTTGACAGACATAGTTTAATTATGATGTTTTGATTGAGGTTGTTTCTTTTTTTTCTGTTTAAATTGATAGTCAAGAACATTTTGCTGATTGCACACACATACTGTTCATGAAAGAGTCATCTAACTTAAAATACAAGAGCAGCTGTAAGGAAAGCAGCAGAATGGTATGAGTAAATTAAAATAAGTCAAATGAAAGCTGAAAGACATCCTAAAAATATTTGACTTGCACATATGCATGTAAGAACTGGGTCAGAACAAAAGGATTCCCAATCTTAAAACTTCTTTTGAAGTTCATATCTGAACTCTAGACTTCAGGTCCCCAAGAAGAAAAGATAAACTAATAACCTGTTGCTGTAAAAATGAGGTAGCTCACTTTCTCTCCCTTCCTCTGTGGTATTAAAACATTCATTTCCGCATACAGAGAAATTCAAAGCTTGTCAACATTGTAGGGAGGCATTCTCCTTACATCTGAATCAGATCCCAGGGAACTGTTTCCACCATGACAGTACAACAATTCACTAAGGGTTGAACAGGGCATAAGAAGTATCTCTCAAAAGTTAAACATGAAAATAAATGTTACCCTGATTTCATTCCAGAATGCATTCCCAGCGCAGACACAGCCCTAATTGAAACAATAACCTCTGTGGCCAAAGTTTACGGGACACAAATAAGCAATGGCTACTTTTAATATGGGCATGTCTGTTCCTATTTGTTTACTTTTAATCACTCATGGCAAGTTGAAAACCTACAAATGAATAAACACTTATATGTAATGGAGCACTAGATTTTATTATGTTCAGAAATATAAGTGGTATATGACCTCTGGAAGTAAGATGTTAAAGTTCAATTATAACGACCCTTACTACAATAAAGCTGAAAATGAAATTCCCACCCTGTGGGAAGGTGACATTTCTAAGTATGTTTTCATTCCATGCTGGAAAACTAGATACTTTGTATTTTCTGTTAAAAAAATCAGATATTCAAATTGCATTTTGATCATATAAAAATATAATGTTCATCAAGGATGAACATTATAACATATAAAAGTGTCATTTATACAAAAATTATGCTGTTAAAGTTTAAAATAATGAAAAATCTGTAAAAAGACTTTTTACTTACCAGCATACAGTCCTGTTATTTCATCAAAAAACCCCCATCATAATTATAAAAACCAAACAAGAAAAAAAAATTATACAATATTGCCCAAGTATCACTATGTTATGATAAAATATTCCACATGTTATGATAAAATATTCCACATTCAATAAAAACACAATTCGACATGTAATTTTTCTGTAAAGTCTTTTGAGTCCATCTAACCAAGCGAATAACATCACATCAAATGTTATTAATAAACAAGTGTGGTTAGAAACAAAACTAATTGTAAAATCTTTTAGGACCCAATTTCAGTTTTCACCAGCAGTTGCAATAAACTTTTTCTTCTGTTCTGCTTTTAACTTACGTTCACATTCATGCTTATGCAGGAAAGTGCCAGCATGCCAAGGCTTTTGATGGAAACCAGGACAACATTGATCACACGTCTCTCCGCATGTGTTGTGCTCACACTGACAGATGGATTTCTAATTTAAAAGAAAAACAAATATTTACACAATGTGATGATTTGAAGAATCTGTCCGTATACATAATCTGCATTCCAGCTCAAATTATGAAAACATTGAGACTGGCTATACTCTCTAATTCCTTTGTTTATTCATTTTTATTCACTTATGTATCCTCCATTCACTATATGTGTTTAACTTCTGTAGCTCTATTTTAACAAAACAGCCACAAAGCAAAGGAAGATTGTTGGACAGATTATCTAAGGAGAATCTAAGGATGCGGGAGAACTAAATTTCAACTGGATAAAGAAAGGAGGATGGGAGAATGAAAGTTCCCCAACACAATAAATAAGCTGAAGTCCTGGTAGCCCTCAAATACAGTGTCACATTACAGGAAAACTGATCTGACCTCAGAAGAAGTGAGCCATTCTAGACCCTCCCCTTGAGGCACAAGTCCAGCCTTTCAGACACTTTTCAGTTCCTCAGCAGACCACATAGTACCAGTATGAAAATATTGCTGTATAGAACACCCAAACTCTCTGAGCCACAAAAGCAGCTTGGAAAATGTAAAAGAAACTGTGGTTTGGAGAAATGAGAAGTAAAAATTAGCTGCTTGATAGTTATTCAGTGAAGGGGATTCTCTGTGGTCCTTGTGAAGCCATTTAAGGTCAAAGTAGCAGGCTAGAAAAATTCTATGGCTCACAGGACAAAGCATAAATCTTGCAAAACAAGGCTAAGTTAAGAAATGCTTCAGAGAAGCATGGCACTAAATTCCCCCAAGTTTATTCTCTGCAATGCTAAGGGAAAGATTCTTTCTGATAACAACTACAGTCATAATGTTTATAAGCCTGTTTTGGAATGGCTCAGTCTACAGAGTATCCCTGGAAAGCTAAACCTCCAAATCTCTTCTGGCTTGAGTTGTTTCACTTATGCTATTTTTCATATTGGTCAGACAACAAATACATATTTGACATCCTGTAAAACAGGATACCACACTTCTCCAAAAGGCTTTATTTTATCTAGTACCCATACTATCTGAAGAATGTATTAATTGCAGTAGCAGTACTTATTTTCTGAGACAGACCCAATTCTAACAGGTGGCCTAATTCTAACAATGCTGCAGTTCGATCACTAAGGTCATCTGAAACAATAGTTCAACACTTGCTATACACATCACTACAGAAAAGGCTCAGAAGGATTAAACCAAGGAGTTTGCAAAAATTTTACAAGGATCCATAGAAACTGCTTAGAACGGTAAATGCATTCACTGTAAGATTTTTTTTTTAAATGATTTTCTACAAAATGGTTTAATGTCAAATACAAACAAGATTTTCTCTTAAATCCTATAAAGCTCCTACTGAAGTGAATAGCGTATGAGAAGATCCCACACTGTGGCATGTAATATTAGTAGACAGGAAATTTTGTATTAGTGAGTGCATACAGTTAGACAATCAGTAACAGGTTATATTTCTATATGTCAATTATATTGCTTATGTTTTTATTATATTGTGTATGTGCAAAAAGAAAGTTAGAAGTTGGAAGACATTATAAGCAACTCATGATTTTCTAGATTAGCTTAACCGATAACTCAGTTAATATTTCCTGCATAGTAAATGCACCATTCTAGAGTCATCATTTCTTTACAAGTATCAATTAAATACTTGGCAATCATTTAGGAAAGTCCTTGATTAATATGAAGGAGGAAAAGAAAGACTGACAGTGCTCATTTCTACAGCTACATAGAGTAACCCAGATTTCTGTTTTTCCTAAGAAACTTCCAATATGGACTGAATTATCTGAAATCTATTCTTTCATTTCAGGAAAGCCTCTGCTGACATTGAAAGAATGTTTACCATTCTGGTTGCTAGCACTGTTTCATCCTGGCACTGCTTCTGATTTTCTTCTAGATAAAGAACAGACATAAATTCACAGAAATCTGAGGAATTTCATTATCAGGTTTGTAAGTTTGTTTTTTTTTCATGTTCCACCCTATAAATAAGTCACATTAAAAAAAAATACATACATTGGTCACTGGATCCAGTGGACAAGCCTTCGCGTGACCTGAACATATACACATGCCTCCAACAGAGATGTCTTTTATAGAATAGTAATACTGTAAGACAAAACAGAAATTGAATTGCTAAGTGGATTGTAAAATGCAGGTGCCAAACTGCAGAATTCATTTCTGGTGACAAAAGTGTCAGGTCTTGCTTTATTTTTTTTTGATCTATTACAAATATAGCAGGCAGTGTAATCCAAGCCGTGTCTTGATCAACAGACTCAGGCTGAGTGAAAGAAAGGGTATAAAATGGCACAGTTCCATTTGTTTGAAGTCACAAGAGCCACGTCAATTTATACACAGCATACAACAAACACGAGAGTAGGAGAAGGCTATATGCACACTGGATAATGAGAAGTCAAATGCTACAGAATTTATTCCCTTCAGAAAACATGAAAAGGAAAAGGCATGATGACAGGGAGAAGAGAAAAGCTAGAACAAAAACTAACACCTTTGTTCACCTTAGTTGGGTCTAACTTGGGCATTCACTGCACTGTGGAGAGAAGAACTGTTTTTCACAATTGGCCTTTTGAATGATCATGGAACAGTCTTCACTACTGAGATTTAAGTACTTTTGATCTGTTGTTCTGCCACTTGACAATTTCTCTTATTTCTTTGGTGAGGATTAAGAGCCCTAACCAAAATGAAGGATAGAAAGATATTTATAATCATGTATTACAACATCTGGGAACAATGAATCTTGTCCATTTTCATCTATTTTTGGCAAGGGTCCTGCAACATGCTAACAACTAACAACAAACCAAACACACGCTATTTGCAAATTTTGCTGTTACTGTGTTCAACCTCTTTATCAGATCATGAACAAATATATTAAACAAAATAAGAACTCCTATCACTCATAGTCAAGCTTACGAAACACAGAAAATATATAATTTGTGGCTACCCTTTGTTTTCTGACAAGGATGGCAAGTTTCAGTTGCTCCTTGCTCCTTTGAGGACAGCCTCATGGAGAGATGCCACACAGAAGTTACCGTTCTTCATTGGTTTAAGAAATCAGTGAATCATCCTGCACTCAGTTTTCACGAGTATAAAATGATTTTTAAAATGTGACTTTAATTTTGCATTTCTAGTCACTTAGAATCAGATTATTAAATGTCCACTTTTACATAAACACATAGTTTCCATGATTAGTGAGGCTGCAATAACTGCACTGAACAGGAAGGGTTTCTGAGTTTGTAATATAAAAGAGAATGGCTTATTCCAAACTTTCAGAAATAGCCATTACTCTATGTATTTAGATGAGGAAACAAAACCCAGAAATATGGAACAGAAGAAAAAAAAATTTCTTTGCAGTTATTCACCATTGACAAATGATATTAACTAAAGCCAAGGATAATAATACACTCCTTTCACAACAGGACTTACTATACTGGTGACTTAAACTTTCCAAAAGAAAACTATGGTGACCAAGAGGAAGAAGAAGTGAGCAGAAAGAAAAAAATGTGGCAAGTTATATATCCCCCAAACCAGCTTTTGAGAATGCTTAGCAGAAAAATCAGAGGAAAACTAGAATAACACACAACATTTAAGCAGCAGGAAAAGAGGCATAGAAAGAAAGTAAAGATTACAGAAAGAAGAGATACGGGTGTGTACACACAAGGGACAGTGGACAAGACCGGGGTATGGTGTGAGTTTGAGTGCTGCACCCATTCTTTTAAGCTAAAGCAAAAATGCAAAATTTTTACTTCTAGCCTCAATCATACGATAATGCTAAAAGTGCTATATTCAGACCCTACTACTTATAGTACAATTAGAAATTCTACTCAAAGGAAGTGTTCAAAGAACGTTAAATGCAGCAAAGGACTGAGCAGCAGAAGAGGCAAGAGGACACTAACAGCAAACACTTGCCAAATACCTGCATCCAAATGTTTGCAGTCAAAGGAGCTGTGTGCTTATGTCAATAATAACAGCATTAAGCAGAAAAGATAAAACTGTTACTTCCAGTCCAGAGAAGATAACAAAATTGAGTGAACAGGGAATTCTGCATCACCAGGATTTTGATACGTAAAAACAGGTATTCACCATCTCCCAAAATTTCCTATGGCAAACAAAGGCAGATACAGCATTTACGAGTGTAAGAGAGCAACTACACATGCATTTCTACCGTCTTGTCAGAACTTACCCTCCTCGTAACAATGGGATCAATTTCAGTTGGATCTTTGTGTGCAAACATCATTAAATCAGCATTTAGCGTCCGTATCCTCTGGAATCTCAGGCGAATAAAGCGAGCAGAGGTGAATTCTAGTAATTCACGTGAAGGATCATCAGCACTAGGCCTTCCATTAATTAGAGAAGTGTGAATCTGAAAAATTATTAATGCAGTAAGGAATTAGATGGCATCAAAGCTGTTATAATTATGACAACAAATATCATCACACACACTGTGTGAATGCATTTGTAAATGTAAAATACCTTCTTTCTTTAAAAAGCCAAATTGTCCACAGAAGGAATATGTACTTGGAATGGGACTGAGAATTCAACAGGTGCCAGTTTGCACCTCTTAGAGGGATCATCATCAAAAGGCTTTTGAACTAGGTGCATTCAAAAGCCAGGATAAGGTAACTCTTGAAATACTGAAAGCTACAACCGCTAGATGAGACAAAATAAGCATTCATTAGCATCTCTCCTTACCCATTGTCTCTTTACATAATACATCTCCTTTGAATCTTGTTCTCAGCAAGGCGAAACAATTTCCTGGGTTGCAACTGTTTTCAGCTGGTCCCCCAGGAAAGTCTTTATCACTTCTGAGAACTCTGTTTAGCATTTGTTTTTCCAAAGATGTCTGCCTACACTGTGGTTTCTGTGAAGGTTACCTCTCCTTTCTCTGCCTGCCTTATCCTAAAGTCCAGAAATCTTCTAGGTAAGTGGGCTTTGTGGCTCCTTCATAAAGAGACTTTCTGACCTCAACTGCAGCATCAAGGGCAAGGCAACAAAAATAAGAGATCTCCTTCCCCTCCTGTATTTGTATGCCATTTGATCATGGCATACATTAGCTGTGAATCAACTAAATAAAACAGATGGGCTGCTACAGAACTGTTCTTGGAAAAGGCCTACATGAAGAAGCAAGTCAGGTACAGCAAACCACGGTTAATGAGCACCTAGGGGGAGGGAGGAAAGAAACCATTAATTTTCCTGTATTCTGAAGTGTTAAATTTTAATTGGGGCATTTTTATTACAGGCTGGTACACTGAAAGAATGTTCAGATGCTGAGCCAAATGTGCAGAACATTAGAATGAATAAAAAATTATTTATTCTTTGCAATTAACATGTGTTGCATCTTACCTCAATCCTCTGAGTGAGAGGTCAGGACACACAGTCATTTTCTGTCATTGAACATGGTCATATTATCACTGTTTTAGGCTAACAGCTGCACTTTGCATCCCAGCTAGCACTCACTCAGTAGTGGCTGCCTCATACTGAGGAAAGAGACAGTAAATCTACTGCTCCCAGGAAAGCAATAGCTCTTCTTTCCTGGAGTTTTTGCAGGTACTGGATAGAAGACTGACTGAACAACTACTGTCTTGCATTGGCTATGTGATACTATCAACTTACTCATTTATCTCAAAGGCGGGTGGCAAGAGGATGGTGCCAGACTCTTTTCAGTGGTACCCAGAGACATGACAAGGAGTAATGGTCATAAACTAAAACACAAGAAGTTTCATCTCAACATTAAGGAAGAACTTCTTTACACTGAGGGTGGCAGAGCACTGGAACAGGCTGCCCAGGGAGGTTGTTGATTCTTCCTCTCTGGAGACATTCAACACCCTGGACACATTTCTGTGTAACCTGTTGTAGGTGACACTGCCTTGGCAGAGGGGTTGCACTAAACGATCTCCAGAGGTCCCTTCCAACCCTAACAAATTCTGTGATTTTCTTTATCAAGAGGGAAACCTTAAACCTCATCATGTCCAGCATCCTGCTCCACTGTATCTCCAGGTACACAAAATCACTGGGAGCCGCTCTGCCAGGAGCAGCTATCATATCTTGACTATGTATGAATCAGCACCTCTAGGTTTCTACCATGTTATCTCCAGGAACAGGTGATATCACTACCTCCTCCGCATTTCACTTTGAGCTCTTTCTCAATTTTGCTCCGGACTACGAGTAATTAAACAAAAGAAGATAGTTGGCTGGAAATTAACAGAATAAAATGCTATGAGAAAGACAGGGTGCAAACAAAGATTGTAATAAAAACCCCAGAGGAAGAAAGGAGGAAGTCCTGAATGAGAAACCTCTGGCTACAAATAGGACAAAAACACATGACCAGAGAACTGCTCAAGTCCCTGGTGAAGAGAGAAAGGACATGTGAAGAGAGTAAGCTTAAAAAAACCCCTGGAGATGGTAACAATAGATCAAGTGGAAACTGATAGATCTTTCCAAAAGAAGCAGGATTTTAGTAAAACCACATGCCTCAAGACTTCTCTGTATCATATGTACCTCCAAGCAAGGAAACATATTTCTTCTGAGTATTTTTTCACACTGTCGCCTCCTTCCTTTAAACTAGATCCAAGAGATTCCTTGTTTACAGCTAGCAAATATAGATGGGTTTAAAGCAATAAAATACTAAAGACTGAACTTTGATATTTGAGCTAAAGAAGAAATGTATCTAAACTAGCGCTGAAAACATTCCCTTGCTCACTCTGATACAACAGCACCTTGACGATAAGCAGCACGGCAATTTGACCATCTCTTCAAAAAGACGAAAATAAAGCTTTTGGGGGTGGTGGCAGAAAGATGCAGGTAAAATCCATGTAGCAGAATAAGGAAGAGACCACAGGAGTTAAAAGAATGAATAATAGACCCAGCTTGACCAGAAGTGACACAGCTGACAAATAGCAGTCATGCTTTTTGACTTATATCTTTTTTAAAAAGAACAAATTTAGTCTTCAGACACTGATGGGGGAAAAAATCACCACCTTGGCATAGTAGGTCCACAGAACTAAAATGTAAATTAACAAAATAAAGCAAGAGGCATCCATTTTAGAACAGACTCCCTTTTTAAAAGGATCTATCTGCCAGCAGTACATCTATTTTGCAAGGCTAATCTAATAAAGATGATGACTTGCATTTATATTTTCTTACTTGCTTGTCTTTAAATGTTTCACAATTTCATTTTAAAACAAAAAACAACTAATTTCTCATAATTACGGAAATGTAGCTACGGTCTGCGTGAATTGTGGCACTTGTTCAAATATGTACACTAAAATGGCACTGAGACTAGAAAATTCAAACTGGGTAGCTTTATCAAAATGAATCTGAAGTGAAAATTTTACAGGTAAAATTAATCATTGTAAACTATTTCTCCTCCTATAAACAACTGTGATGAAATCATTAATTTCTCCCTAGAAACATTTAGAATCAACTTGAAGAGCATCCAACCAAGTTGTTCCTACTCCTTGAAGAGAGTATAAGGAAGAAACTAAGACTACTTTCATAACATTTGTCATTAATTAGGAAAAAATGGTAAGAATCTTAACTTAAAGAAGTTTAAGTAAATTAGACTTACCATATTTTCAATAAGACTCTCACAATGGGACATCACTGAGTTTTTCAAGAGCACACTTCCTCTTTTCATCTCCCTCCACTACATTGCACCTATTTGTAAGATACTGTTCATAGGATAGCATATTTTCAGCCAAGACACTAACATGGCCCCTGCCCTCCAAATATTTTTGAATCAGATCTGAAAACTGTTCCAGTGAACACAATCCTCACTATCCATCTATGCCATACAAGATCATCACAGTACTTCATATATAGCTCTGAGTCCTGTAAAAACAAGTTCCATTTTCACACAGGCAACTACGGTGCTGATGATAGTTCTACAGCAGAGCAAATATCCAAAGCTGAGTCTACCAGGAAAATATGAATACTTGAATCCACTCATTGGTTGTTACAATTTGCATAATCCAAGCCCCCATGAGGGGACAACGTCAAATTTTCTTCAGGTTTCATGGACAACTTTTATTCACTAATTTCAATACTTAAGTAATCATTATTTTGCATTCTAAATTAAAGCTATGCAGATTTCAACCATAGAAAACCTTTCCTTAACATGGAATTTGTCCAGGATTATATTCCACCAAATGGAATCTTTAGGAATCTCCAACAGAGGCCAGAAGAAATTGGTTATGAAGGAATAAAAGAAAGAGGGCATTTAGAGAGTGATCCTTCTGATATACTATCACTTCCTCTGACTAAGTGGTTTAAATGCTTCCTGAGCTACAGAGTGAATCCGAGTCATAGTGTTTAAAGTCTACCAATTGCCCTTCTCTCTAATATAGCTCTACTCTCTTCTTGTATTGTAATGTTTTTCATCACTACATATACTTGCCCCAATGGGAGGAAATTTGTTTCTTTAAAAAACTCCAACAAAAATAACTGCTTCTGGTGGGGTTGTTGTTTGTTTGGGTTTTTTTTCCTTTTAAACCTGGAACTCATAGTTATTTAATTGACAGTATTCTAATTTTTCATTTGAGAAAATTCTGAGCAGTCAACATCTTTTCATTTTTAAAATTCAGTATGATGATAAATCAACTTTTTCTTTTTTTCTGAGACCTGTAGAGAATGCTACAAGCTCTGCTCTGAAGAGAATTTAGTCCAAACTAGCCCATCAGCATTCTTTTTTCTTCTTGCATGTATTACATTGCAACACATTACGTTCAGCAACACTCATTTTCATATAGCATTTTTCTTATAGGATAATAAGCTGCTAATAGAACAAATTACTTTAAATTTCACATTACCAACAAATGCTGCTATTACAGTTTTCTGTTTTTATAGATTGCCCACAAGAATGTTGAACATATACCAAATATATCCAAAGGACATCTCAAGTACATTAGAATCTCTGGACCATGTCAGAACCAAAAGACCTATCTACCTTGGTACTCTGCCTTACTCAACATCCAAACCAACATGCTAACAATAAGATGAAGGCAAGCATACATAATACTCAGGGATTTCCTGAGCTACAGGTAGTTTCTATACTGCTGGCAAGCCTCAAAGGACTTCCACAAACTCAGTCTCACCTTAATATCTACACCCAATAAGGATTTTCTCATCTCATTTACATGTTGTAGACAGAGATCCTTCTTTTGCTTGTTTTAAGCCTGCTTCATACTAAATTCACTTAATATTTCCTAGTTCTTAAACTGGAACAAAGAAATGTTGTCGCAGGGTATCTTGTCTTGAGGCCTGGTCCAGTGGGGGAAGAAAGACGCACAAGACACACAAGACACACAAGGATAGTGAGACGAGATGTCTGCCTGCTCAGTGCAGCAGGCAGCCTTTATTGAGTTTGCCAACTTCACACACAACACAAACATATTCCCACAACAACACCCAGGAATCCAAGCACCTGCACATTATCAAACCGTCTTAACCTTGTACTCCCTGCAACCCAAGGCTGTGTCCATGGAAACCATCTAATCAGCTCCACTGCTCCCATGGAACACGGCCTAACTTTTGCACTACCTCAAACTTTAATTGTGGGGCTACGACTTCCCCCCACAAAATGTATCTTTCTATCAGTTCTATTCTTCATTGCATTTCTTTACTACTATTAGCTTTGAACAGGTAGTTTCCTTGGATGTCTAAGGAATGTTACTAATGTTACTAAAAAAATGGTGTTTCATTTGGCACTTCACACTCCTTAGTCACTGAGAATATTTGAAAGCGAGGAGTTAAATAATAACTGTTATAATTCACCTATGATAGCCTTGAGTTCCTTTTCACTATTCAATTTATCAATTATTTTTGCACCTCTTCAGTTAACAACCTAGTTTGCAACTGCTTCTCCAACTCCTCTCCTGAAAATAACGTTTCCATTGCAGAAACCCTCCTGACAGTTTCTATAGAAAAACTGATTCAAATAATTAATTTAGTTTTTCAGCAATGACCTTATCTTTCTTGAACACTTTTGATCATCTCTCAAGCCCATCAATTCTCTACCAGACTTCCTGAATCTGATGTGTTTGAAAAAAGGTTTATTTCAATTCAGTCACTCAGAATCTTTTTCACATTTTTACTGAGGTTTAACATTTCATTTGCTGGAGCTTATTTTCCTACCTATTTTCCTCATTTGCAGGAAAAGACATAATGTCCATTCATAAATTATGCCAGTTCACTTTTCATATCTATTACCTTTCCTTAGTTTATTCTTTAAACACGTATTATGATTTTTGGAACCACTCTAAAACGTAGCATGCATGTGTGTGCTGTTTTATTTTTAAACAAACTCTTGGCTGCCTGATTTTTTTTAGATGTTTCACCATCTTTTCTATTTTGAAGTTGCACTTTGGTAGATTTCATTCCCCTGGGATGTTGCATTTTTATTATTTTCTGGTTATTTTTACATAACAATTATTCAACAGTTAATAACTTGGACCAGGATCTGTGCAATGTTTTAGACTATATCATGGGTTCCTTTACCAGATGCACCAAGAACATTCAAGTTTTTAAGAAATACTCTTTTGCACTACATTCTCTTTGACTCCTACCGAGTCTGCCAAAGGGTTACAGAAAGCTGACATTACATTCTTAGCCTTCCTTCATCAAGACCCACTCAGTTCCAAACTTCTGGGCAGTTGCTGATATAACATTAAAGCTATGCTGACCCAGTTTAGGTGCTGAATTTTAGTTCACAGAGATCTCATATACGATTTTATTTCTGCTGAACTTCTTATATTATTTTATATTATTATTAAATCTATAGTGCCTCTCCTCCACAAGCCACTCAGTCATTCTTAAAAAGCTTCTTGTGTCTGTCATGTCTACAGTGTCACCTTTTTCCAGCACCCTTTTAATGGAAAACCCTTTTAATTGGTTTTAATTACAAGGTAACCTTTCTCAGCTCTGGGTATGGACACTGGGCATTACTTGGATGCTTCCAATCCTAGCTTCTGTAACAACATCACCTGAAAGGGCTTGCAACATGCTCCAACCAGATGACCATCAGACTAGAATTTCACAACACATTTCATTGGGTTTCTGCCACTGAGAAGTGACAGATGCCGCCTAAGAAATTTTCTGCCATTTTTGGAATTAGACAAGTCTCATATACTAGTGAACAAGGGTCCTCAGAACAGAGAAAAGTATCACCCTGCACCCCACCACATATTTTTTACATGTTGATAAAATCTCCCAGAGACTTCCAAGGCTAAGCAACTCCAGCCCTCTCACCCTCTCCTTATAGGATACACATTGCAAGTTCTTAATCATATTCCTGGATGTTTCCTGGACTTGCTCCAAGATGTCCATGTCTTTCTTGTACTGAGGAGCCTAGAACTGGATTCAGTGTTTTAGGTGTGCTCTCATCACCTCCCTCAACCTGCTGGTGGCTATCTAACTAATGCAGCCCAGGATACTCCTGGCTTTCTTTACTTGCAAGGGCACATTGCTGGCTTATACTCCACTTGGTGTACACCACTGCTGTCACCCAGTTTCCTCCTGATGCTTCTGGGTGACATAGGCAAAGCTGGCTCACGTGTCATTGAACAGAGTTCCCAGGCCATTGCCTGCTACCAGGCACTGAACTATCACATAGCTGCCCATCTGCAGGCAAAGAAGAAGTACCAGTCCCAGTGTCACAAGTCACTGGTTTGCAGTCTTCACCACCATGGGAGTTTCCATTTCTGAACCAACAGGCATAGACTCTGCCTGCCTCTATTTTCATACAGTTATGGCTTCAGGTTGCGGAGTCGCAGAGAAAAATCAGTTAATCTCTTTCTTATCACCTCTGATGCTGCACAGACTGCTGACAAGGTCTTGCAGTCCTTTACTTGGTAATACACAAATCCCCAGCCACATCAAACATTCTGCAGGCAAGGACACAATCTCTTTCTCCCTCAACCTCAGCAAGGTCTCAGACAGTTCTTGCAGCCTCAGAGGCTAAAATCTGCATCCTGCCTCTGGATCTCAGCCTGAGTTGAGGGTTCTGCAGTCACATCAGCCAGTGCTGAGTACTGTGCCTAGACTGTGCCTCACCACCATTGTTGAGCATAAAACCTCTCTTTCCAGCCCTCTTTCTGTGCATGTTTCTAGCATGAACTGATATGCAAACGTGGATCATGCTAGCTGCCTCTGTTGTTTTACTTAATGCAACAGTAAAAATGGTACCACTCTGCATGAATGTATATTATCATCTGCTGAGTTACTTTAACACTTTACAAAGTTTCTAAGAATTTTAAGTATGCACCATGTTCTCATACAAATTTATAATACCCACGTGGTGTATTTTTCTGCTTAGAACTTTGGTGTTTGAAGTTACTTTGTCAAGATATTTGAGTGCAGTCAATCTCAACCTGTTTGTAGGATATAAAAAACCCCAGCTGTTTGGCTATGTGGCATGGAGTTTTTATACTCACTCTCTTTTCAAGAAAACAACATCTCCAACGCTTTTCACTGATGATAAACTGTAACTTTCTTTCATAAAAATAAAAGGTTACTTTGTGTAATCTGTTAAAAGGGAACATCACTCTACAATATTTTTTGGGTAGTAGTGGTAAAGAACTCACTTTGTTGAAGTACTCAGTAGTTTATTTGGTACATCATATCAAGACTGTGGGCTTCAAGCCTGATGCTCTCCATAAGGCAGTGGTCTGACCCTAAAATATTGTCAAAAAAGATCAATTTCTCAGTAAAATCTAATCTCAGACAGCAGCATACAGGAGAGAAAAGTTTCTGTGCTGAGCAAAAAGACTTGCAACTTGATAATCAGCAGTGGAGAAGACAGATATGTCAGCATTAAAATAATTTAATGAGAAAGGTATTCCCTGATTTAAATTCTCAAGTTATGCAAACACATCAATATGAAGATGGACAATACTGAACATAAATTTTTCAACAGGTGGTTCAGTAGCTCTCATAATTCTCCTACCCAATACCAGTTTTAATTATCTGTTGCAAATAGCTCATTTGCAGTAGATGTAAAATAACTGCTGATTAATTAATCTTTTGGTATCTTATATTTAATCCCTAAAGACAAAATTTCTGTGAGTTTTCTTACTGTAAGACCTAATCTATCATTAGAGCTAATTTCACAACTAGAATAGTAGAGGGAAACATATGTCAGAACTCGGCATCCAATTTTTCATCATAAATACATATTTATAATAATTGTATTAGAAATTGTATATTTGGCAAGGTTTGCTGTATTTCTAATAAATATCTCACTATCTTAATAAATTAATGGTTTAGTAAGTGAAAGCACAACTCCCTTCTGTGCCTTGCTAATGAGTACAAGAGCTGCTTGAAATGCAGTGCTTAAACTTGCATTAAAATGTCAAGGGCTATGTATGTCAAATTTTATCTCAACTAATTCATTCCCCCTAAGAATACACGCAAATGTCAGTTTAACAAACTATTTAGCAAATTCTATTGTGTCATTGACAACTATACCCTACAGCTTAAGCTAAATAAGGCTTCACCTCTTCAGTTTTGATTAACTCGCTTTTGTCATTTTCCTCTTTCCAATTTTACCTGAAACCTAATTTCCCTATTCGAGCCACTGCTTTTTTGTTGCTCCTGTAATTCTCATACTTGTCATTTTTGGACAAGAAACAATTTGTCAAAGACATCATCTTGCATACTTTTAAACAGATTGCTCATTGTCAGAGCAATAGTTAATAAATCACAGAATAATCAGGAATTTGATTACCTTGAAAGTATACTTGTAATTTAAAAATTTTATTTTCTTTTTGTAACTGTCTTAAATAAATGGAAACATTGCAGCATGCTGTAGTTTCAGCAACAGTTATGCATACCACAGACAAGACGTGTGGCCTGGAATACCGTATTTTAACACAACAATGATGGTTTGTGCTCTACCGGCTCTTCAAAGTGTACTTACAAGTGAGACTCCACCTCTTAATACAGCAAAAAAATTTTTTTGTGCTTAGTAATAACTAACAAGATAGTTGGAGAAAAAGTTAAAGGCTTGGCTCTTACAGGAACATTCTCACAGATGAAGCACACTGAACCAGTATTTGTAAGAGTTATCTACAACCAAGTAGATTGGCAATGTGCTCTAGGTTCTAGTACATAATACTGCAGGTGACTTATGATTTTAAATCATTAAATGATAACTGGTTTAAATTTCATTGTACGCAACAATGCTCTGACCTCTGATATCTGAAAATCTGTACTACCACTGTCATTCTGGTTTACATTTTGTCAGTGTGAAACAGCTGCTGCCACAGGAACTCAACGGCTGATGCCAATGGCAACTCCAGCTGCAAAGCAATTCTGAGAATTATGTTATTCTGAGTTCTGATCAAGCACAGGTGAAATACATTGGCATTACTGAGTTAAACACGACCATCTCTCTGCTTACAGGATGAAATACAGTGGTCCATCAAATATGTTCTTCAAAGGTACTCAAAAAGCATAACATTAAAATTCAAATTATGCTATTTTTTAAGAAAGCCCTGAAATGAGATGACACATTATCTTAAAAGAATATTTTTTTTCTCTACTACTTTTTAAAGTTCTAAGCATCTTTTTGGACAGTGATCATGAATGAGACAAGTAATTTCAAATTGTGGATTATAATAAAAAGCATTCTGATCCCCAGATTTAATTAAAAGATTTCTAAGTATGCCAAATCAAACAATATAAATATTGAAAATATTAAAAAAACCCATAAACACTCACCCTCCCTTTCCTACCAAGATGTTACAACTTCCTTTATTCATTATATGATTATCCTAAAAACTTACAGCACTTCCTGCTATATTTTTTTCCTGAATAAGATGCACTGTGGAGTACGCTGTGGAATTACAGACAAATTACTGCCAGTACGGAATCGCGACCAGTAGAAAGAAAATCCACAGGAACTTTTAACAGCTGTAAGCAGTTGCAAAGGGCTGCCAAACACAACTGCTGATGTAAAAGAGGGAGAATGTGTGGATTTAAGCTATTCAAACAGTAAACAAGTACATCTGCTCCTGAATGTTATCATTAAATAAACTGTGGTAATATGTTTTACATTGCTGCAACATTCTTGTTTGTAACCACAATTCTGAAGAGTTTTGGACTGGGAAAATGTTAACAAAACTTTTTGGGTTTTTTTGGTGGTGCAAACCTATATGTGGAAAAGTCGATTACAATTACTGTACAGTGTTGGTGTCTAATTTCTAGCAAAACCCGTGTCATATCATATAATTTTGAACATGAACTGATGAATGCTTTTGAAAACCAGACGGGATCCCTGTGAATGGTGAACATTCAGTGCCTTTAAAACCATCTATAATATTTTAAAAAGAAAGATTAAATAGGACATTCAGCTGTAGAATACAAGAAACTTTGATGTGTCTCCAACTCTGAACCTGACCTGTTCAGACTTGGAGATATTTTACAAAGGCTACTGTAAGAAAAGTCAGGGGGAAAAAATCCATTTCTAAGTAGCACAGAATTCCCAGGCCAGGAATAGCATCATAAATCTTCTGTAAAAGACAAGAGATTAAAGAATTATGTGCATGAAAACAACTTTTTGTTCTTTGCTCCTATCGTGATTGTTGCGAAATCACAAAAACAGTACTGCTTACTTTGACTACAAAAACTAAACTTGGCAGGGTTTTGTCAAACTCTCAATTGTTTGGATTTTTCAGATTTCATCTGTGATACCTGATATAAAATAATATGATTTATATAGTCAACTAGTGTGCTGTTTTGGCTGGACAGAGTTAATTTTCTTCACAGTGTCTTGTGTGGGGCTATGCTTTGGATCTGTGATGAAAACAGTGTCGATAATATTCCAGAGATTTGCCAGCTACTGCTGAGCAGCGCTTGCACAGCATCAAGGCCTTTTTTGCTTCTCACCCTGCCTCAGTGAAGAGGTTGGGGGTGCAGAAGGGGTTAGGAGGGGGCACAGCTGGGACAGCTGACCCCAACTGATCACAGGGATATTCCCTACCATATGACAGCAATGAAAGCTGGGGAACAAGTCTGCCAAGGCCTCTAAACTGTTCTTTTAAAACTATTATTTCTCCAACTTCTAAAACAAAGAAAAGCTCTACTGTAGCGACTTCTTTAAGTCCCTCCATAAGAAGCTCAATCCACAGAATTGATCTGCTATGGACCTATTGTCCTTGGCACTCCTACTATGTCTCAGTTGTCTACCAGCTTTATTATTCTGATGTGCTTGAAAAAGCAATCTGTCTACTTACCCAACCTGACTCTATGCTTTCTTCATTCCTGTGTTCTAGACTCTAGACCTAAATCAAATAATTTTTTCATTGGTATTACAGTGCCTCATTGACTAACTTTCCTTCTATTGAACTTCCGTGACACTTAAACTGAAAATTCCATGTAAATTCCATTTAAATTGAAATTTCCAGGTAAATTATGCTGTTTGGTTTTGATTTCCTTTAATATACAATTCCTTTGCACTGACATGAAAGCACACCTACATTTGGCCTCAAGCTGACTTATTTATATGTCCCTGCTTCAATGAGATTTTAGTGATTGAAATTACTGCTCCATGTAGTCCAACTGGATTTTAACAAATTCTACCCTTAAAAAAATATTTATTTTTTTTACAATTCAGCTATTCTTTCTCCCGGTAATTTTCCATGACTGTTTAACAACTACTCAAAGGAAAAAAAAAAAAAGAAAAAAAAAAAAGGAAAAAAAGGTCTTCAAGTATCAGTTCTCCAAAACGAAAACCCACAAGGGATCTTCAGTTTCCCTAATCAAACAGAAGAGAAAAAAACCTCACCAAGTTAGCAAGCACCCACTGCTCTTGTTTTGCTGTCAGAATAAAATCTACAGCTATCAAATCTGACCAAAAATCCGCTACCAGACCCAACAAGACAAATATGTGTCATTTCAAGCAAATACCAAGACTTTGGTGAAACATTTCCCTTTGCAACTAAAACAGTATGTTGAGTTACAAACTACATTTACAGGCATGAATCCAACCTTTATGATTTGGAAAAGATACAAAGATATAAAAGATATAAAGATGTGCACACATCTCTTTTCAGTATGCATTGTGAGCAATAAATGATGAATGCTACAGAAAAAAGTAAAATAGTCTAGTCAATTTGACTCTTCAACTTCAAACTGAAAGACTGCACTGTATAGTATGTTTTTTGCATATTGCAACTTTATTACTTTTTAAATATTATGATTCATATGATGAATCAATTTTGCTTTTTTTCCAGAAACAGTAGAAATTATGACATAAGTTTGCTCAAGGACAGAAGACATGCCAAGATAGAAAACTGGACTGTCTAACTACACAAAACAAACTTTCATTCCAATTTGGCCCACATAGATTTGTCAGTAAATATCCCGTTTCTTTTTTTTACAATAATGGTAAACTGCAATACTACTTACATGTAGTTTTCCACAGTTGTTTCCTCTTTGTAGCATAATTTAGAAGTACATTACACATTTTATATACACTATTTTTTCTATAATATTTCTATAATATTAAATATCAAAAACTCAGGTTCAGTATGAACTATCAACTTGAAAATATTACTGTAAGTTTCCCTTTTCTTAGGCAAAAATTAACAGTGAATATTGCTATAATGCAATTCTTAAATTACTGACTTGCAAGATCAGTTGTACAAGATTTGAATAAACTATTACAAAGTCAATTCTCATCATGCATAATAAAATAATTTAAAACTATCCTACATTAAACTCTATGTTTTCAACACTTTCCCATTATACTGAGCACATACATCAAATGCTTACTTTGTTTTTTCCTTTTACATATCTTTGAATGTCTATTAGAAAAACAGGAAATATTAATATTATGCTAGTGAGGTAATATATCATTGGGTACACAGAGTATGTAAAATGTATCCATTTATTTGGCAGTTATTTGTTAAAGGTCTTTTTTTTCTCAGATTAGACACTCAAGTTTAGTTTTACTAGGACGAATAAAAGAAAAAAAAAAGAAAAAACCCAAAAAGCAGCAAAATGAACTTGACCTGGATCTTTGTCCAAATCCCTAATCTGTTTTATCTTTTTGTAAACTGTTTCTTTCGTGGTTATTCTAAGTGGAAATTTTGAAGCAGCTGAAAGCTCATGTGCCAAAATTCTTGAAGAAAATCAGTATTTTATCCCTTCTTGGTAGACACAAGTAACCTTCTAGGCTGCTTTCCTTTCAAAACACTCAAAAAAGAACACTCAAAAGTAGAAGTTATCACAAGTCATTTCACCGAGAGCAATCATACACAAAAAGATGATATCCAAAACCATGGCTTGAGCATAAATATTCCTGAAGTCGCTGTAGCCAGAAGAGGGGGGTGGGAGGGGACACTAACAAAATATTAACCTAGACCAATATCCTTCAAGGCAGCCTATTCTGAAGACAGATTCTGCCCACAATGAGGGAAGGATTTCTTTTCTTTGAAAGTTTACATACCTTCTGCACCACAGCAATGATTATAATTTTTCAAAACCAACTTTGACAGAACACCTCTATGTGATGACAGAACAGAGAGTCAATTGGGTATTCCAATTAAGATTTTAAAAGGTGGGAATTAGATTCACAGCCTTCCTCTTCTTTTTTATACTTTCAGAAAGCCTCATTTTAGAGAAACTCAATGTTTCCCAGAATATGGGGGGAGGTTCTTTTTGACTTCTTAATAAAAGGAAGGGCTTTCCTATCAGATTAATTCAGCTTTTCATCCACTGTCTTCATTGGATTTGACTTTCAACATCTGCTTGCACAGAGAATTATTTGATATTGAAAAATAACAAAACAATTATTTTTTACCTTAATATTTATTTTTTCCTAGCCTATACAAAGTACTCTAAATCTATGTATGTTTTAAGAATGCTTTTTCCAAGTGTAACCTCCAATTTTATTTCCTATGAAACTATAGGCCAGGTAAAATGTGTCATTTTCTATGAAAAGATATACATTTTCCTAATACGTTATAGTGATCAACCATCACATCTGAAGTCTTCAGAGGGTCCAGCTTTGACATGACTGCAAGTGAGAAGACTCCCATGCATCAAAATAAAAATACTATATATGCTACTTCAAACAATCATTCACTAAAAGAAATCTTTCAGCATTTCACAGAAAATAAAATCACAACATTGGAGGCTAATGTCCAGAGCCTTGCATCCTAGTCATCAAGGTAAAGAAGCTGTGACAAAAATGGGGTCTAGCAGAAGAAGAAAGGTTTCAATAGAAAAGTGCAAACTAGATATAAACATCAGAGGATCCTGTGTCAGGGAAATGAAGCAAAAATCACTATGGTAACCCACTGATTTTCACTTCTTGAACTAATGATCATCTGAGGAAACAAAGAAAAAAATATACACCATTCTGATATGGTGTTTAAGCAAAGATGAGAACAAAATGAGAATTCTTCTTTACCTGAAAATACCAGACTCATCCCACCAGCTATTAACCCTTACGCGAATGGGTCTTTTTCAGTTAGTGTTGATGCCTTAAGCCCCTAATGTTTTTTTATTTTTCTAATTTTGTAAGCCTTACAAGTTTTATAGGTAATAGAAGTAGATTTTAGAAACAAACCCCTTTCTCCCTCCTCCCTGTAGCACCCCTTAGTTTATACATTCCTTAATCCTCTCACCCCATTCCATACTCCCCATATCAACCCTATTCCCATATCCAGTAGAAAATGTTTAGTCTCTTAGTCAAGGTAAGCCTGTCTTGTTTGGAGAACGCTTGTATCTTGGCCTAAACCGCAGGACAGAGTCAAAGAACTGGGTGACCCTGCTCTCTGTACCCCGAAGATGATGAAGAATGATGAAGAGGGGGTCCCAAAAAGCCCCCAGACCAAATTCCAGGAGGTGGGCCAGGGGGTGGACCAGAGCAAAAGCCACGGGGAGGACACACTTGGGATTGGCCAGATATTGTTATAAATGTAACATCTCAGGCACAGCCTGGGGCGCGCGTCGTGTAACATCTCTTTGCCTTGGCATAATTAAACCCTTTCTTATCTCACCCCAGCTAACGACTCCTGAATTTTTTCGTAGCACCAGCTGAGCAGGCATCAGTGTAAAAAAGAAATTACCGTCAAAGCAAGAAACATCAATTCAGTAAAAGTTAATGAGTAACTCATAAAGATAACTAATCTCTTTCCCCTATTTTTCTGTCTTGAAGACACTAAGACAGAGGAACTGTCTTTTTTTTATTTGGAAGTACTGTTTTGGGAAACTTTAACATTTACATTTATTTGGGGATTGGAGCATCTCTCTCATGAGGATAAGCTGAGGGAGCTGGGCCTGTTCAGCCTTGAGAAGAGACGACTGAGAGTAGACCTCATCAATGTCTATAAGTATCTGAAGGGAGGATGTTAAGAGGATAGAGCCTGGCTCTTCTCAGTGATGCCAAGCAATAGAACAAGAGGCAATGGACAGACACTGATGCACAGGAAGTTCCACCTGAACATGAGGAAGAACTTCTTTACTGTGTAGGTGACTGTGCACTGGAACAGATTGCCAGAGAGGTTGTGGAGTCTCCCTCACTGGAGATATTAAAAATCCGCCTGAGTGCAATCCTGTGCCATATGCTCTGGGATGACCCTGCCTGAGCAGGGAGGTTGGACCAGATGACACACTGTGGTCCCTTCCATTCGTACCCATTCCATGATTCTGTGATTGCATATCAGAAACATCTATGCTAAAAGTCTGCCTTTGCCAATGTGATATAGAGACACTCTATTTTTCCAGCTATCACTGATCTTAGACAGTATGGAAACCAGAATGCTAGCAATCTTTCTGCATTCAAGTCTATGCCTTTAGAGAAATTTCTTTATTTGAAAGTTTCTCACTTTTGTTTATTCAGAAGCTATCACTATGCAATTTTCCATTAATTCATGAAAATATTCAAGACAATTATTTTTTGCAAATACTTCTTGGTCTACAGATTGTTTGTTCACATTTGATCAAGCAAACTTAAACTTGTGCTAGTCACATTGATTTGAAGATATATCACCTAGGGTTTTTGTTCGTGTTGTTGCTGTTGTTCTAGTTGTTGTTGGTTCTAATTTTGTGATTGACCAAGATAGTATTACTGCTGCAAACAGGAACAGTATTAAATTACAAAAGTATTTGGCTTAGAATTAACATTTCTAGGAATATGCTAATGAATCAAGTCACTGACTAAAATGTTCATTGAAAGTATACATAAGAAGAACATATTCTAATTTTTTTAAGAAGACAAGTTTTAACCTCAGACAGTACTGCAGTTGTACATTTGACATTGGCACTGGCTTGCTGACCTATGTTCCTTCTGCACTTCATCAGGTTTCCTGGATGTACACCAGAACAGTGTGCCTGAATAACTCATGGGTTTTGAAGCAAAGGGACTTAATGTACATTTCATAACTGTGTCAGCCTTACAAAATTACTGTAATATCTGATTTATAGAAAAAAATTGCTATCCTGGAACAAAAATAAATTATATGCAGATGTAGTTCAACTGAAAAACCAGGAGCCAAATACCACCTACAACACAATGGCAAGTAAATCTGATATTGGTAGAAACTTGGTCATTTTTCATGTTATGTGTTTGACAAAATAGGAAAAAGAATTAACGTGGGTTAATTCTGTGTAAATGCTACATACTTCTTACTGCAGCCTTTAGCTGCTCAGACAGATGAAATCAGAGTTTTACTCATGCAAAGAGTATTGTTAAAAATGTAAATGGATTAGTTCATGTGAAATGGTACTCTTGCAGTCTCTATAAATGTAAAGCTTTAGGCTTTTCATTTCAAGCTGTTCTCTCTCTTTATTAGGGCCACAGCTCAGATTAATAACTACCTGAGTGAGGTAAGATTAACTTAGAGTGGTTTAAATGACATGCCTTTCGTAGAGTATGCCTGTATTTAACAACTCCCCTTTGTCAAGTGGTATGGAATAGATGTGTTCCTCCCTGCAAAGTCTTCTATGCGTCTAAAGAAACTATGTATCAGATGCTGGTCTTTTACTAGGTTCAGGACAGAGCATCAATTAACAGCACATCACGCCAAGTTAAAAGTTATTAATTGCACACTAAAGATCAGAATTAAGTTCCATTCAATTCAGCAGGCTTTAAGCCAATGTTTCAGTCACGGATATACACTAGTGTGCTGAATAAAGTTCTTTGCTGTTTAACTCAGTCAAATTAGACCGAGAAGACATAAGAAGAACATAAGGAAGAACTGGTTTAACCAAGAGCACAGCTGACTACTGGAATCAATATCTATCTGTGAGAGAATTGGATAATCAAAATAATGGAACAATGTAAATTAAATTAATTATTAGCATAATTACTTTTGCATTATATTTTCAGTGCAAACACATTCTCTCAAAGAAACTGTAAAAAATTCCTTTGCAAGTGATAAACTGTTAACTCTTGTTCTGTTCACCCCTCAAAAAGCACCTAGTTGAAACCAATTTGAAAACATAGAACATGTGCACATATTATTTCTTTTAATATCACTTCATCTGCTCCTGCTAGATTTTACAAGAGCAAATACCCATTCAAATGATACAAATACAAATACAAAATATTTGCAATGATTTTTCCTAGATATGCAAATGATTTCCTATCTGATAACTTCTGATAATCTGAGACGCCTCTAGATCCAAGTTTATATCTTTTTAAAGTGTATCAGCAGGATATTTTCATTGAAAGTTGTATTTTTCAATTTTTGCAACTGGCATTGGCAATTTCCTGTGAACATAAACAAACTACATACATCTATGACCAGGACTCAAAAAGAACTGTATTAACACTTTTGCATATAAATGTTGCTTTGCATTTAGGGAACAAAATAAAGTAATTTTCCACCTCTTTCCAAAAAAATTAACAGAAGGATAAATATTGAGACTAAAATCTCCCAGAATACCATTGAACATCAAAGAATCTATAAATAAATAAATACTTCAGATCTAGTGCACATTCAAACCACATTGTTTCCTTGAATTACCAAGCTATTTGCAAAGCAAGTGTTGGAAGAAAATCTGTGAAAAAAATATGCAGTTGGTTTTCCCTCTTGTCATTTTAAGTGACCGAAAATATTGTATTTTCAGCTACTGTTGTTATATTTGCCTTGCTCTTTCAATCACAGATCCTCATCCTCATGTCCACATATTTTTCCATACCCTCAATTAAAACAAATGACTGGTCCATGATTCATGTGCCTGGACTTACGATAAACTAGTAGAGGCCTCTGACAGGAGAAGAAGGAATAGGCATAAACAGGGGTAGAGTGTCAGGTACAAGCTCTTAAAGGCATTAAATTAAACTCTGACTAAAATCATTACCATTTGACATCCTGGCTTGTACACTGGGACTGAAAACGCATCCAAAAGAACAGTGTTTTAATGACTTCACTGGATCTGTGATTTTTCCCAGTATTCTCATCTTTGTTCACAAGTGACATGGGAACATATTTCAAGCACTTAAAAAGTGTCTGAAAGTACTAGTGCCTACCTAATAACTCTTTTATCTCTTAGTTTCCCTTGTAGAATATGCTTATTAGAGTGAACCTTTTATGCATTTTTACAGTACCATGTAAGATGAGGTTTTTTCATTTGCAAATAGATTCTCTCCACATTTTTCAACTCTACCAAAATACTCTGTCTGCTGAGGGCATATTTGCCAATTAATCAAAGGGGTTTTTTTCTGCCAGGTTACAGTACACAGAATACCATCTGATCTTACCTCTCCATTTTCCAGAGGATGGATTTTGGAATAATAAGAAGTGCATATGACTTCATCATCTTTTATATAGGATGGAGTTCCAGGACGGGGATGAATGTTGTAGCGTGTCAGGCATTCACTGTCTGTGATAGCATAGTACTGCCATGGTTGATAGTCTACACCATCCAGAGAACGCTCTAATACCCAGTTTCCAGGACGAGGTGAGTTAGCTGCTTTCACAATAACATATGCAATCTGGAAAATCTGAAAAAAAATAGAAGAATTGTTAAAATGCATTTAAGAACAATTATAAATCAATTCCAATTTCTTGATATTTGCCAAACTAAGAGCTTAATATTTGACGAACAGTAAATATGAAAATCTGAGACTTTTTTTCTGCTGGAAATGCAATATGGCCTCAGAGTACATTGACACTAACTATACAACTAAACTCTCCATTAACATTTCTGAAAAAATATTAGTTGCATTAGGCCAATAGAGACTTTGAAAATAGAATTAGAAAGCACTCTAAACTACACATAGCTTAGTAGGTAATTGCTAAGCTGCCATTTCAGCAAAATGTTTGGAAAGTTTGGAGTATTTTCAATTTGTAGAAGTGAGATTGTTTTCATCTGTGTATTTATAGACATATACTTTCCATCATGTTTAAGAGTTGCCAAACTCTGTTACAACTCTATGTCAGTTAAAAAAAACCATAGCTTTAAGCTATTGAAAGGTAATCACATCATGCTGAAGTCATTCTACAAAATGCTCGTTTCAATCACACAACTCAGTGCTGTGACCATAAATAAGATTTATAGGACGGAGACACATCAAATATCACTACAAACAGAATGTAAACATATAATCAATGCTCATTATAGTCCATTTCACCTGGCTATTCAATTGATTTATCAAGGTTTATTTCTGTTACAAGGTTGCTGGAATGCAAACCACAAATACATTTGCAATTGCAGAATGACATACATTAGTGATGCGGGTTTGGTTTGGTTTGCTTTTAACCTAGTAACAGCTATACAGAGGTAGAACTGAAGCCAATAAAAAGAAACAGGTATTTCCATTAATAAAGAATACATAGCCAGTTAATATTTCTAAGACGTACTGCTGAGTCTGCACATGAGGATGCCAGAGGATATCATGGAGAGGACAATGTTGATTTAATACTTAATGATTTCTGTATCAGACAGTCACTGCAAGAAAGCTGTGAGATACAGACTTAGTCCACACAAAATCTCTTGTGAATGCTTAGACAATCAATAAAGCCACTGAAAGAAGATTCTACAGTAATTGATGAAAGAACCAGAATGAAGATTCAAATTGGTTTTTATTAACCACCAGCTAGAATTACTGTAAAATAAAAAATACGTTAAGTGGCAGAGTACTACAAATACTGCAGTATACTTGATGATGGAAGCAAAGAAAATATTTATCTCCAATTATCATTCCTGCCCTCTGTGCAGGTGCTGAGTACATGGTAAGATTCACAATAGCTTCAGTCAGGAAAACAAATCCCTAACAACCAAAGTTTTTCACTGGGAATAAGAAGTGAGTGCGGTTGTATTTATTTCAATCTGAAGAACACGTGTAACTCTGCATTCACGTAGGAGTATCTCGAATTATCAATATTTTTCTTCAATAGCATAGAATAAGCATTGCAGAGACAAGGAGAAACCTATGTTTCATTCCACTGTTTCAACAGGAATCATACAATCATTTGCCCCCTGTTTCACAAATGCCTTTTCCTCTCTCAAACTCCTCTATAGCTATATTCCATTGTGGCCACAAATAATTCTAACCATAACTATCCTGGATCACTGTCACTAATACTGTTTACAATAAAGAGAGACAAATACAACATTAACAAACCTTTCCAAACTATTCCCCACCAATTAAGCTCTTAGAAATGACAGAATTAGAGAATTAGAGAATAGAAATTTCATTCTAGAGTACTTCTAAATACTTTTTCTTTTTAATTTTACATAAGTGATTTACCTCAAGTTATCATAATAAGACTACATGTAGAATGGATAACAACTGAGGTTAAACACTAGAAGCTAGGGCTTCTACCATGGAAGATCTGTGATTTACAGCATATCTGACAACAAATTCATAATTATAGGTGTGTATATATAGCTTCCTTCGTGGAAGTCCTAAAATTTGCAAAACTTCATGAAAGACTCGTTAAATACTGTCAAAAAACATTTAGCTCTACAAACATCTTGGATGCATTGGGTCTGTGGGGCCAAGAGATGTAATCAACAGGAAGTCTTTTATTGTTTTCTTGCTTTGAAATACTAGGTTGTGTGGGAGAGTGAAACTTTCTACAGTGACTTCTCAAATTAGAGTCCTCTTTTGATAACATTTCCTGTATATTCTGCTGAAGATTTGTTTGAAGTCTTATTTCTTACCTTCTGATATAGTGTACTGCTTGACTGAAATTTATTATATACCTTTGGCTTTCATTATTTTTAGCACACTTGGTAAATGAAACTGCAACAAAATTTTATTAAAAAAAGCAGTGGAGAGGAAACAGCACATTGCAGGTCATAGTGGGGTGGATATTATTTCTGTTAATCTAAATTTGACAGGGAAAAAAGAACCTTCTTAATGTAAATAAAAGAATACACACGAAAAGCTGGTTTTAACTATTACTCAATTACAGTTTTCAACCTGATCCAGACTACTACTGTCCCAGCCTCTGAATATTCCTGTAGTGGCTTCTGCGACAGTACCAAGCTATCTGCAACCCACTGACATAAGAAACCTTCTCTTTTCTCTTTCAAGTCTCTCCTCACAAGTGGAACTGCAAGACTGTATTGTGTAATACAAATTATTTCCTGGGTAGAGAAACAGAGCTAGACTAAGGACCAGTGTTTTTAAATGTTGGTAGACTGTTAATGCTAATTGCAGAGAAGGGAAGATGGACAACCACATGCATCAAAAACATGTCCTGGTTGATATTATTCCTGATCTCTCTAAGGCTAGGCTGAAGACAACACAGGATGCTAATCTACCCTTCTTAGAAACACTTTTCCTTTTGGGGACAGCTAGACATATAGAGGTTTAGCAAGAATCAAGAAGACAGTTGTCCCAGCTCAGACAGCTACACTAGGCACTACCAGCTCACCACAGTGATGCAGGCAGCAAACAAGGTGTATTCCACGGTTTACTGTGCCTATGCTTTCTAAGCAAGTTGACAATGACAATTAGTGCAGAAAAAACAGACTAAAATTAATGGCAGCTGTATGATTACTCTCAAAGCAAGTCAATGTAATGGAAGCAACACTTAACTTTCCGATCAGCTGGGAAACTGTCCTTTACCAGAGTAACCCTTCTTTTATTGTGGACTTGTTTTGCAAATTGTGTTCTGGTTACTTTAATGCAACCAGCACGTGCTCCGTGGCACGACAATATTAATACTAATAAAGTCTAATGTTTCACTGAGTTTTGCTGCATTTGTTTCCACAATCAAAAAAAAGTGAAATTGTTCAGCATTCTGAAGCCACGTTTCCCAGTACATCATAACACTGAGCTTCCATCCCCACAGGGTAATCGATAGAGCAAGCCTGGTTTATTTTTCAAATAGCATCAATAGACCGACACACGTCAATGGATATAGTAACTGCACAATCTTAGAGCACATCTGGTTTTGTACAACCTAAACAACAAAGTTTGCTGATACAAATGTGAAAACGGAGCAATACCAAGGTGCCAGGTGGCATGCAATAGACCATTAACAAGCGGCTGAAGTGCAGCTGGTGCTTTTTTCTACTTGTTCTGCTCATGTGACCATAGTATAATCATGGGGGGGGGGGAAGTCTAAATAGTCCACTAAAACTTTCCCAAATTATATATAACCTAATCCTCAAGATAAGAAACAAAATGAGTCTTGGGTCTCATTTTCCATAGTAATTGTCTCAGCAGTGAGATCTGTGAAACACATTGTAGGAACAATTCCATAAGTTATAGTGCTGTATCTTCTTGTGAATGCCTCATAAGACATAGAAAAGTGCATCCTACTATACAGGATAATTTGCTATACTAATATTATTCAGATAGAGCTGAAGTGAATCATTAATCTGCATAGGGTTATCTAGTGAAGCAGGAAATCTCATTGTGTCTGACTCCCACCTGCACTTCTATTTAAAAAATAAATCCTTCAGTTAGAAAGCATTCATGTAAGTCGAATATCATCAGAGAAAAATTCAGTACCACACAAGTCTACAGAAGTATTTCCATTTCATTTTCTCAACAGAAGAATGTATTAGCTCTAATGGAGTCTTCCATGAACAATCTGGTATAAACTCTGTATCTGCTTATTTACTGTAGTTATGTCATTGATCATTATTGCGGTTCAGTGGTCAAGTACACATGGCATTCCTCCATCAAGAAAAGTGCACAACTTGGGCAAGGGCTTGTTTTTTTACAGGCTGGCATAAATAATGTTAAGCCATGTGGCCTTAAACAGTCCACAGATACATCTAACCAGTCATTTAAAAGTGCTGGTAGGGGCAGCAAAAGCACTGCAGATACCCCTTGTCCCAATGTGAAATCCATTCAGACGAGTCAAGGCTATCTCTGAACTGAGAAGGCCATCTCAGAACACCCTGCAGATTAGTGGAGGTTATGGGCTACACGGGGGTCACCCCTTTAAGAGAAGCGGGGGGAAGTCTATGCAGAATTTATTATGGGATGTGTTAAGGGTATTGTGTAAATGGATGAAACTTCATCATCATCATGGCTAGGCTTCATGAACGAAGATTTGGGAAGGGCTCTACCCACATTTCTTGCAAGCGCGTTGGTGGCTAAAAAGGCCAATACGAGAAAGGCATGTCCCGTTGCAAAAGGCACAGCAGAAAGACTCCTTAGATGGTATATTCTGCAAGGCTCGATTCTTTCTGCGTTGTCTTTTCTCCTCAAGGGTGATCCTGCATGCTTTCTCAAAAGCATCAGCAGCGTTATAGATGGTGTGTCTCCAGACCTCCCGATTGGAGGCCAGAGTAGACCAGTTATGCTGATCAATATGGCCGAGGCTGAGTTGTTGTTTCAGGGAGTCCTTGTATCTTTTCTTTGGGGCTCCTCTCTTCCGGCAGCCAGTGGCAAGTTCACCATAAAGCAGGATCTTAGGGAGGCGGTGGTCCTTCATCCTGGAGATGTGCCCTGCCCATCGCAGCTGCGTTCTCAGTAGCATGGCCTCAATACTTGTGATTGCTGCCTGTTCGAGAACAGATGTATTGGTCACATAATCAGACCAGTGGATGTTCAGGATTGTGCGGAGGCAGCGTTGATGGAAGCGTTCTAGGAGACGCAGGTGGTGGCGGTAGATGACCCATGATTCGGAACCATATAAAAGAGTAGACAGCACTATGGCTCTGTAAACACTGATCTTGGTACTTTTCTTCAAGTGTTTATTACGCTATACTCTTTTATGGAGTTTTCCAAAAGCACTGCATGCCTTCGCTAACCTGTTATCTATCTCCCCGTCGATCTTACCATCTGAGGAGATGAGGCTGCCTAAGTAATTAAACTGCTGGACTGATTTAAGATCTGATTGGCCAATGGTGATGTGGGGATGATGAGGGACTTCCTGAGGTGCGGGTTGATGGAGAACTTCTGTCTTCTTTAAGCTGACTTCCAGCCCAAAAAGCTCAGCAGCATCTGCAAAGCAGGATGTTAGACGCTGCAGGGCTGCTTCTGTGTGGGCAACAAGGGCGGCGTCATCAGCATAGAGCAGCTCCCGGACAAGATGGTTTAAGGTCATGGTGTGGGCCTTCAGTCACCTTAGGTTGAATAGGCTTCCATCAGTACGATATCATATGTAGATACCGTCCTGATCATCGAGGTCTGCTGTGGCCCTTTGGAGCATCATGTGGAAAAAGACTGTGAATAGGGTAGGAGCGAGAACACAGCCTTGTTTCACACCATTCTTTATTAGAAAGGGCTCAGAAAGTGTGTTGCCATATCTGACTTGGCCGTGTTGATCCTCATGACGAGAGATGATCATTTTAAGGAACTTGGGGGAACAACCTAAACGTTCCAAAATCTGCCAAAGACCTTTTCTGCTCACAGTATCGAAAGCCTTGGTGAGGTCGACAAAGGTTATATAGAGACCTTTGTTCTGTTCCCTACACTTCTCTTGCAGTTGTCTGAGAACAAATATCATGTCTGTGGTGCTCCTGTTGGCTCTGAAACCACACTGACTTTCAGGTAGAATTTCTTCTGCTATAGCGGGTATTAGTCTGTTCAAGAGTATTTTTGCCAGGATTTTGCCAGCAATGGAGAGCACAGTAATACCACAGTAATTTGAGCAGTCTGATTTAGTACCTTTCTTCTTATACAAGGTGATGATAAATGCATCACAAAGGTCTGAAGGTAGTTCGCCTAGTTCCCAACAGCGCACCACAAACTCATGAAATTTAGCATGGAGTGCAAGGCCCCCATGTTTCCAGACTTCAGGTGGAATTCCATCAACCCCAGCTGCCTTGCCGATTTTCACCTGCTGTATGGCCTTGAGGGTTTCTCCTAAAGTGGGGGCAGTATCCAATTCGTATTTCACCGGTTGTTGTGTGATGGACTGAATTGCTGAGTCTTGGACTACACAGTTGGTACTGAAAAGAGTTTGAAAATGTTCAGACCATCTATTCAGAATGGAGGTTTTATCTGTCAGAAGCGTTTGACCATCTGCACTGAGTAATGGGCTTTGGACTTGGTATGTAGGCCCGTATGCTGTTTTCAGGGCCTCATAGAATCCTTTGTGATCCCCTGTGTCTGCACATAGTTGAGTTTTTGCAGCTAGAGGATGAAACTTAATATGGAACATTTAGGGAAGGGAATAGAGGTGGAAAAATAGAAGGACCAAGGTGGCTCAGGAAAGAACAAGTGTAAGATAGAGGGAAAAGGAGATAAAAGGAACCGGTTGACTGTAAATAGCTAGGTGGTCAGCATATTAGGCCTGACCTTGATCACTGAAATCTGTCCTATTTTCACATTAAATCCTGTTTCTTAGTATCTTCCATTTAGGTGTGCTCTCTCTTTTTACTGGGTATTTGTGAATAAGACTTAACTTCATGCTCAACTAGCCAACAAGTAGAAGAGGCCTGAGTACCAGCAACTTGAGTGGGGCTGCAAATCTCTAAGATCGTGAAAAGATTATCTAAGGCTGCCTCCTGAAGCACTGCATGTTGTCTATGCATCCAGAGATAGACATGAGCCTAGTAGACTTTAATCCTGATCAGTTGTAGGGGAAGAAGAGAGTGAGACAGGCTGTGCTGTGTTTGTGTTCATGTGGGTGCTGATAGGGCACTGTGGTCTGTTTATGTTGCTCTGTGCAGCCATGCATGTGTTTCACTCTCTCAGGATTATGAGCTCTGCCTTACTACAGTCTGTACGTGAAGACAGAGCCATAGGAGCCTTGCATCCATCAGGCTACCAGATTCAGTAACTTTTAATACCTTGCATGACCAACAGATCTAAACAGATTCTCAACGCAAAAGTGTTCTTTGATCATTAACTTCTATCTTTACACTCAAGTATAAGAAATGACTGAATATGGCAGACATTATACATCTTAAACACCACATTTGCACTGTTTTCATTTTGGAATAGTCTCTCCTAAAGGTTTAAGACATGAAACAGACCAAATCCAACTACTAATGAACTGAAGGAAAGATTTTGTGAGTTTGAGAAACAGCTCCTTGTGTTCTCATAGGTCAATTTATGTGGTCAGTAATATTTCAATTCACAGTTACCATTATGGATTATTGTTTGGGTCTAGTATGTACAACAGAGAGCAGGCAGTTTTGATGCAAGAATTTTTACACAATTGGTTATTTAGAAACAACTAAACTTCTCATTTTAGTCTCACATCCAACTCAGACCGAGAAAAAGCCTTATTTAGAAATGGAGTGGCTCTCTGAATTCCTCAAAAGACCATCTAGCATTTGGTTTTTCTATCACTATCCTGAGAGACAGTGGCCACGGTTTCAAATATTCTGCTCACACTTAGAAATTCTGAAATTGAAAATAATGGCATGGGGTAGAAAAAAAATATGCTTAGCAGGATTTCACTAATATCAGTTTAGAGAGCTGAACATCTCTCTGCCATGCTGCAGTTTGCCTTCTAATGATAATGTTGCTCCTGTTCGTCTGAGCCACTACCAACTGAAACGCTGCTACCAGATGGGGAATTTGGGCTGAAAGAAACACTTGATTCCAATATAGTTTTTTTTCCAGTGTTACAAGCAATTCTAGCAGGGCATCATATGTCTCAGAAAAATTGTAGCTACAAAGAGTTCAAGCTATGAATGTCATGCAAATTAAGATGTACACAGCACTTCATGAAAAAAAAAAGAGAGAAAGATTTTATCACAGCAAACCTTGAAAAGCTCTAAGGTAGCTCCAAACCAAGCTGCTTCAGATAGAAATTCATCTTTTCTAACTACACAAAAATTCACTCATGTACAATGTCAGTCCCATTCAGATAATACCTGTAGAACATGGATTTTGAAAAAAGTATAAAAATACCTCAACTTAGAACAAACTCAGCTTTCTCCCTTCCCTGTATGTAACTGCTAAAGATGCACAAGTTCCTTTGAGAACATGTCCTTCTCCTTGATAAAAATACATCATTTATTAATATTTCTCAACTTTTGCTCGTCATGATTATGACTCCTGTCATTAAAAAAAAAATGAAAGCAAAGTCTAGTAAAAGAGTGCACTTTATACAATGTCAAACTGTAAAGCTCTCAAGATGTTGAATATCTGAGACACATTAAGCCAAATGGAAGGAGTGAGTAACCTGTAAAGTTTCTGTCAATGTCAGTTTTGTTCTTTGTAATTTTCTCAGTTGGTTTTCTCCATCACCCACTGTTCAGTTGTTTGTGAAGGCCTCAAAAAGAATAGCTGCTTTCTACTGACTATTTTTCCTGCTCATCATTGGCCTGGTGTATACCTGAATTGAGGCTGAAGTTAATAATCTCTTTTCACAGTGCTTTCAGATAATAGCAGAAAGCAATTTCTTTTCTCTTTATTTCCTAAAGCTAGTAACTTCTTTCCATGGAGAAGGAGTATGGTGAAAAAAGGAAAGTTGATGAAAATGCCAATATTCAAACCCTTCTTCTCAAAATATAGACAATAGAGGAGAAGAAGGACAGAAAAGGTTGTTCTTCTATTTTGGTGCTAAAGTACAAAAAAATAATTTTTCCTTTTTTTTTTTCTTGATCCAAGAATTGATGCTCAGCCTGGGTCCAGCAGCATTGAGAGAACTCAGGGTGAAGTGTCCATATTTCCTTCAGTGATGTTTCCATGCAGTGTCCTCTCACATACTCATACCAAGTCTTTACATTTTAATTTCATAATGAGAATATTAATTGTAACATAGATAAAACTACTTAGTCAGATACAGGAATAGCACAGAAGAAACTGCTTTTCCTAGAGAACACTTACTTTTCTTAATAGAATGGTAGAACGGCTTGGGTTGGAAGGGACCTATGAAGACCTAGTCCAATCCTCCAGTCTTAAGCAGGGACTCCTGCACTAGAGGCTGACTGGTAGTTCCCAGGGCCCTCTCTAATACCCTTTTTGAAAAATTGGTGTGATATTTGCTTTTCTCAAGTCACTGGGGACTTCACCTGTGTGCCAAGGCTTTTCAAATATGACGAAGAGTGGCTTAGCAACTACATTAGCCGATTCCCTCGGGACCCTGTGAGGGATCTTGTGAAAGTTCTTCATATTTCCTTTTTGTACAACAGTCAGCAAGTTCATGCTATGTTAATTTTTTCAATGTGAAATTAAAGATCTTTTTCAATGTTATGGTTTCTAACTTTTCTGTAGAGTGCTAAAAAGTATATAAATAAATACTTGTTATTTAATGAGGCGACATCTATCTGTTACCCACCTTGTGGAGAGGGATACAAACAAACATCTCAAACTGTTGTATTGTTGGCAGAGAGCATCTTCTGCATTATCAACATTTAAACCTTTAACATTTCCTGCTGAAAACTTCACAAGCTTTTACTTTGAGTTTTCTGTAAAAGGACATGTTATTCACCATATATAATGTATGCTTAGAGGCATCATATCTTGAGGAACAGGGATTTTAGTTTGATTTTGATTGTAAGCTCTTCAAGGTTAATATCACTGATCCAAATATGAAATAGGCATGTACTAATTCACACCCATTCTCTGAACATGACACAATGTTCTCTCCATCTCAATCTGGAAATATTGGGCAATATGAACAACTTGAACAATGAAAACATGAATAAAGAAGTTCAAACAAAAAAAATACAGAGTTTTCCTGTCAAAATATTTCTTTGCTGTCTTTTCACATGTCATGACTCATTTCTTCAGATAAACATGATAGTGGTTAAGACCCCTTTAAAAATATATGCTGGCACTAATACAAACCTGTCTCATGTCACTAAAGTTTGGACATTTCAAAAACATATACAAAGAAAGAAGAAAATGTAAAAGAGATTAGATTCTAAAACAGATTTCCAGATCAAAAATGTGTATGCGTGTTCAGTTTGCATTTTTGCTTTTAGTTTTTAATACTTTTTAAAATATCCTGAGAACTGCTTTGGATGTGGATATGTTGCTGTATGGCATAGCAGGGAATACAGGGAATATAAAAAGTGATTTATGAGTGATTTTACATATTTCTGTCTCATAGTCCCCTTTTACAGTCAGAATTTACTTATGAATAATTACAAGTCATGATACATTAGGACTCACAACCAAGTGGAAAGTTTATCTTCACCATGTTTTATGTTCTGTTTAAGAACACAAGAAGTCTCTGTTTTTTTCCATATTTTGTACCTGGAGAGATCCAACAGACGTCATTCTCCAAACTGCTTTTGTCATTTAGTCCACATTAGTGCAAATAAAAAAAAAAGAGCTATATTTATGACTGTTTTCAGTGACTTTCTAAACTACACAATTGATAAATTACTTTCTAAGTGTTTTAGGTGAGCTTCTGTGGTCAGCAGTGTCAAGTTATTTCCTATATATTTGTAATTCACCCTAATTCTAATACCTTAAAAATGTATGAAGGACCACTAGTATCTACACATTTATTTGATCTAGGAGGAATGTATTTGTGAAACTGGGCATTTTTCTAATTGTTCTCTTGGTTATGAGTTAGTGTAGCACAACAAAAGCACTATTTTTCAACCACCACTGTCAGCTGCAAAACTCATTTTTTCAAGTAAGCTTTTATCATCATAACCTACTCAGTGACAACATATTTCTTCAAAATGAATAACAAAATCTTTTCAAGACTGAGAATCCTATGAACCCATTATTTTGTCATGCCACCATTCTCCCAGGCGCTGTAATTTTCTTTAGAATCAAAACTGCTAACAGTACAAAATCAGAAGACAACCTCATATTCATGTCAGAACGTATGTGTCAATGGATTCAAAATTATAAGAGAGTACTTTGGACCAATATCAAAGGTGAATAACTCTCTTGCTTAAAGTCAGAATTAGAAAAGTGGTATGTATATTTATTGTAGTTACCCAAGGAAAATGTAAGGCAAGTAACATCAGAAAAAAAAGATTTTGGAAAAACTTTTCATAAATCATTGTTACTGTGTATTATGAACTGAAGCTGAAAGGATTTGCTCACTTAGAATTCTTTCTGACAACCACAAAGCAATGAAATTATGGTCTGATTTAGTGGGGAGCATAAAAAAATTGGGCAAAATAATCCTGTAGAGATTTGTTTTTAATACAACCACTCATCCTAGCTTACAGCACTTTATATGGTGGGTATTACAGCTCATCTTTCAGTACAATAATGGCCTCTTAGCATTTCAGAATGCATCGGAAAGTACTCCCTCCATGTATTATTGCACCACTCATGAAAAACTTTCCTTTCTGATGCTGCGGGAAAGTCAGCATGAGTATCTTCACTAACATTTGTTTGTTTGAACATCTAAAAGCTTAATGCAGCAGGGTCTTCTGCAGTTATGGCTGGCATAGACGTGCACTCTTGACCCTTATCTGAGGGAAAAGGTCATTTGTTTTTCTTTATGCTTTTGTGTGAGTGATATCAGTGTGGAAAACTTTATTCTGAGACAAGAACAGTATATAAAACAGGTAGTTCTTAAAAAGGTTTACGGTAATGTCAGAATATTTACTACAGTTTTATTTGTTTTCATGATGACAAATCATTATGTAATTATGTTTGTTATAAATCCTCACTGATATATTTATGTGCTGTTTGTTTTCTTGGTTTTGTTTTTGAGTTTTTCAAATACTTTCATTATAAACTGGCTTCAAGTGCAATAGTTTGGCTTTAAAAAGAATAATTTAAAAATTAGATATTAATTAATAATATAAACCCCCTAAAAATTAAATAATAATTTAAAATAACATCAGAAGGATGAAGTACACTTTGTTTCATTCTATCAATATGTAGTTAACGCATTATCAGCAAATAGCAAAACTAAAAAATGAAGGGAATTACTAAAATGTTCTGATTCAAGTCTATGAAAGCAACAAAAAAAAGAAATAAAATTTTAAAAATCAGTATTACAACTAGCATCCAGATACATGTCTAAAAATTGGCTGTGGACTTTAATAAAACAGAACATATTTCTTTCCTTTTTTTTTTTTTTAATTAATTCCAGAGTCTCACTTGCATGGTTTTAATTGCAACTCTTTTGGGCTGTCACCTCAACAGTTCCTTAGTTCCTTACTACTTAGGTATAACTGAGCCAGGGAACTGGACTTAGGATTTTTTTTTTTTAGGGGGGGATAATTAATGTTCTGAATTCTCAAATATTTATATTACTTCGAAACAGAATGATTCATGTGCAAGAAATACTACGAACAAATACTGAGGATGACAGCTCTGTGTTGCAGGCACAGACTCATAGATCACTATTGCATGCTTTGAGGTTTTACAGTCAGTTCAAGTCAACACAGAATGGCAGCTGCTCAGAGAGGAGATGAACTGTTTCCCCACTAGCTCCAGAAATACATTCCTGCCCCCTCTCCCAGGCTGGAATTAAAACCTCACACAGCAAGCCAAATTGGAAAATTGATCTGGTAGAAACCTAACCCCAGAAAACAAGACAAGACATAGTTTTCAGTATCAAGGTACATCTGGCTTGCTCCATGGCAATACAAGTGCTAGTGCCAGAACAAGAACAAGAACAGAAACATCTCCCTTTCACCAATGACAGCAAAAGGATGTTTGCAATGATGAGGGCAATGGGGGGGAGCAGCAATCAGGGAATTGCAGCATTACAGCCTCAAAATTCTTAGCTTTTTTTTCACATTTCTCCCCTTAGAAAAACATTTTTGAAGATGGACAAAGCCAAGTGACATTTGTTGGTGAAAAGTCCAAGTGTGGATTAAATTTCATTTCTGCTAAACTACTTTCTGGTTTGGGGACAAAGAGAAGCTTTAAACCTTATCTTTAAAAAAGCTGTTTTGAAAGCATTTGAAGTCCATAATTATTAGTAAAAGAGAGAAAGAAAACATTAACTGAAAACCTAAACAAAAATGTTTGCACATGAATACAAATTTAACACATGAAGACCAACTGGCACTTAATTTTACTGAACTGCTTCTTACATCCCAAGACTAAATGGTATCATTAACTTCCTCTTCATTCCTTTAGCTATTCTAATATTTAATATCAGAAGTTACTCAATTTGTAACAGAGAACTAGCTGTAATTTTTTTCCCACTGGAAAATGTATTTGATATTCCAAAGAAGAGAAAATATAACATTAAACCCAAATAGCTCCTAGTGACATGCATATTCCTACACTACTACTCAAATAATGTGTAAAGGCTATTTTAATATGGCTGCGTTGCTCAACACATTCTGATTCCTTAGCTACTGTTTGGTGAACTGTTATAGGTTTAAACAACAAAACTACAATTATGTATTAAAAGAAGCGATGTTGGTGTGAAATATCATCCAATTTACCTCGTACTTCACTGTGGCTGTAAGATTGACTTTAGTCAATCCTGAAAGGATTAGTTTAAATGAACCTATTTGTGGGGTTCAACTGTATAGACAAATACCCAAACAATGGGTTCCACTAGTTGTTTGAAACCAGAGAACAGGAAGATTGTTCCAGAAACCAAAACTTATACATCAACTTCAAAATGCTCAAGACTCGAAAACTTGGTTATTTCTTCTTTAAGAAAAAAAATTAATCAGACAAGGATGCAGACTGAGTAAAAATTCATGCATGTCTGCCACTTAACTTTCCTTGTGACATAGTTCCTGTAAGAGGTGCTTTCAGACTCACTTTGGAAGGGATGGTGAAACGCAGACAATATCTCATTTACTAGACACACAAAGAAATGGTGAGTCATAAAGGGCGGCTTTACTTCTGAGATTACAAAAGTACTTCAAACCAGTCCTTCCTAGGAATCATTTTGTCATCTCCTCAGTCAAACACTAGAAAGGAGAGGGAAGAAGGCAAAAAGTGCGCAGAGAAGGGGTGATGGAAGTAAGAACTTAATTGTTCATATAATCTTCCATTAAAAACAGTCATTCTTCAAATTAAACATATTACAAATGGGTAGTCTGTTTCAGTCTGCACACACATCTGGGCAAAGTCTTCAACAGAGTTCTGCAAGACAGTACTTGCCACACTTGACTTAAGTCACCTTTGGCTAACAAACAGTTGAACTCTGCTGCTTTGTAAAAGTGATGAACCTTTCTGCAAGCGATCTGTGCTCCCCCAAAGGATCTGGCTAATGTTGTGTATCAAGGGAACCGACAGCTGAAAATGTTTCCTTCAAAGAGCTATCAACACAGCACAGTCACACTGGCAAAGATAAGCAGCAAATGACAAGCAAGGTCCCAAAAACAAGGTCTCTTCATAGGAGAGTCTATTCCTCTCTCAAACTTCCCTTCTCGCACAACTGAAGTCAGCACTATTGCATTAAGAAATGGGGGAGTACCATCATTTTGGTGTGTGCAAAATCTGATAGGCTCAATATAAAATCTAGACTCAGTTCAGACAGAGAGCTTATGAGGGTACATCCACCTTAGCTTTGTAGCTCAGAAAAGAAGCATGCTTTAGAGGTCAATCTCCTACTGTCCCAATTTAGCATGCTTTTGCTCATATAATTAATATATTGTGGAGTTCACAGATTGGATTCCTTTCAGATAAGAACCAAGCCAGGAGAACACGTTTAGACATACATGATTCATTTTATCTGCTAAGGGACATTCAGCCCATGGTCCCTAATAGAGCTAATCCGAAGTAAATTTCTTGACAAGTGAGCTGGGTCGGCACCAAATACACACAAGTCCTCTCCCAAGTCTGTTCCTCTCTTTCCTATTGCAACATGCTTTTTGCTAATGCAGGCAAAATGGAAGTATCAATAATTAGATTTTTTCCTCAGTTGGTTTCAAATTTTACCCAAATATTCAAATTATAGGTCACATTTCCCATTGTGTATACCAGCATAGCAGCACATTTATAAATTCAATGTGCAACACAAAATTCAAGCTTTAAAATAAAAACAATTATTTCTAAAAAGCAAGAATTATAAAGCACAGTAACAAAGTTATGAATCACAGACTGTATTTCACATGTGGTATCTCAGCTGTGAAATATTACTTTCAGAAATTTGTTATATGCTATTTCTGATATTTGTAGCTGTCCTACCTATAAAAGCAAAGAGTGAAGATGTACTTTCCATGGGGATCTTCCTCCCTAATTATCTTTTTTACAATTTGGTGACAACTGTGCACATACAGATTCTATTCCCCTTCACTGACAGAAGGTTTTTTCCCTCCCTTTTAAGCTCTTCCCACAGACTACCAGACTGAGCACTTTTAACACACTACCCTCAGTCTTATCCTGGTTTCTTTCAGTCCCAACTTAAACCTCTCCTATTCATCTTGTCACAATTTCTTAGTTCTCATGTCTGTCTTTTGCCACAGAGACATTTAGTTGTACAGTCTTGTGTGGAGAAAGCAAAAGCAATCACTCATTTTGTAATTCTTTCCTTTTCCTGGTATTATTCCTATTAAGGACACGACACGTTTGCGAGTGTGCACACAGGCATGTGTATTTCTGCTCATGGGTATTAAAGTGAATCAACTAACTAAGAAATCATTCAAAACCTGATCAAAATCCTCCACTTGAGTCATACTTGGAAAATGCAGAACTACAAAATAATTAATTTAGCATCAGCAGAATATTGCTGCCTGCTCTTTGCAGATGCTTTTCAAAATGCTTCTAAGTCAAGCATTCTTCTCCCTTTATTATTCAGTATTCTGTATAGTTTAAGAAATGCCATTTCCCAAAGTATTATATGTGCCACTCAAATAGTCAAGTCCATGAGTCTAAAATCTTACATTCTAGAAAGTAATGAAATACACTTCAGGAGAACTGGGACTGCAGTGATTTCCTTGTAGAGTCAGAACACGATTTTTTAGACTCCTTCCTTCCTACAGAAGGAGAGTAGGGGACAAGACGAAAGGATAAGGTGAAAGAGTTGGACACTATTAGAGCTTAAGGAACTTAAAACTGATGAATGGCAATTGTTTCATAGAGAAATCAACTACATAGCTTAATCAGTTATTCTAGCTCTTGTATCTTACAAGGCTCTGAAGAGAGTCAATTACTTTCTTTTTCTTCAGAAATGTATGCCTGGAAAGGATAACCTGGACACTGCAATGATCCTCCACAGTCTCAGGCAATTAGTTATTAAGATTAGAAATTAGCTATTAAGATTAGAAATCTTAATAACATAGTTATTAAGATTAGAAATTTCTGTGTCCACACAGAAATTAGAAATTAGCTCTGTGTCCACCTGAGTTCCACACATCTGCAAGTCACAGAAAATATTCCAGCACCATTTAAAAAATATAAAGTGTCTTCTAAAAAAGTCAAAACCCACATAAATATGCTCCTGGCACAAGTATCTTAGCAACGTCAAGGGTATTGTCAAAGTCTTTGTTCCCTACAACAGCAGGGAATTTGTTAATAAAAGTGTCCTGATGTGTGTAGAAATCAGAAACAGATGGGCTGACCACTTCACCTCAAACTGCCAACTGGTTTTCCTGCATATTTGCCAATTTTCTTTAAAGACACTCTACTATCTTCCACATGACTGTGAAATTAAACCAGTTGAGGACTTAGGAATAGCACAAGTACAGGGAGTATGTTCTCCCTGGAAGTCTAAGCATGTCTGTTTTGCCAACTCCCTGTTCTGTACTTCTTGAAGATAAAGCCTCTTTTCTTAGCCAGGTAAGTCCTGCTATACATTGCACTCACTGGACCTGAATTACTTCTGTTGCACTTGAACTGCCCACCAGTCTTAAGGTAAAACAGACAGACATAGACTATCAACAAGCAGGACTAAGAGCTGTAGAACAGCAGACAGCTTCTCTTGGTGATTTGTAGTACTTCATAGGTGCAACAACCTCGCATATCTACGAATCTACCCTTCCTAACTCGGATCTGCAGTTTCAGTAACCAGGGTAGCTCAACCTGTCACTCTAACCTTCATTTAAATTCATGTAAGCAACTCCCAAATAAATCTATACTCACATTTTGACCTCCTATGCACTTTCTGGATGAAAAGCATTGTAAAAAATAATTCCACATTTACAGGTATGAATGCAGTTCCATAATATTTTTGTAAAATACATAAGGATTGTCATAATAGTTAAAAAGTGGGAAAAAGTGAAGGGTTAAGAGCAAATTAGCAAAGATGCTCAGAATCAAACAGTTTCAGTTCTCAACTCCTATTTTTATAATAGATGGGGAACAAATTTTAAGCATACTTCAATGATTTAGAATCCTAGCCTCCATTATAGATAAAAGCTCTTTAAAAGTATTAATGTAAGCTGCAACTGTTGAGAGAAAAGAACAAAAATACTGCATTTTTCCCAACCCGACTGATAATATTTTGGCTCTTTCTAACTTTAAATATATTTTACTTCTTCTAGTTTATTATTTATTGCTAAATAGTATACATCATTTTTATATGGCTACAATATGGCACAATACAGTAAAAAAAAGTCACTGCCCCAAAAAGCCAAGCATTATATAAACGAGGAAAGTGTAATTATTTTCCTGATTTTTTCATGAAATTAGGATTGCTAAAAGCATTCCATGTACTATGATAATTACTAGCAAGAACATAAAAACTAATGCATTCCTGCAATTTTCAATCCATTACTTGTGGTTTCATCATTTGTTATTTCTATCTCACAAAAAGAAGTTAAGCATTTTTATATTTAAAGCAAGAATTTATCAACACAAACATAGCAATTACTGAATCTCCTAAAAGCCAAACATAAAGAATAGAATTTCTCTTAAGTGAGGCCTCACTGGTGACCTTCACCATTCACAGTGGCTACTACACAAGACACTAACTGAAAGAGAAATTTCATATTTTACCAGTTACTTTAATAGAGTCTATAATGCTGTGTCTACAAAATTCCTGAAAAAGCAAACAAAAACTCCTAATATTTCTCAAAACCCAAACAACTCTTATTTCTTATTGGCCAGTCTAAAAGCCATGCAAATCCCAATAGACCTTTTACTACATTTTGGGGAACAAAACTGTTGTTCTGTTTATGTATGGTGGTGAGTAACACAGTGTGCATTCCTAACTACATTGGTTACTGAGATCATAGAGAGTGTGCCAGATAGCATTAGTGACACAGGGTCTTATCCCATCTCTCTGACATCCACAGAAACCTAAACTCTGCTCCTATTCCAGCCAATAACAAATGAATGGCCTTAAGAGAAGGTATGATAATCTAGATACTGACATAGCAGGGAAAAAACAGAAGTTATAGAGTCTTAGTTTAGCAGACCTGCCCTAAACAACCACACAAGTAAAATCACCAGGGTGATGAAAAACAAGGATGGTAATTTAGTTCTAATACTGGAGTTCTACTCACATACTAACAGATCATTACCAACAAGAGGCACGATCCCTTGCTGTAAAGGCAAACCAGTTAATAACTCTGAAAATAAAAAAGATATGTTAAAAAACCCCAAAACTTTTTAATGCACAGGACCTTACTCTCAAACTTCTGTAAAAAGTTTTAGCCCTGCGGATTGAATGAGAAATGCACATTGAATACTTTTGCATATATAAGGCCAAAGACACAGATGCAAGATTGTTTCTGCCAGTAACAATGAGGGCTCCAAAGCCAGACTGCTAATGACACTTCCAGGATTCAAAGGCTCTTCCAGGTATAAAGACTGCTGGCCACTAAGTGCTTCAGTGTCGCAGATAGAAGGTACTTACAAGAAATTTTACCATCACATAACTTGGTTGAGAGATTTTTTACAAGAAATACAGGACAACAACCTAGAAATCCAAGCATTACCCTTTGTTAAACTTTATTGAACTTCTGAGTTCTGGACTAAGTTAAGATTGATCTCTAACAACGAAATTGTATGTATGGATACACACGGATGTCTCAGTGCCCTGCCTTTCATGTCATTTTTTTTATTTTATAACAAACTATGCCTTATTCAAGCCTCTATAGTTGATAAATAGCTTTTGTCCTCTCTAAGTATGGCTAAATGAGAAAGAATGGAGATACGGACAGGGAGGTTCCAAGTGAAATCAATAAACCAATAATAAACTGAAATAGAAAACTGACTTCCATAAAGAGACCACAGAGGAAGGGGAATTTCTCTCCAGTGAGCCAGAGAAAGGGCCCCTTTCCTCTTAATACCTGGAAAATAGATTATGACATTGTTTCCCGCAGCATTCTCCTGGAGAAACTGACTGCTCAGGCCTTGGACAGGTGAACTGTTCACTGAGTAAAAAACTGGCTGGATGGTCAGGGCCAAAGAGTAGTGATGAATGGAGTTACATCCAGCCAGTGACTGGATGTCATGATTGGTGTTCCCCATGGCTCAGTACTGTGGTCAGTCCTGTTTAACACCATTATTGATGATCTGGGCAAGAAGATCAAGTGCTTCCTCAGCCAGTTCACAAGTGACACCAAGTTGGGTGGGAGTGTTGATCTGCTGGAGGTCAGGAAGGCTCTGCAGAGGGATCTGGATAGGCTGGATCAATGGGCTGAGGCCAACTGAATGAAGTTTAACAAGATCAAATGCCAGGTCCTGCACTTGTGTCATAACATCCCCATGGAGCACTACAGGTTTGGGGAGGAGTGGCTGGAAAGCCATCCGGAAGAAAAAGGGGGGACCTTATCACTCTCTACGACTACCTGAAAAGAGGTTGTAGAAAGGTAGGGGTTCAGTTTCTTCTCCCAAAGAATAAGCAATAGGACAAGTCTCAAGTTGCCCAGGTTTCGAATCAGTATTAGGAAAAATTTCTTTACAAAAATGGTTCCCAAGCATTGGAACAGGTTGCCCAGGGAAGTGGTGGAGTCACCTCTCTTGTAAGTAATTAAAAGATGAGTAGATGTGACACCGGTTTAGTGCTGGCTTAATGGTTGGACTCATACCTAAAGGTCTTTTCCAAACTAAATCATTCTGTCTTCTGTTCTGATTCAAGCTGAAGACATATATGTGTGAACCACAAATTAGAGAAGATTTTAGCAGGGGGGATTAATTTGTTATTGACTAAGTGAATATCAAAACTTCCAAGTTTAATAACAAGATGAATAAATTTGGTACCAGGTATTTGTTTTGTATTTATCTTTCTTTTATAGTGTCCTGGTTTTCAGCTAGGGTAGAGTTAATATCTCAGTAGCTGTTACAGTGCTGTGTTTTGGATTCAGAATGAGAATGGCATTGATAATACACTGATGTTGTGGTTTTTTGCTAAGTCATAATTATCCTAAGTCAAGGACTTTTTATTTCTTGTCTCATGCTCTGCCAGTGAGGAGGTATGCAAAAGAAACTGGAAGGGAGCAGAGCTGGGACAGAGGACCTGAACTGACCAAAGGGATATTCCACACCATAGAACGTCATGCCCAGTATACAAACTGATGGGGAGATCCACAAGGTTGGTTGATCTGGGTTTGGGAAGGGAGAGTCTGGCACTTGTCAATGAGTGATGAGCAACTACATTATGTATCACTTGTTTTCCCCTTTTTATTATCATTATTGTTGTCATTTATCACTATTACTGCATCTTGCTTTATTTCCATTTACTAAACTGTTCTTAGATCAACATACGAGTTTTACTTGAATTCTCCTTCCCATTCCTTTGGGGTGGGGTGAGACAGGGGGAGTTGAGCGAATGGCTGCGTGGTGCTTAATCTCCAGCTGGGCTTGAAACCACAACACATAGTAAAAATAAAATTATTCTCTCTCTACCCTCAAATCCTCTTGTATTAAATACTAGGAATTTATGTAGTGTTTTCATAAGCATCAGATTACTGTATCCTGTATAGCTACCTCTGTCAAGCAAGATTCCACTGACAAAAGGCAATTCATTTAAGGACTTCATTAGGCAAACTCCTTCCTTTACCCAGGTTGTCCCTTAACATAACTCATCACCTGTACATGTTTCCTTAGCATAGTCAACTCATTTTTAGTGTATTTAAGTATTTTTAGTGTGTTTAAATGTATACTATTATGTTACTGAAACAAGAATAGTATTCTGAACATAAACTTTTATTCATAGCACTTTTCCCCAAAACTATCTTTTAATAGTCTCTAAGGAGCCAAATCAGAAGTTCCTGTGAAAAAAAATACTGAAAATGTTATAGTTAAAATAATTTTAAGCACAACTTCATAAAAATATATATGATATAACTATTTTAATTTGGCACATTATGCTGCAAGGAATGGGTCAGTCAGAATTATCCATGTAAACAACAGAAAGTTATAAGAGAAGCTGAGCATGTCTTCATAGTATGAAAGAAACATAGAGCAAAAATTAAGATAATCCAGGTGATCTACTGTGCAAGAAAGAAAGCCTTTTCAGAAACAAACAAACAAACAGAAGTCTACCTGTTGGAGGTCCAATGTAATGGTCACATAATGATACTCAATTCCATTCTGGATACTAGGGCTTTGCCACCAAGTGTTCTTGCCATCAATTGCATTTGTTATTGGGTGTCGTTCTGTTAGAAAAGCAGAAATATATAAATAAATTTCAAAATTATTAAAAGATTTAAATATTTTTAGATCTGAAATCTAGATTTTAATACAATTACAGAACTAATGAGGCAGGACTTTAAAATAAAAAATAACAAATTAATTTTTCTTGTACTCTTGGGGCACCAGTCATGCTTATTATTACTAGAATACTCTGATGTTGTTTAATTTTGCTAAAGAAGAATCACAAGAAGGTGATTCAGAACATCTAAATGCAGAAGGCTCTCATGATTCTACAGAAAATGCAGGCATCTAAATCAAGCGAACACTTCCTGCAGTCTTCCAAAGTTTCAAGTATTGTAAAGTCATAAAACGTTGCAAGAGAAACAACAAATCAGAAACCTGAGATATGGTGCGCAAGGAAAGCAGAGATTAAAGTAATACTGGTACTTGCACTTCTAAGACATTTCTAAGCACACATGAAAATAATTCAGGAAATAATTCAGAAATCATTAGAGAGGAATTTATTCCTCAACTGGAAAATTTTCTGACTCCTATACATGCATATAAAGAAGGTTTGTTTGGTTATAATCCATACAAAAGTCCACGATGCATTACTTTTCATTTCTACATATATTCTGCTGCAGTATCCCAAATGAATCTCAAGAGGCATATGAATTGAATTGTTCTTAAATTTCAAGATCTTCCAAATGATTAAAGTCTGCTTAGATAGTATTTTGTTTTGATTTAGACTGAGAAAATTCACATTCAACATTTTGGGCTACTTTCTGTGGACAATTTGTGTTTCTCTCCTGTACGAAATGCAGAATAACATAACCAGAATTTTAAAAGATACTCGGATCTATATTTTGAAGTCCCTAATTGTCTATAGCAAGCCTGTACATTATGAGGAAAATAACCCAAAGGAAATTGAAATACAGTAAGTTTCTTCTATGCAATTTTTGTCTGCAACAACATAGCATATTAGGAGAAAACCTAACCCCTCTTATTAAGGATGACTTTCTAAACTGACAAGTTTTCTTGATATAAAACTGGAATATGTTTCATTACTAGCTAGTCCTAGAACTGCAAATAACTAATTCATGAATTGATTGTTATTTTCATTATTACTTAAATCAACCAGCCAGATTGATAGCCTTTGTGTCTCTGTTTTTTTGCTACAGCAACCACCTATGAAGGACAGGAGTCCTAGCTCATTAAGAAAAGCCAGAACTTCTGACCATATTTAAATATAGAATTAAAGGGCTCTGTGGGAGTGAGAAAAGGTATAAAACCTCAACATTGAAAATGCAAAAAAATTTCATTTAAATATTATTCAACGGCATTAGTGGGCAGCAACATTTGGAAGTTACAATACTGGTGCTACAAGTGATGTTAATGGTAGCTTTACGTTGAACAGAAAAGCAAAACACACCCTATGTTTTACATGTTGTCAGTTCCCACAGCTCTGATCATTTTCACAAATCTTAGCTTTAAATGAGTGGTAGCAAAAATCCGCTGTAAATCAAACTCAGAGATCCTCGGTGATTGTGATAGAAGTTGTCTAACTGGAAATTTTAATCTGAGTCTCTTCAGATGAAATTGATACAAAGGTATATCATGAGAAGGTGGATTGGGAGATGAATCAACAATTAACTGTAATTACCATTATGAAAGTTTAATCATAATTAATTTGAAAACACTGATTAATTGCTGACATGTATTGCTTATTTAAAAGGTAAGGGGAAAATATAATATTTATAAAAAGGACTGGATTGCAAACGCAGTTCAAGGATCAATCTCCCTGATGGACGGCAAGAGGGAGAACTTACAGAGTGAGCCCATCAAACTGTGCTCTTTAATTTGGACTCACATGTGATTAACCAGGGAATTTCTGTACATTTCCTATTACAGTAATTAAGGGGAGGCACTCCAGACTCACACATTCCAGGGGGATCATTTAAAGTCTGGTTATATTACATGGTTCTCCTATTAACAAGACTTCTCTGTTTAAATAAGGCACTTCTTTTTGCCAAATTAATGTTTAGAAACTTTAAAATGAGACGTGGTTGTCAACAAAAGACCAGTTATTATGAAGTTGGGCAGACTGAAGTTTAGAAGAGGGTAGGAGCAAGGGGAAACACAGATATATTAGATGGGTTTTTTATATACACACACACACACATTATGTACGTCTGTATATACACATACATCAGTGTACATTATCTGATATCACAGGCAGGACAAAGCAATATATCTGTTTTAGGTTTGGGTTTTGAATTAAGCAAACTAGATCTAGGAGAAAAACTTCTCTCTAAATATTCATCTATAAAAAAGGAAACAGTCTACTGCACAATCTTTCCACTAGTCGGAATGCTTCCAAAAACTCCTGAATTCTTCTCCAAGTGAGAGACACTGCTATAGTGTAACATATTTAGATGCGTATATTGCTACAAAATCATATGACCTTATCTCAGAAGGTGGTATTAACTGCAGTTAAAGAAGACATCGAAACTTGGAAAACTATCTTGGGGAAAAAATAGGTTGCAACTATCTTCAGACAAATGTAATCTATACTGGGACAATTATAATTAGCTTCGCAAATATAAGATGGGGAGCAAATGGATACGTGGCAATTTATCAAGAAAGAAAACATCTGAGGATTGTTGTGGAAACTAGCTTTGTATCTTTTCCTAGTAGTGTCACATCATTAGAAAGGGGAAATATCTAAGTAAAACATGTAAACAGGAATATATGCTGTTCATTCTGAAGCAAACCTAGATTACTATGCAGTGCTAGTAAGAGCCAGTAAGAGCTCAGGTGAATTTTAAGAAATATGAAAGACTCTAGAGAGAATTCAGAGAACTGCAATTTGCACAGTTAGAGTTCTAGAAAATACAGCCTATGAGGAGAATGAAAGAAAAGATAGTTGAGTGCTGGTGGTCTTGCTCTATCTAGTTTCTACACTAAGTAAAATACTTTGGTTAAGAAAAAGGAAATAAGTCATTCCTTGTATTGACTGAATGTAGGAAATACGCAACATGAATTTCTGCAAGGAAGATGCAGATAAACTATTACAAAATCATTTTGTGATAGGTAAAATACCTCTAGGCAGAGTGTCCACGAGAGGAAGTTTCTAAGGAGAAGCCAAACAAGCTTCTGTCTGGAAAGCTACAGCCATAGCTCATCCTGTCTAGAACTAGCAGACAGATTAAATGTTTTTGGTTTTGGTTTTTTTTATCCTTTGGTTTTAAGCACTTGCTTAAATGCCATGAGGTGTAAATATATCTGAGCTACGTTTTAGAGGGAAACAACTAGGAAAAAATATAATTGTCTCCTTGCTTTAGTGTCTGTGCTTCTTCCAACATTTTATCTACTCCATTAAAAGCTGTCTTAAGTATCTCTACACTCTCTACCATCTACTGTGCCAATATACTCATGAAAATATAACTATGTTGAAGTTAATCATGTCTTCCACTGCAAGGTCACATGAAATTAAACTTGTATTACTTGAGTAAGAAATTTCGTTAGTTCTAATCTTCCCAACTACTATAAATAGGCTTCTCTGAAGTAGATTATAACAAATTCATACTTGAAAACTGTTAAACTAAACATTAAACCAAGCAATGTTACATAATTTTTTTTTTCAGTAAATTTTTTTTACAGAAAATTTTACAGAATTCTGCTTACATTGGTCAAAATGTTCAAATTCCACATGTAGGTATGCAGGTAAAAGTCACCTGGTTTTCATTCACGATTAGTATATATCAAAAGAATCCAACAACAGTTGTAAACACTTAATTTTTCTAAATCTGAATTTAGGTGCTCTGCTTTTCAGTACCTGAATCAGAAAGTTCAGTGTGAGGAGTATCTATATCAGACATAGATTTTGAAATACCTTTGGGACAGATGAGTAACCTGACTTAAAAAGAGACACACATTTCACAGCAATTGGGCTGGTGAACTACAGTTTTGTTTCCTGAGTATCTACACCCTTTGGAAAAAAATCTTTTTAAAGGAACAAAATGGAAATGGCACACATACGATGTGGAACCCTGCTCCTTTGATCACAAATACGGCACTGAGGGTTCCTTGCAGGCTGTCCAGGTACATGTTCAACGAGTTTGCAATACATTTCCCGCCCCTTTTCGCCACAGGTAGCATTGGTTGTGATGAGAGCATTACTGGCTAGGTTCAGCACTGCAGGAAACAGTCCTGTAAAAAAATAAAATAAAATCATAAACAAAAGCAACAGAGGCAAAACCAAGGTGAACTTAGCAGAATAATCATGAATGAACATAACACCTGTTACGACGTTAAAGTAAAAGGTTTAGTTTTTAACAACTCTGGAAGTAATGAAGAACAACTTTGGATGTGCATCCAGAATTTAGACATCAGACATCAGATATTAGGCTGATGGTTCTCTCCTCATTCTTCTAAAATTCGAATTGGTACCTTCTGGTTATATCTTAAACAACAGGACAATGCCAAAGAAGAAAGTAAAGTGTAGAAACATACAAAGCATCATAAAACTTTATTTTTCATAAACAAACCTTGTGTTCCTACCCAACTGGACATTGTAACACTATTGATGGAGGGGTATAAACATAAGGCATACAGGCCAATGTGGTCA